>NC_091855.1:38604831-38918720 GCF_037783145.1 Equus przewalskii | reverse complement strand
TGTAACTGGATTGTACCGAGGGATGAATGGCGAGGGCAGAGGGACCCTGGAGGACCCTGAGGGCACAGCGGAGACAGGTGGGAGAGTGAAACAAGATGGCGACCATTCACAACAGACAATTGAGGACGGGTGCCTCTGCTGCCATTGGAGAGGTGCCACTGGAGAGGAGAGCTTTGTGCCTCAAGGACAGCCTTGAGCTCAGTGAGGTCCCCTGAGAAGTAGGAAGTTGGCACCATCAGAGGCTGTGTGAGGACGTGGGGGCCGGTGCCAATGAGAAGAGAACTCAGAAAGAATTCTCTCGGCTCTGGGAAGAGTCAATGGATGGTGGGAAAACTTGGGGAGCCAGGGAAGCTGAGCCCCGCAGGTGCATCTCTAGGTCTTGCTAGACTCTTCAGGGAAAGAAATAGAATGGCAATGGTTGCGAGTCAACGGAATGGCTTTGCAGCTGAAGTCACCCACAAATTCTCAGAGTCTGCACATTTGACATTGACGGTCATAGGGTCATAGAACATTTACTGTTTATTCAGCATCTTGAAAGGATCTTGTGAGAAAGTAATGTTTCCTTCTTTAGAGAAGCCCACAAGAATTGGGAAAGGCCAAACACCCTCTGAGGAGGGGCAGTCCCTGACTGTGGCTCTGCGTCATTTATTGGTTGAAAACTGATCAACTGGGATAACAGTTACCCGGTATTCTGGCTACTCCATGCCAAATAACTGATCTCGCCACACCGGTATAACTGGTTCTCTAGGAAGGAAAAATGAAGTCCTCGGAGGAGATCTTATGGACTGAATGTTTGTATTCCCCCCCTGTGAAGTGAGGCCTCAGGTTTAGATGAGGTCACGGGGGCGAGGCCCCAGGACAGGATTAGTGTCCTTATAAGAAGAGGAAGAGAGAGCTCCACCGCGGAAGGACACAGGGAGAAGGCAGACACCGGCGAGCCAGGAGGAGGGCCCTCACTGGGAACAGGACCTGCCAGCACCATGATCTCGGACTTCCAGCCTCCAGGACAGCAAGAAAGAAACGTCTGTCATTTAAGCCACCCAGTCTGTGCGATTCCGTTACAGCAGCCCGAGCGGACTATGACAGATGCAATGACTTCCAGACTGACTTCTTATCAACTAAATAGTGACGATTGTTATGAGTTGAATTGCTTCCCCCCCAAAAAAAGATATATTGGAGTCCTAACCCCCAGTACCTCAGAATGCAACCTTATTTGGAGATAGGGTCTTTGCAGATTATCGAGTTAAGATGAGCTCATTAAGGTAGCAACCAATCCGGTAGGACTGGTGTCCTCTAAAAGGAGGAAATTGGGACACGGGGACATAGGGAGAACATCAGGTCTGGGGGAGAAGGAGAGACCAGGATGGTGCATCTACAAGCCAAGGAACACCCAAGATAGCCAGCAAACCACCAGAAGTTAGGAGAGAGTCATGGAAAAGATTCCACAACTCAAAGGAGGAACCCTAGAAGGAAGAAGCCCTGCTGACACAGTGATCTCGGACTTCTAGTCTCCGGAACGATGAGACAAGTGTCTGTTGTTTAAGTCACTCAGTTTGTGGTGCTTTGTCGGGCAGCACTGGAAACTGATTCAACAGTGATGATGAGGATGGCTGCGCCATGCCAATACCAACGTGGACCATGATGGTTGCACTTTTAGAGCATCAAAGCAGGTGAGGACAGGACCCAAGGCTTCTGGGAGAGACCATCTTGGTGATGAACTCTGCCACCACTATCCATGTCACTTTGAACAAGTAACTTGGCCTCTCTGGGCTTCTGTTTGCTGATCTCTGGAACCGGGATGACATAGCTACTCAGAGGGTTGCCACTTGCCACTACAATTATGTGAGATAATGGACGTGAGTGCCCAGGCCAGGGCCAGGCCTCTCGTAAACACTCCACAACTCATAGCTGTTATGTTTTATTCTAGAGTTCCCAGCTGACGAAACCCTTTGCGGAGACACTGCTTAATGCTCCCCACCATCTTGTCTCCAGCTAACTGCTATTATTATTATCCTCCCTATCGCAAACAGGGAAACAGCAGCTTCTGAGAGGCCTGGGTTGATGCCTCATAAACTGTTGCACCCCAACCCAGCCTGCAGACCCCCACTTTTTCTCTAGCCCTTGAGGCTTGCATAGCCCGGAGAAAACGTGTGTTCCACTTAAACCGTTTAATGTGTAGATTTCATACCCTAAACAAAGATAACACTAATGAATTCGCAGTCAACCTTTTCAGCCCTGTGATAGCAAAAGATTTTCAGTCACTTTAGCCCAAGCTACATCTGCACCCAGGGTCACCCAAAGAAAAGGACAACACATTAATCTTTGTCCTCCTCATGTTGAGCGACCTCTCGAATAATCCATCGCACGGCACGAAGTGAAACTCAAAACCTTAAAACGCCATCTATCTGGTCCCCAATTAAAACATAATCTTTTTAAGCTGCCAATACCCACTGACTGGAATCAATAGAGGTGGACGATTATGAATGGCGTTTCCCAGTGATCTGGTCCGACAGGGAATGGATTACTGCTGTCATATCCGGAGGAGGGGAAAGTGGACCCCCTCCGTGCCCACCGGATGGAGGGGAAGGCTGCAGATCACCTGGCTTTCCTGCTCCAGTTTAATGGATGTGGAAATTATGTCTTATGATTTTGGCATGGAGGGGCTGCTTTTAAAATTCCTGTTAAGCCACAGTGTATTTTTCAGGAAAGGAATTCCGCATCCATCCAGGCGTTCCAGGGGCGTTTGGGAAGTGCCTCCTCTGAGCCAGGCGCTGAGCTAAGGGAGAACAATTGTGAGGCTGTTGTTCAGGTGAGTGATGTCCCAGAAACCATTGATCTTTCTCCCTTGCCACTTGTAATGCATGAGAAAAATAAGGCTTACGAAGGCGTGGGATTTCACACCAGGAAAGGAGGCTGCTCTTGGACTCAGGGCTGTTCCTGCTAAGCCTGCAGTCTTCTCGACTTCACCATGCCCCAGGTATGGAAGCCAGCTCAACCGGCTCTGAGCCTCACACCTGATGAGGCCTTTTCACGGTACAGACACGAGCAGCTCCTGAATCTAGCAGTATTCACACTCCACAGTAACTTGGGACTTCTCTCTGAGACGTTTGTCACGTAGAATGAGTAGGAGACTTATGGCAGAAGAGTAATTCGCATGAACCAATGAAAATGAAGTGCAATACTCTTGAAGCAAATGAAAACACTCTCCTTCGGGAAGTCTGACCTGCAATCTCACATGATCTTTCTGGGCCAGTATGTGGATTGGCAGCTGCACTCAGTTCCCAGTTTAGAAAATCAGCGTTTTCTTATAAACTGGCTCCTCCCTTGCCATCTCTTGAAGAGCTCTGCTCTTCCCATTTTGGATACCATCCAAATTTAGGAAGGAATTGTGGGAGAGATGCTAACAGTTGGTGGGTGTCTACTGTTTAATAGGTAGTAGTGCTTACTACACATGGCTGTGCCAAGGAGAGGTGACTCGTGTGTGGGTGCTCCCGTGCTCCCCCCACTGCCTGGTAAGGAGGCGACGGTTCTTCCCAGTTGCTTGACCCTCCTTTCCACTCTCTACAGTGTCTGTTTCTGGAAGATGGATTGCAGACCCCAGTGATAAAGAATCAAGTAGTGGACTGGGAAAGGCCCAGAGATGCTAAAGAACAGACGAGATGACGCAGGAGAGCGCTATGTAATGAAGAACTCTAAGAGAAAAGGATGAGCTGAGAGGGGGAGGTGGAGAGAGAGAGTGGGAGGCAAGAGCAAGCCTGTGGGCTGGGAGAGAAGTCTGTGTCCTTCTCTGCAGAGTTGGTTTGGCAAAGAGGTTCTGAATTAGTGTAGGTAAGATGGAATTAGGGAGAAGAAAAAATGGACCATGAAAGCTACCAGGCCGGAGGAGTTGGGGAGGACACGAATTAGGTTATTTTCAATGTTTTTCAAGAGAGACAAGCTCAGGATGAGAGTCATTTTCTTGCTTTGGTTGTTTAGATTGCTAACATCTGTGACGGTGAATCTTTTCATGTGGATTCAGAAGTCGAACAGTCCTGTCTGGGGGGAATCTTCTGGTTGGGGCCTTGGATCGAGCACAGTCCTCAGGACAGAGATGGGCAGCCACATGGTCAGTGGGGTAGGGGACTGTGCCCCAGAAAAAGCGGGATGGTTTCCCCAAGGAGGTACCAGCAGATGTCTATGACAGTGATGCGCCCAGGGTCACACCAGGCAGACGTGGCCGTTCTGCCCCCTCTAAGACCTCTACTCTTTGCCTTGGCCAAGCTGCCTGCCCTGTCTGACCACCACTCCTTGTACAGACACCAAAGGGAATAAAAAGGCAACAGCCCCGGGGACTAAAGATAGACTCACGAGAGACACCTTAAAAGGGAAGGCTGCGTGTCTCAGTGGCACCTTTTCAACGGTCTGGGCAATCGGGAGAAGTGAGCTGGACCCGGGCTGGGTAGACAGGATGGGGACAAGGCAGGACCATCCTGATGCAGGGGACAGGGTGCAGAGTTCATGGAGAGTAGAGGTGGGCGATAAAATTGGGAAGAGGGATCAGGTTCGGGTTGGTAGGGCCTTGAATGCCAAGATAAGGGCTTTGAGAGGCAAATTTCCATGAGGGCTCCAGCTGGGAAGGAAACACTTCATTCCTCATGCTTCAGGCAAAATTCAGAGGAGAATGTCCACCAGGCCCCAGTTCGCTGCGGTTCTGTTGCTTATCCTGACTCTCTCGAAGCAGAAGCCGTCTGATAAAGGTCTGCTTAGGACCTACACAACATCAGAAATCTCTAAAAGTCAGACTTGAGAACTTCGTATGACGGTGACCTTCTGATGCTTTCAGAAAGAGCTCCTCCCTATAAAGAACTTCCTAATTCATTAAGTGGAACAGACACTGAAATGTTAAAATGGCTGAATCAGAAAGACTTGTAGCTGGAGTCTGAAGGGAGACTTGCTTTTCTGGAATATCCATGGATGCTGGTCCTCTCTCTCCCGTCCTTCCCTAGTCCTCTCTCTCTCTCTCTCTCTCTCTTTCTCTCTCTCTCTCCATGCAAAAGCTATTTTTCAAATATACACACACTCAAGACTGGGGTCAATAAATGCCAGTGGCTTCGTATTTTAAAACAACTAAATAGGATTAGGAAACTTTGTATGATTTTCGTCTCCACTAAATTCAAGTTTAGGTCAGTGGCAATCAAAGAAATCAGAATAAAACTATAACCATAATTGCATAATGAGACAGTGAATCAGCTTAATCTTCACAAAAAAGACAGAATAGGTTACCCAGGACCCAGGAAGTATTTATGGTTTAATGTGACAAGGAGCCCAGACACCCTTTTGTGGACCATTTTATAAGGAATCGCTCCTTACAAAATGGAAGCCAATTGTGGTGGTTCCCTCAAGCTTCAAGGGGCCGAGGAGAAGGTTGAGTGGGAGGAGGCAGCCCCCAGCTCTCAGGCCCACGCTGGGCCCTGCACTGTCCCCGCAGTTAGTGCTCACCCCTCACCTGTGACACAGGTCCAAGGAGCCCATTTCTCGAGGTAATTTGCCAAAGCTGAGTGAATCCGTGAAGGAGGTGCTTCAGGCTGCAAGGAACAGAAATGGACCCATACTTGGCTTAGCCAAGAAGGGACCTTCTTGATCACTGGCCTCCAGTGCCTTTCCTCCTACATTCCTGCGGCTCTGTCTTCTTCCATGTGTTTCAATATCCATCAAGGCAAGGATGCTGCCAGCAGCCACAGGGGCAGCATGCTTTCTCCTTCATATTTAGGGGAAAAAAAGAGAATCTAGCTTTCCACAGCTCTCTCCTAAGAACCCAGACACGTCCCTCTGGTTTCATTGGCCCAATTATCTTAAGCCTGCCCCTTACTGAACCATCCCCAGGGACCTGGGCTTTCCATGACGGGCTGGGGCCAGTCAGCTGGGGTGGACGGGATCCGGTGGCATCCCGCACAGCGTCCACTTCAGGCCCTCAGCTGGAAGGTGTCCACCAAGGCTTTGCTGCGATGAGTCACCAGAAATTAATGATAAAACGTGTAACATATGCAGCAATGGCTCTGTGTGCTGCTGGAATATCTGAAAGCAGCCAACTGTTTCATCAATAGGATTTTACATACTGTTTCCCTGCCTCAGTGACTAACCCAGGTTAGACATAAAAGAAAGTCCTGGACCTTAGGGAAAACACACACACACACACACACACACACTCCATTTAAAGCTCAGAAATAGAGCAAGTGAAAACCGGTGTGTATATTATGGAAGTTTTCAGTGTAAACAGAAACCATGGAGGCATTATTACTTTTAAAAATCGCATTTAATTTAATATTTTAAAAAGAAATACTGAATGGTGACATCAAAGAACCTGTAACTGTTGAAATACTAAAGTGTGAAATATAAACAATTAAAAAACATGATTTTGAAGAAATTATTTTGCTCAGTTGAATTTTCTAACTAATTTTTAAGTGGGCAGATGGCTTTCATAGTAATATATATATTCATAGTATATATATATTTACATATACATACATAGTATATCTATATACACCATACATAGTATATATATATATATATATTCATAGTAATATACATATATACACACATTTTTTTAAAGGTATGCAGTTTTTTTTCTTTTGGTGAAGAAGATTGACCCTGAGCTAACATCTGGTGCCAAGCTTCCTTTTTTTTTCGTTTCCTCCCCACAGCCCCAGTACACAGTTGTAAATCCTAGTGGTAAGTCCTTCTAGTTCTTCTACGTGGGATGCTGCCACAGCATGGCTTGATGAGCAGTGTATAGGTTTGCACCCAGTATCAGAACCAGTGAACCCCAGGCCACAAAAGCAGAGTGCACAAACTTAACCACTACACCACTGGGCCAGCCCCTCATAGTAATATATTGACTAAAGGCAACATTTATTGGGAGCTCATTAAGGGCAGACTTGGGCAAGGTACCTCACCTGCACCATTTCATTTAATCCTCACATACCTTGGAAGAGGGTGCTATCTCCATTTGTGAATTAAAAACCATCCTCGTTAATGAATGCGCTTAAAAATGGAGTCTTAAGGAAGTTCCTTAAATTTCCTAAGACATCCAGATAAAAAGATGTCAAATCCAGGCTCATATGGCCTAACCACCATGCCGCCATGACAGAACCCTCCAAAGTCCATTTGACTAGAGTTGATTCACTCATTTATTCCCTGACTTAAACTCATGGAGTGCCTTCTGTGCTCCAGCCAGGCCATGTGTGGAGGAAGCACTTCCCTAGGGGAAAGGAGAGGCACTGAGGAAGGCTTTGTTCTGACATTTCATTTTCCCAAAGGGCTGGCAATTCTCTATGTAGTCCCCAATCTCAGCTGTGAGAGGAAGACACTGCCAATGTCATTCAGGATTTCCTTCTGAGTTTGATGTCTCTGTAGTTGGAACAATTCAAAAAGGTTGTTGGGGTCCTGATTTTTTCAACAAATATTTTTCTGAAAATAATCTCCGTATTACCAAAAAAAATGTTAGTAGGCCCTAAAATATTGGTACAGTAGTCCCTCTTATCCCTGGGGGATGCATTCTAAGACCCTTAGAGGATGCCTGAAACCACGGATAGTACCGAACCTTATATATACTGTGTTTTTCCTATACTCACATACCCACGATCAAGTTTAATTTACAAATTAAGCACAGTAAGAGATTAACAACTAATAATAATAGAAAAATTATAACAATATACTGTAATAAAAGTCATGTCAATGTGATCTCTTTTCCTTTCTCAAAATATCTTACTGTACTGTACCCGCCCTTCACCTTCTTGGGGTGATGGGAGATGATACAGTGCCCGCATGGTGGCATGAAATGGGGTGAATGATGTCGAGATTGTGACCTAGCATTTGAGTAGGACAGAATGGGGTGGCACGAGATTTCATCACGCTGCTCAGAATGGCACCCAATTTAAAACTTATGAATTGTTTATTTCTGGAATTTTCCATTTAACATTTTCAGACCTTGGTTGACTATGGGGAATTGAAACCACAGAAAGCAAAATCACAGATAAGGTGGGACTACTGTATATTATAATTTGCCATATTCGACTATTACTGGAAATGTATGTGGCTTTCACAAATTTGATAGTATAAATACGATTGTGTTAAATATATTTATGTATGACTTTTGACTAAGTACTCTAGGTAGGAAGGATACATAGAAATTTACTTGCAGTCAATGAATAGGAACATCTCAAGGGGTCTTAAAGGTTTGCATGCTGAATTGTTGCCACAGAGTCGTAGATGAGCATGCCCATTTCAGCTTACATAAGTCCCCATGGAGTGTTATCATGACTTAAGGTCTTCAGAATTTGATGTAAAGAGACCTTCTTGGGGTTTTATTCTGGGGTTTAGTTCTAAGCATAGCCTCGTGTGAGTGACGATAATTATTGGTATAATGACCAGCACTTTCTTTTTTAAAGTGTCACCGACACGTGGCCACCTAAATGAATTGACATTGCCAGGGCAACCGAGCAATTTGTCAGGAGCGAGTTCACGGGTCTTCGAGGTGACCCTTCAGCAGGGGTGAATTGGGAATGGCCAGACCCATGCCTTGGTCCAAAACTTACAGAGGCTTAAGCTTCTCCTTCCTCTCCTAGTGCCCGGGATGTGGAAAAGCGACAGACGGTTAAATTAACGAAAAAATAAACACTCTTCCTTCCCTTCGACGTGGGTTACAAAATGTCTTCAGAATGACGAAAATTATTCTTCAAGCCCCTCCCTGCTATTCCCAGCCCAGGTAACCCTGCGGCACCACAGTCCAGCCGAGGGCAGCGTGGGACACGGAGCCGGCGCTCGGGACACAGGCGGCGGGTGAGTCCGTTCCTGCCTGAGTCAGAACAGCTTCCTAATGTCTAGCTTTCTCCTGCAAAAGTTCTCCTCTATTTTTATCTCGAAACGGAATTACTGGAGAGCTCCATATTAACCTCAAATGTTTAAAGGAGGGCAATGTCTTCAGCTACGCTATAGAGCAGGGATTGGCACACTACGGTCAACTTGGGTTGACCCAAAGGTCAAAGGGTCAAATCCAGCCCACAAATCCGTAGTTTCTGTGTGGGCAGAGAGCTAAGAATGACCTTTACATTTTTAAATGCTTGAAAAAAAATCGAAAGAATAAGAATATTTCAGGACACCTGAAAATTATATGAAATTCAAATTTCA
Source organism: Equus przewalskii (assembly GCF_037783145.1). Classification (NCBI taxonomy): domain Eukaryota; kingdom Metazoa; phylum Chordata; class Mammalia; order Perissodactyla; family Equidae; genus Equus; species Equus przewalskii. The sequence goes on along the minus strand of NC_091855.1, from coordinate 38,909,555 downwards.
GTGTCCATAAATAAAAACTCATTGGAACCCAGGCACAACCATTCATTTCTATCTTGTCTACAGTGGCTTTCATGCCACGATGACAGAGCTGAGATATTAAAGACCAAACACCCTCAAAGCCTGAAATATTTACTATCTTGTCTTTTACAGAAAGAGCTCGCTGACCCCTGGCTTGGAGAATTTGTCTTATTTAAAGTATCTAATTGAATAAACACAGCAAAACAAACAGGAATAGTCTGTGTACCACCCCCCAATGAATAAATAAATAAATAAATAAATAAACGAATAAATAAATATCCTGTGTTATTAAGAAGCTATCAGACTTCTTTTTTCTTGATTTTTACTCTGCACTTGACTTTTTAAAAATATATGTTTGCCAGAGATTGCAAGTAGAGTGGTTCATAAAAAGGGAATGGTAGGAAAAAAAAAAGCCAATGCAAAAAATTTCAAATTTTTTAACAAGCAAAACAAAGCAAAAACATCACAAAACAAACATTCTAAAAATTGCCAAAATGACCCCAGAGATCCATGGGGCTGAAGTCGGTTATGACACAGGCTCACCTCCCTTGTCTGGTATGAACTCTCTAATGAAAAAGGTGGCATTAACCTTCAGAAGATATTTAAATGGCCTTAAAAAAACATCCAGTGGGCCGTGCGCCTCTGAACACAAACGTGGCCCCTCCCGCCTCCCTCCCGTGGTAAAGGTTGCCCCTCAAAGTCAGCAAGTAACTTACAGTAATGGATTTCAAAGTCAAGAATCTAATGCAAATCTAAGCATTTGCTTATACACTCTCTGAAGCCTCGACAGATTAAGTTTGGAAGTATTTTCATAGATCATATCTACATAATCTAATAGAGGCCATTTCAGCGATACGGGACATGTTTCCTGGGATGTACTTGCCAAAACACCACTCCTCGCCAATAACATCAATAAGGCATGCGTTTCTGTTCCCATTTTTTCTTTATTTCATCCAATTGATGGAACAATGTTGAGGGGTTTTAAACGATATTCTGCTCCTATCGAGAGGTCGTTAGCTTGGTAAAATGACTGGGGAGAAATGAGCAATTCCGAGAATAAGGGACCCTCGTCTCTGTGAAGCTTATGTAACGTAATTGACTTTGTTAAAGGGCGCTTAGGAATCGTGTGATTTACATCTCGGGAGAGCTTAACACCTCACCTGCAGGAGGCTGCGCTTGCTTATGTACTCCATTTTAAAAGGAGCAGCAGGCTGGTCCCTTCCTCAGCGCCCACCCTTCCCGGCTGACATGGAGCCTCCAGCCCAACCATCACGCCCATGGCTCAAAGCAAATGAAGTCTCTTTGCCTCTTCTCTTGACAGGGGAAGCGGTGCTGTCACATTACCTATTTCCATCAAGTTACACAAGGCCCCGGAGAGATTTTTCCAGGCTAATGTCTTCGAGCGGATTGGAAAAGATTAAACTCTTAAAACTTCCAGTTTCCAAATGCAAGTGATTTTTTTCAGATATCAGTGCATGCAGGGTCAATGGGAAGGGGAGATGACAGCATCACACCTACTCAGGTATAAGCTGTGAATACATCGCAGCTCACTATTGTTCCACCACTTATCCCCTGTGTGGTCTTGGAGATGTTGCTTGACCTCTCTGTGCTTCCCTTTCCTCTGGTATAAACTTAGGCCAATAATACTAGAGCCTTGCACAGTGACAGCACACACCAGATGATGAGCACTAGCCTGGGCTAGGGCTGGTGTCACAAAGACAGCCAGCTCAGGTCCTCGAGGAGCCCCAGGGAGTGCATTTCCCTTTCCTCCTGAGGTCCCGCCCCCTCAGAGCTCCTGTTACTGGGAGGACTCAGACCACAGGCAGCCAGCAGACAACTGAACCAGACGCTGTCAGAGTGTGAAATACCATGAAGAAGACCAAATTGGGAGACCCAGGTAAGGAATGGCAATGGGGAGTTGCTTCTTCCGAGAGGGTGAGCAGAGTCAGCCTTGCTGAGCACAGACCTGAAGGAAAAGAGCCAGGCCCACAGCTGGGAGCAGCTCTCCCGGTGAAGGGAAGAGCAGGGGCCAGGGCTCCAGGCAGGCTGAACAGGCTGAGTGAGGAGAGAGCTAGTGCAGGTGGGGCCCTGGCACGGAGTGGGAAGGGGGAGGAAGAGCGGAGGCAGGGTTCAGGCGATGCAGAGGGCAGAGGGCCTTGGAGAGGGGCTGGGGCTCCATTCCACAGGCAGTGGGAGTCCACTCAATGGTTTCAGGACGGAAATGATATGAATGAGTTAATGAATAAATACATATGAATGAATAAAGGAATGAGTGAATGAAGCCCATGAAAGAACTTTTCTAAAAGCATTGTGCAAATATAAACACACACTCTCACACACACAAAGGAGCCGTGTGATTACTGCCCTCTTATTCTGTGCAAGCCCAAACACCAGGGGAGCCTGTCTGGGCAGTTCCAGCAGACTGGAATGACCTCAGTCAAGGTCAGCTTCGGAGACTTAGAGAGGTGACCAGCGAAGGAGGCAAAGAAATGGCACAGCAGTTTAGTCGTCCTTCCAGGGGCGTGAGCCCACAGCAATAAGTGCTCAGCATCACTGAAAAGAAGCCCTTTAAAGAACCTGTCGAAAGAGCAGCACAGATCCCAAAGCACACTTACGGGATCCTTTGTGCAAATGGTTGTGATGTTGTGTGAATGCACACCTGTGGCTCGGATTATAACTTCCAGAGAAACACAGATCCAACGGGTACTGTATGTCTAACAATTGAGCTGATCACGCCTACCGGTGTCAAAGCAGCCTATGGAAGCTTCGAGTGACCAATAATCAGCACATGTCAATACGCGAACTTCCATGAAATGGGACAACAGAAAGAAATTTTTTTAACTACTGTTTTATATTGTGTGTGATCTGAAGTGTACGTTAGTAAGTAGATTAATAAATCAATTATTCCGAGTTTATTTTCCAAGTACTCAAAGCACTTTTAGGGGAATCTTTTCATTGAGAAAACAAGGGATGACCCTCTATTTGGGGTCATCTCCTTTTTAGGCATGTACAGCATGTACACAAAAACTCACCGATGTGGTCAGTTCTAAGCCAGCAACTCCTTGTGTGAAAATGTTAGGAAAGATGCAGGCACGGTGTCTGGAGCAGACAGTGTGAGCTAGACAGTCTCCAGCCACCTCCCCCGCCATGGCTTACCTCCCTCCCACCCTCCCATCTCCCTCCTCTGCTCTTTTCTACACGACTCGCTCTACTGCAGAGGCTGGAGGCTGGCTTTCTCAGCATCCCGGGTCCACAGGAGGCGCTTGCAGTGAGAGCGCTTGTGAGGCCTGGAAGGCGGGGGAGAAGCAGGAGCCACCATTGCCTCTGCATCCAGTGGCCAGGCTTCCGCAGGCAGCTGGCATGAGGTCTTACCGCTGACCAGACCCTGGGCAGCCCCCGGTGAACCACCGATTTCAGTGGAGGTTATTGGCAACAGAGCCTGCGATTTCTGCAGCTCCCGAGCTCCTAGGCTCCAGCAGCGGCTTCCCTGATCTTTGCAACGCCAGCTCTTCCAATCCTTCCAAAGGCTCTGATGCCCTGTGACAAGTCCCTACCTGCTTGAGATAGTGAGGGTCACTTTAGTTTGTCTGATCCAAGCCTCACGGATATAGGATGTCAGTAGTTCTCTCTGGTCCCGGCTTGAGCTGATCTTGATCTCGGGCCTTGGCCTCTGTGTCCGCTCAGCATCTACCTGCTCCCCCTTGTTAAAACATTAGAGCTGCATAAAATAAACTTGTGGGAGGAAGAGAGTTCCCCATCACTAGTGATGTGCAAACAAATGCCAGAGGGTCACTAACCAAATATTTGATACAGGGGACCCCCAGGAAGGCGGCCCTGTAGGTCCATGAGTTAGAGAGTCTGCCCCATGTGGAGACTGGAGCCAGAAGCCCAAGCACCTGAGGAGGTTCACAGCCCAGCTTGGGACCCCTTCCGGCTTCCTCCCCTGGATGCACATCTTACTCCAGCCTTGGAAATTAACCTGCGCCTGCCAGCCCAAGGCGAGGCCAACTTCAGCGCCAAGTCAGTGCTGCCTGTGGGCATGAGGAAAACAGGCCTGAAGGCAGAGAAAGAGGCACCCAGGAGATGGAGAGAGCCACAGCCTCTGCAGGAAGGACTCGCGCTCACTCCTCTTCCATCCCCATACAGCTGGCTAACTCTTTCAAAAATATCCTCCCCTGGGAAGCCCTTCTCCTCCGCTGTCATGGCCAAGCCGGGCTGGGTCTCCCTGTCAGCCGATCTCTCCTGGAGGACTCGTGCCTCGGAGCTGCCACTGTCTGCAGAGCAGCCATCCTTCCCCAAAGCCAGCACCTATTCAAGGGTATTTCTGTGTATTTCCATAACTCAACTGAATCTCTAGTTTGGGTCTATACTCTTTAAAGGAAGTATAGACTCAGAGCTATGACGTAGAGCCCCCAAAATATTGCCTGAAATAAAAGAGGAGTTTATTTCTCTTTCACACGACAGTTCAGAGCAGCGAGGGCGGCTCTGGGTCTCCACCTGGTGGGGTGTCCCAGCCACCCTCAACATGTGGCTTGCATCTCTGGGTCTAGGTTGGGTACCCCAACAGTTCTCAGCCTTAGGGCTGCAACTACAGACCGTGGATGGTGGGAGAAGCTTGAGGGCTTGAGGCTTCGTTTTTAAGTCTAAGAAAGAGAAGCTGCTCAGCACTTGATCTTGTATCCCACTGTTTGTGGGCACAGGGCAGAATAATGACACCCATAGACGTCCATGGCTTCATCCCCGAATCCTGTGAATATGCTACTCACATAGCAAAAGGGACTCTGCAGTGGGCTTTAGGTGAAGGACATTGAGATGGGGCAAGCATCCCAGATTGTCCAGGAGGGCTCAAAGTAATCGTGTGAATCTTTAAAAGTGGGGAAGCTTTCCCGGCTATAGTCAGTCAGAGAAATGTCACAACAGAGAAAGGATCAGACAGATGCTGGCTTTGAGGATGGAAGAAGGTGGCCACAAGCCAGGCACTGGAAGGTGCCTCTGGATGCTGGAAGGGGCAAGAAAATGAGTTCTTCCCTGGAGCGTCCGGAGGGAGCATTACCCTGCTGAGACCTTGATGTCAGCCCAGTGAAACCCGCACCAGAAGTCTGACCTCCAGAACCATAAGAGAATAAAACCATGTTGTTCTAAGCCGCTGAGTCTATAGTAATTTGTTACAGCAGCTACAGAAAGTAATACACCCAGTTGCAGGACCTGACTTAGCTGCCAGGGAAGCTGGAAAATGCAGTCTAGGGCTTGGTGGCCATGTCCCTCCTTTGAGTATGAGAGTCTCCCTCCTATGCCTCTCTGGGGCCACAGGAAACTCAGAGAACGGGCCCAGGCCCCTTCTGTAGCCACCAAGTCCATAGACACAAACAAACCTCTCTCCAGGAAAGAAGTCTGCCCAGCCCAAGAGATGCAGCGTGAAACCCCCTCTGTGGTTTCTCACCACAAGGCTGTGAGCAGAAAACCTGCCAGATGCTGCCTCCCAGGATGCCAGCTGGAAAGTGGGGCACTGGCACCCTCTTGTCTTAGACCCCCATGTTGATCAAGGGTCCATCAGTCCCCACCCACCCCTGCTGTGGCCTGAGGAGAAGAGCGGGTGTGGGCCCCTTCTCAAAGATGCCCTAACATCTAATTCTCCTGTGTCCCTCTCTCTGCCTTCTGCTCAGAGGATCTCCACCTGTTCGGTGGGTGCAACTTCTTCCAACTCTCCTTGAGACCAGCTGTGATTCTGCAGCACCGTTTCTGTCTGCCCCACAGCGGGTGCGCAGAGGAAGTCTGCAGAACAAACTCAAGCTGAAAAGATGGCTGGACAAGGATCACCAGCCCATTTGGGAGAAGAGGAAACTGAGGCTTGACAGGTTACATGACCAGCAGACGCAGTCCCTCAGCAGCTGCACATGCCTCGGCCCTTCTACTTCGGGATGGTATTCTGGGCAGACTTGCAACAGCCAGAGTCAGTGGACCTCTGCTTGGGGGCAGCCTCCACAGCCCAGATGGCTGACTGTCCAGGATGCATGGGCCAGAATTAACCCTCCTCTGCAAGCTACCTCGACCAATGACCAACAGCCCCCCTCACCAGCTTCCTCTCCTATAGGTGGATCACTCTAAGATGTGCATCTTGTGCTCCAGCACATGGGCGCGTCTGATTGATGCCACACACCTTCCCTTCCTTGTGTCACTTCCTCACTGCCCTGCTTGTGTTCCTGAACCCCCAAGTGCTTGGCTAGGATCTGTCTCTGGGGAAACCCAAGCTAAGATGTGTGATTTACCAAAGGGACAGGGCTGGTACACGGCCTGGTCAGAACTCAGCACGAAAAGTTCCATGGACATATTCACAAGTAATCGCCTTGGACAAACCAGTGCTACCAGCTGGGGAGATCCCCGGACCAGCACCTTCTGGAGATTTCCTCTCCACGGTGGAAAAACAACACACTTCTATTCCACCTGGCCAAGTAGATTCCTGTCTCTGTCCCCTGAGAACCAGCACCTACCCTGCATCAGGCACTTAATTTGGTCACTGGACACCTGCCCAGAGCACCCGCTATGCGCGAGCCCCAGGGGCTAGCAAGAAGGAGGAGGACCTCTGGGCCTAGAGGTGCTCCCACCCTGGGGAGGGGGAACACTCAAGGAAGCAGGTAAGATAATAGCCACAATCGTCTTTCCTGGGGCGCCCGACATGAGCAGGACAAAGGGAACAATAGTCCACACCTGTGAGAGAGGTTTTGAGAATTAAGTGAGAAAATGGTCACTGCCATAGGAGCCTGGCTTAGAATAAGCAGCCAATTAATTTCAGCTTTCATCATTATTACCTACATATTCATTCATTCATACATCTATGCAACTATGATATATCACAACAAACCTACAAGGCTGTTATACCATTCCCACTTTATGGATGGGGAAAATGAGGCCCAGAGAGATCGATAACTTTCCTGAGGTCACACTGCTGCGCTGTTGGGCTTTGAATGCCAACTCCTAGGCTACCATTTACTCCTTCCTCACTCCTAACACCACTGACAAACTCCTAGAACATGACCTAGGATAGCGTCTGCAAGCCAGCCTCCGCTTTTCTGCATCTCTCAAGGCTTCCCTCACAGTGGGCTCACGGCTGAACTCGTGAGAGTGGGCTTCTTAGGGAGACAGGAGAGAGAAATGAGGGCCAGGTCACCACCTGCCTCAGCTCCGGATACACAACCATTTGTCACCCAAGCCTGCGTGTTTCCTTGGCTCTATGTAAATGATTGATTAGCTGGCAAAGCCTTAATATGGTTCCAATGAGCTCAGTGCCTCCCTCTCCTGTGCAGTCCTGGAGTTTCAGAGGCAAATCCTCCACCTGCACATATTTATCAAAGATGGAGGTTAATGCGGACACCCACCAAGCCACAAGGAAACGAGCTGGCTCCCGAGAGGATAGAGCAGCATGACTGTGCATTCACACCCTGCATTGACTAAGACGAGAAAAATCAGGGAAGTGTGGATCATGACACACTTCGGATCCCCTGTGGTCCCTACTCTTGTCAAACGAGCCAGACCACATTCCAGTTCTGGGCCCCTTCTCCGCCATCTCCCTCATACGTCACCTCCACTGGGAAGCCCTCCCTGTCTATTCCAACCCAGCATGATCCTTCCTATAGCCCGTGCCTTCCCTTAGGGCCTCTTACTGACACTTCTTGGTACTTACGTTGTCTCCCCAGGAAGACCCCTGAGGACAGGAGCCAGATCTTATGCCTTTGGATGTCACCACCCAGCAAATAGGGCTTGGCAAACAGCAGGTGCACCTGAAGGTACTTGCAGATTAATTGAGTGGTGAACTCCTATGCATCCCTCAACACTTAGGAACCACATACTCCAGGAAGCCTTGAAAGGAAGGACCAGAACAGACTAATTTCTGGGTTCCCAGCTTTCAGCATGGAGTAGACTGTGGTGTTCAATCTGCCTGGCCCTCATTCTCAAGCCGTTGACTTCCTCCTCTCAAGTGTGTGCTGGACACGGGGTAGCAAGTCCTTTGCAGAGAGGGGCTGTGTCTCTCCCTGACATCTCTGTTCCCTAGCACATAGTAGACGTTCAGTGAATACTTGATTATAGAATGACCTAATGAAGGCCAGAGTCTTCTCTTTCTCCTCCTCAGCGCCCGTTTGCTTATTCAACCAAAGCTTATGGTTCTACAGCAGACCCCAGCACCGTACCAGCCCCGAAGATAAAGGCGGTTACACAGTCTCTGCCCTCAAGGAGGAGGTAGGGGGAGGAAAGAAACTAATGGATAGTGATCCTAGGTTTTTTCATTTAATCCACACAAGCACTCCATATGTTGGGTAATCTCATTCTGTTTCGCCAATGAGAAAAAAGGATTAGCCAGGAAAAGTCAGTTGTCCAAGGTCACAAAACTAATAAGTGATGGGGCTTCTGTTTGCATCAAGGACTGTCTGACTCCAAAGCCCCTTTCACTGGGCTTCCTTACAAGAGGAAGAGTTAAAACAATTGTAAAAAGAAATAATACAAAGTAGATGCGTATGAAGCTACAAGACAGGAAAACAAGTTGTTGCAATTGATCAGGAAAGGGACAGGTTGCCACTGGCTGGGTCAGGAAATAGAAGACCAACAAGAGGGAGAGGCACAGTGACAGGGAGTGCAGAAACACAGCCAGCTCCTGGATGGTGGGGACCAGCCCTCCCTGGCCATCACTTAGGATTGTTCAGGGTGTGCACTGCACAAGGGGACCGTGGCTGAGGGGTGCTCTTCCCATTCCAGACAATGACAATGTCCACTACAACAATCTTCAGACAGAGGGATGTCAAGTGTTTTGTGGGAAGGGGCATCTTTTCCTAACTCATACGATGGTGCTGACTGGGCTGGAGGCAGCCCTGGCCCCAACTCAGGTTTCCATCCCAGGATGATGGTGAGTCAGAGCATGGCCGGTTCTACCAGAGAAGCCAAGAGGGAAGCTCAGTTCTAGGGTTCAAGACAGACTGGAGCCGGTATGCGGTGGGAGCCCAGTTACCCAAGCAGGAGCACCCGCTATTCACTGTTATCCACGTCAATGAGACCAGATACCCACCCAACTCTCCAGCTGTGGGGAAGTGGCTCAGTGAATTACCAGTCGCCCTCCAAATGGAATCTACTACAGCCATTATACAAAAATCACATTCTCAGAGACATCTTAATAGCTTTTGAAAATGGTCATGCCACAAAAAAAGAGCGAAAGAATCAAGATGCAGGGCCGGCCCTATGGCCGAGTGATTAAGTTCGCGCGCTCTGCTTCGGCAGCCCAGGGTTTCACCAGTTCGGATCCTGGGCGCAGACATGGCACCGCTCATCAAGCCATGCTGAGGTGGCACCCCAAATAACACAACTAGAAGGACCCACAACTAGAATATACAACTACGTACTGGGGGGCTTTGGGGAGAAGAAGAAGGAAAAAAAAAAACAAAGATTGACAACAGATGTTAGCTCAAGCGTCAGTCTTTAAAAAGAAAAATAGGGAAAAAGCAAGATGTGAAACCTCCTTATGTACTTTCTCATATTTGTGTGTGTGTCTGTGTGTATGTATTGTACATATACACATATATAAATACGTAATTTCAAAGTTTTCTATAATGTATATATATCATTGCTATAATTAAAGGAAATCAAATTTAAAGTTTTTTTAATTTTAAAATCAAATAATTTTATATTTTTCAAAAGATCTGGGACTCTGTTTCAGAGCCCAGACAGCATGGGGTCCTGGTTTCTGACCTGCTGTTGGGGTTCTGGCAGCCCCATCGTGGACCAAGCCCAGAACCCAGGGCCCTGGAAACCAATCTTTTGTCCAGGCTGAAGGCTCATGGCACGCTCCTCCCAGGTGGCAGTGAGTCCTAGGAGCTCGCAGCACCCTGAACATCTCCTGCTCTGATGTGACATCTGTAATCAGCTTTGGGAGAAAGGCACCCCTACCACACATCAAATGTCCCCATGACACATTTAATATGCACTCCACCCTGTGACAACACAACAGAGCTCCTGGGCACTTTGCACATTAACAAGTGAGGATGGTGCGTGGATGAGAATAGGCTTTAAAGTCGACAAAGGCAGCCAGGAGAAAACCTCTCTTATGGCCCTTTCTGGAGCTGAGCTGCTGAGGTGAAGGGACCCCCCCCCCCAAAGGGTGGCGGGCATGTGGGAGAAGGATGAGAAACCAGCTTGGAGAATCTCAGAGCTGAAAGGGGCAAGAGACGGACAGACGGGCATCCTCGGCCGGCGCCCCCGGGGAAGGGAAGCGAAAAGCACCAACATGGTCAATTTCCCACGGAAACCTGCCGGCAAGACCCCTGCTCCCAGACTACCAGGACAGAGCTTTCCTGGCCCTCCCCAGCCCGCTATCTTTTCCTAGGAAACTTCTTTTTTTAATGACATTTCTAACTGCAAATGTATCTCAAAACTATATTAAAAAATTACGAATTCAAATTTCACCCCTAAGTTCTCCCCCACCACAAGAGCCATTTTCATCTTTTCGTGTTCCCTTTCATCTTTTCCCCATTTCTGTCCCTCCGAATGAGGAGACAGTTTCTTCCCTTTTCACTTGAGGACACTCAGGTCTTTCTTCAGCCTGCACGGGGAGGGTCTTCCCCAGCAGCAGCCTTACTGGCCTTCATCGTCGGTTTTGGGGTCCTCCTGAGCTCCCCCAGTTTCTTGCATTCACTACTGTTACACCTTCCTGCCTTCCTCGCCTTTCTGTGGGCTGCTGGAAGGCAGGGGCCGTGTGCATCCGTGGACAACCTCCTCTGCTAAGCACAGTTCCAGGCACGCCCTCTTGTCGAGATGGGAAGCACTTAAACTCACTGGAATCGTGGCACAAAACATAGTTTTGGGGTCAATTTTTCACTCAATAGTCTATCAATCTTTGTCCATTTTTCAACAACGTAAATCATAGTTAACATTTTTAATGGCTGTATAATATTCAGTCCATTTCCCACTCCACACACATTTATGGAGCACCTGCTGCATGCAGTCACCGTGCAAAGCACGGGGAATCCAAAGGAACCTACGCTTTGCATCCTGCCCTCCGGCAGGGAGAGCAACACACCAGCACTCAGAGATGCAGAGGGTCATGAAATGTAAGTGGGAGCATACGCAAACCCACCCCTTTGACAGATGTGAAAACAAAAGCACAGAGGCCAGTCACGAGCAGAGTCCTGTCTGGGACCTGGAATCCAGACCCACAGCCCAGGCATCTTCCCAGGGTTCTCCTCTCTCCAAGTAACAACAAAGGGATGCACTTCTTTATTGGTTAGACTTCTGCAGAGTTCTAAATCACACCAAAGCATTCAAAATTTTAAAGTTTGATCAGCTGAGAAATAAGGATATTAAATATGATTAAATATGATTGCAGTTGAGGGTACAGACTTCTCTTCCATTACCTGCTTTGATTAAAAAAAGCTATCTGGGCTATGAGGTAGAAAAGTTAAATGCGACAAGAGAGAAAAAAAAACGCCTTCGAGTTTGCTGTCATTCCTACTTTTTGCAAGAAAATAGCCTTGTTTAAGATGCGTTCGTCACCACATCAAGAACACATGAGTTAGCATCTGCTGTTAATATTCTCCTCTCCCTCCTTAATTGCTAAAAATAAGAATGATTAGGAAGAATAAAAAGTTATTCCTATTATTCTTTAGGGAACTTAAAAAAGGCTACATTTTTTAATGGAACATAGAGCAGAAGCTCTGATTCCTAAGCTGAAATTTAATTGGTGCAATATTGAAGTTTAAAACGTAATAAAGTTTTTTGTCTTCGGGTTACAAGGGGAAAATTACCCATAACTTTGTTTGGATTATAATATCCTAGCTGCTACCCCGATCTATCTTTTTCCTCAGACAAGGGTTATTATCACGGTTCTGATCATTTTCTGTGTTGCACCCCTTCCCCTCCGAGCTTCGCGAATGATGGGGAATTTCAAGGAACTTTTCAGCACGGCTGGGACATTATGCAGATCAAAATGGATCTGGACAAAGGGAGACCACGGTGAAGCACAAGGAGGCTCATTTCAACAATGCCCAATGTCGTGTTCTTGAGAGATGAGATAAATGACCAAAAAGTAAAAAAAGAGAGAGAGGGAGAGGCGAGCGCGCCTGAGTAAGAGCTCACTTATCTCCACCTTCTAATTGAAGAGTTGGCCGGGACTCAAAATGTGGTGCTGACCCGCGTCAGCCCTCAGGATGCCACATCCCCACCAGAGGGAAAAATGATCAATCACAAATTAGCCTTACATTAGTGAAGGTCGAGGCTGTCATGAAAGGAAGGGAGACAAAGCTATAAAAACGGCTTCTCTCGAAATCATTCAAAGACCCACAGGTCATAGAAACCCGGTGGCAACCGTCATCTTGTACGTTACTACCCAAATTAGAAACCAGATGTTTAGGAAACGTGAAAGTTGGATGCAGCCTCCAAGCATCCATGTACTTGGCCTTGGCTAATTATTCTGCAGCAAAAGTTTGGAATGACTTTGTTTCTCCCCAGGATTGTGACAGTGGGCACTCAAATAGGGGGCTTTGCAAGGTCCACTTCACCTGGAAAAGTGTCAGGATGTAGGCTTGCCAGATTCCACAAGTAAAAACACAAGATGCCCAGTGAGATTTGAGTTTCTTTTAGTATAAGTATGTTGCATGCAATATTTGGGACATACTTATACTAAAACACTATTCGTTGTTATCTGAAATTCAAATTTTACTGGGTGTCCTGTATTTATCTGGCAGCCCTAGGCCAGAGGCAAGCTGTGTGCCAGCCCTCACCTTGTCTTCCCTGCATTTGCTCCTGGGTTCCCCCTAGCTGGGCCCCAGATGACCCACAGAAGACTCAGGCTGACCCATGTCTGAGGCAGGACGGGCCTGTTAATATGAGCAGGAGGGATGAGGACAGGACTTATTTCCAAGAGCACTGTCTGCAGTCCTACGGCAGACCATCCAGAGAGCCCCGCAATGTCTTGATGCAGAAGAGGAGCAGAGGGTCCTTGGGGTCCCCTGTTTGGAGTCACAAGACAGGTGCTGTATTCTAGGTTCTGGGTTTCAAGGCAGCCTTGGAGAGACTGAGCCTTTGTCCTCCTCTCTCCTTAGGCACCTGCCACCAGGTGAATAACACTGTTTGCAAAGGGTCCAGGCGAGAGATTTCCAAACTTAGATGTTCATGAACGTCACCAAGGAGAGTTGCTAATAACCCAGACCTGGACTCCAGCCCGCAAAATTGTTGATTCAATAGTGTCCAGCGCACCAGTAATCTGCATTTTTAATAAGCACACACACCAGTTGTTCCAGACACAGGTAGCTTCTCTGAAAACACTGACCTGGGTCTTAGGCTTTCCCCAAACACAGTCGGAGAAAGGTATTGTTTTTAAAATACAATATTAAAAGCATTTTCTCCAAAGATCATATCATTCATTAATCTGGCATTTCACACTTTGATTATGGCTAATTTCTATTTTAGCGACATGATGTAAAATCAGAGTGAAGAGTAATATTTCTACAAATGGATCGTTTGTAGAAAAATCTATTTTCTTGTCTCGGCTTGTATTTTTGTTTCTTAAACTTAATATAATTTTCCCCACGATGAGAACCTAGTTGAATTATTTGTAATAGTTTAATTATAGGCATACATGTTACTTCTGTGCTTGCAAGAAGAACATAATTACAGAATTTTAGGATTATAATGGAAAATTATAAGATGAAAATAATTGCAGAATTTTAGACTTATAATGGAAAAAGAAAGCTGGTGACTTACAAAAGTGCAAGCTTTACTTGAAAGAGCATTTTCCTATATTTTCTCCAAAGTAAGTACATAAGAAATATATTCTTATATATAATAATACAAATGTATTATTAAATTCATATGTAATATTATTAGACACAGCACTACTGATTGTTAATAAAATGAGATATTCTCGTCAACGAATCTATGTCGCAATACAAGAAGGATTTTTGCCCTTACCATTCAGGGAGTTTCATATGACCTATGCTTTTGGTGTCAGAAAAACACAGTATTTCCCCAAAAGCTTTTTAAAATAGCCTACCTAGCAAAATATTTATATTTTAAAAGTATACAAAAAAAATTTTAAGGTATACAGGAAGTTCTTCAGCTATCTTAAATACAGCATGTAGATAGTAGTATAAAATTTCACCTAAAGAAAATAAATCGAAAATTGTGGAGCCGGCTCCGTGGCCGAGTGGTTAAGTTCGTGCGCTCCACTGCGGCTGTCCAGGGTTCGGATCCTGGATGCGGACATGGCACTGCTCATCAGGCCGTGTTGAGACGGCGTCCCACATCCCACAACTAGAAGGACCTGCAACTAAGATATACAACTGTGTACGGGGGGGTTTGGGGAGATAAAGCAGAAAAAAGAAAAGAAAAGAAAAGAAAATTGTAACATGTGGTGTTATGGGTTGGATTGTGTTGCCCGTAAAGATGAGTTGAAGTCCTAGCCCCTGGTACCTATGAATGTGACTTTACTGGAAATAGGGCCTTTGCAGAGAGATGATGGACGCCAGGTCCCTGCCCTCAGGGACGCTTACAATCTAAAAGCTGATATAGTTGAAAAAGACTTAGAGAAACGTGGGTCTTTAAGAACGATCTCATGGAAGGATTAGTTTGAACGGGGTCAGACAGTCAATCACCTCAGGCTTCCTGGAGGAGGTGCCTGGGGTAAGTCTCACGGCCTGAGAGTTCACTCTTGGCTTGAGGGCTGAACTCACCTTGATCTGTCCAAGGATTTATGGAATAGAGGTCATGTGCATAGAAAGAGCCAATTCTCTGTGAGTGTCAGGATGGGAGAGGAGGATTTGATAACCAAGTGTTGACCTTAAATAGCTCTTCTTACAGGGAAGCCTTCTTAACTCCAGCTCCACCCCCAACTGATCAGATGACATTCTCCTCGTGTTGCTCGTGACAAACGCAATTGGTCATCTGTGGTGGCCGTCACTCGATGTCTGTCCTCCCAGGCCCACTGAGACCACTGCAGGGCACGGATGTTTCTGACTCCCGCCTCTCTGTTCCATCTGATCCTGGCGTGGGGCCTGGCAGGGAGTATGTGCTTAATAGATACTTGTTGAATTAATAAATCCTCAAAGGTCTTTCTACTCAAAATGAGGTCACCTGACCAGCCGCACTGACATCACCTCGAGGTGGGAGCAATGCAGCATCTCAGGTCCCACCCAGACCCGAATTTGGATCTTAACAAGCTCCCAGGCGAGCCATGCCCATTGCAGTTTGAGAAGCACTGCCCTGAGGCACAAAGCTCCATCTTAAACTCAGGCGGGAGGTGAAAGGAAGCGGTGGGAAGGTCAGACTTGGAATGGACCTCGGTCCGTTAACGATTCTTTGCCCCCAAAATTAATGATTCTTTCCTCCTCCAGGAAGCCTTCCTGAACCCCACGTGATTGGGTCAGGGTCCTCATCCCCATGTGCCTTCCACCCTACTATGCTAAAGTCGCCCCTGCTTATCTGTCTCCTCCACAGGGTTGGGAACAGAGGGGAGACAACAGTTTTGAAAACTTTGTGTCCTCAGCAGCTAATGGTCATTGGAATCTAGTAGGTGCGGGGTAAATAATTGTCAAGCGGCCAACTGACCTCTTAAGCTTAGGTCCTCTGCCACTACTGCTACGCCCTTTCCACCTCACCAGCAGGCGTCTCATGTAGAAGAGAAGCCAGAGCCACGCCAGCCGACTCACCGTCTCTCATGGGTGCTGGGTGGAGGCATTCAGGTTCATTGAACAGCAGACCTCCCTCGAGGGGCAGGTTGCCTTACTTGGTGTTGAGTTAGGTATGGAGAAAATAAAAGGCAAAGAAGCTGTGAAGGTCAATGGTAAGAAATCTTCTGAGATTCCATGACGCTTGAGAGGTGACAGGACAGAGCTCTGAAAGAAAACACTGAAAATTACTCCACCATGGATGGGCGTTCCCAGCAGGTCTGGGCGCCCATCACAGGAGCTGCTCAAGCAGCTGCAGAAGAAGCCCCAGGCGGGGTCTCTGGCATGAGCCCAGAGAGCCAGCGAGGTCCTCTTGGGTCCTCCCCAGCTCAGGTGCATGCTGCAAACTTTCTCTGTTCTGGGCCTGGGAGTAAATACCTTAGGGCTGCAGGTTACACCGTCGTTGTCGCAACTCCTCAACTCTGCCATCGGGGTGTGAAAGCAGCCGTGACAAGATGTAACTGATGGGGGGTGGCTTTGTTCCAGTAAAATGGCAATTACAAAAGAAGGTGGGCAGCCCACAGGCCCTAGTTTGCTCACCCCTGATCTGAAGTGAAACGGAGACAAAACTAAAGTAAGAGGGAGTTCTAAAAGGCCCAGGGCAAACGCCGTGGTCGCCTCTCGGTGGAAATTCGCCCCATTGCTAGCCGATCTGTGTTCGGGGTCCTGTTGAACCCTCTTGGAACTTCCAGGCAATAGAAGCAGCTGATGAAAATGGAAGTATTTTAACTAAAGAGGAGAGACTGAACATGCCCCGACTCCAGTTCATCACCCACACACACATTCACACACATCCACACACACACTCACTCACACGAAAGAAAGACGGAGAATTGGAGATGATGCCTGTCTAGTGGATATTTAAAATGTTGCAATTAGTATTTGCCTCCAGTTAAAGAGTCTTCCTCGTAAATGTACAAATGGCATTTGGACGATAAACTGATGAGATTACAGACTCAAGTCATCACCCTGTCCAGCCTGCCATTAAGAAGCTCTGTTACTCTGATGCAGAGCTGTGGCCTCCCGTCTCTATTCTATTACCCTCTCCGTTGCCTCTATCCATAATCATGCTTCGCATCCACATTATAACACTGAAAAGCCTTGGCTCATAGGCATCCTGTATGACGAGAGCATTCATTTTATACCTTTAAAGCATGGCTTGCCCGGACGGTCTCGAGAGATAAAGCATCTTATATTCATGGGGGTCCAGGTACGGCTGGAAATGCCTTCATCCAACATCACTGCCATTGAGCCAAGGCTGAAAGCACTTTCTCAGACAGAAGGAATCAGAAAATCTACAATGGGAGCGTCATGTTAATATCGCTGTTAAAATAATATCCAACGGCTCTTTCGAACAAGTATATCAAATTGGTGCTTCTCCAGCCGTGAGTCAACAGGCCTCGTCCATCCGTGGTCAGGGCGGGGCGGGCAGCAGGAGGAAGCTGTGTCCTGCCTTTCTTCCAAGGGCTCTTTGCCGTGATGAGGCTGGACAAAACCAAGCATCCAGTTTCCCCCCAGGTTCTGTTGCTTAAATAATTCATATGGCCATGCAAAGAAGGCTCAAAACACAAAAAAAGAACAGTAAGAACTTAATTTTGGTAATTTGATCTCTAGATCCCTTCAGCAAATACTCATTGCATCAGAACTATGTGCCGGGAACTGTCCAGGCTGCAGAGGCAGAGGAGGAATCAAGATAAATCTTCTCTCCCTGCGTCTTTCCGGTAGGATGGAGAAATAAACAAGCAACTCTAGTACAGCTAAAATAAAAATAGTAGGATGACAGAGGTGCATAAAAATGTGATGAAGATGAGGGAGCGTATGTAGACTTGGTGATGGGGGGATAGTGTTACTTGAGCTGGGTTTTGAAGCTTAAATAAGAGTTTGCAAGACAAGGAAAGAGGGGAAGGAAGGAGAACTTTCCATGGAAAGAAAAGAGTGGACATTGCACATTGTGAGAATGAGGGATGGTCTGTAACGGGGATATGACAAAGAGGGTGTAGCTAGAAATGGATTTGGAAAGGCAGCCTGGAGTTAGGAGGGTAAGGGCCCCATTGGCCATGCTAAGGGACTGAGATTTTATCTTGTGAACCAGGATTTCCCAGGGTAAGCTTCATAAGACAACAGTTTCATAAGACGTTAATAGGCATTACAAAACTGAGCTTGGAAAACACTGCGGTAAAACAATGCAGGACTTCCCAGAGCCTTTAATTTTTTGATACACATTGGAACTTCCAAGGGGGAATAAGAAAGATACACTATTTCCCAAATGTTTTAATCATAACATCTCTTTTTGATTTTAAAAGATATATCTCATAGGATTGATATTCCAAAGACCATACATTGGGAAATGTCACTAAGTCAGCACAGAACTGTGGAGTGATTTTGAGTAGAGCCATAACATATGCAGATTTTTAGGATGGAAGCCTCACACTGGCAGCAAGAAAGTATTGAAATGGAGGTGGGGAAAGGGTAAGACTTTGTGACCAATTTCACACAAGAAATGAGGATCCAAGGATGGTGCGCGATCCTAACTTTGTCACTGGGAAGATGGTAGAGTAAACTGTGATAAGAAGGGACCCAGGAGATAGCAGGCAAGACAGAGCAGTTTTGGACAAGCTCATCTGACAGTGGCTCTGCTCCACATCGCTCAGAAGATGGGCTACTGATTTGCTGCAGCATTATTTTAAGCTCATTTTCTTCTGAAAAATCGAGAGGAGGGCTCCGTTTTTAATGGAATGTGATGAAATGCATATTAATTATTGCCAGGACTTGAGTCTTTTAGTGAAATACATATTTATAAACCTTTGTGGAGCATAGATCATTTACCTAATAGAGCAAGGCTGCTCTAAAGTCGCCATCCTAATCTATCAGGTAAATATCCATTTATAATTGGTTATTTAATCCTTGCTCCATTCCCGATAGGTCGCCGTGGCCCCGTAAGATGGCTCCATTCCTCCGCGGAAGTCTGTTATCATCCATCATGATGTCAATAGAGATATAGACATTAAAGAAATTATGAAAGTTACTGCCCGGGACAAGAGCTAACATTTAGACTGAGAGAAATGCAAAACATAATGAAAGAGCTGCTGTGAGTGAGAAGGAGAGGATTTTTCATCTTAATAACCAGTCATACCCCAGCGCAGAAGGCAAAAATGGAAGGATGGCAGGGCTGAGCAGGACTGTGTGCCTGCAATTTTTTGATGCCCTGAACCGGTCCCTGGATAGAATCCCCTCCCCTGAAAGGAAAGAAAGGTATGTATTCTGCACCCCCAGACCCCTCACTTTGCACCCACTCCAACAGACACACATGCGCACACACTTCATTTCACTCTATGTCTCTTAGGTATCACAAAAGCAGACCACTGACTTTTATTCAGCATCTATTATCTGCTGGATGCTCCTGCTTACCTGACCTCATTTACAGTCTTCCCCTCCCAACAGTCTTAGTGCTGTTCGCTGATGAGGAAATGGAAGCTTGGAGAACTGAAGGGTCTGCCTCAAGTCTCACAACCTATAGTGGCAGCGCTGGAATTTGAGCCTGGGTACCGTTCTCTCCCCTACAGCTGCTCCTCCCACGAAGACTGAGGGTGGGCCAGGAAGGACTCCGGGACCACTGGTTAAGAGGAGACCCTGGAGCCGCAAGTGTCTCCCGAGCCAAAGGAGATCTGGGAGCAGAACGCTTGACAAAGAGGGGGCCAGAGGATTTTGAGCCCCAAGGCAAGAAACCACCCCACTCCTCTCACGGCAGGTGGCCTCGAGAGAGACCCCAGTGGATTCATCAGTTTCCTCCTGCTAATCCAGCTAGTCGGAAACTGAGCTTTGCAAACGTGTGTGTATGTTTTTTGCAGGATCCATCTGTCAATCAATCGTATGTGGAATTCCCATGAGAAGCACATCAAGCACGGCCCATGGCTGAAGTGGGGGGCCTGGGTCTCTGCCCCTCAGCAATCCACAGAGCCCTCCACCCGTCTCTGTGCCACTGGTGGCCCCTGAGACACTTGCATGAAATCCTGGTCTAGGAGCGCTGGCAGCCACAGCTGGAAACCACCAAGTGGGGCTGGCAGGCAAGCGGCCCACGCTGGCTCACCACTGGTGGTCTTTGCCCTTGAACACAAAGCCATCCGTGGGTAGTGGATGGAGGAGTTCCCAAATCTAGATAAGCCCAGTTGATGTTCACTACTTTTTGGTACAAATGTTTTCAAAACTCGAAATCCCCAGTTGTACACCATGTGAGATTTACAGGCAATCGTAGAAAACGATGTTCTGAGTCAAAAGACCAGCCATACGGAGCAAGACATTTTGCAGCTGGGTTGGGAACTTAGCTCTGAATGCTGTCAGTCAGACTCCTGATAGAATGAGCACCTTCTGGGGCGCTGTATGGGAAAACGACACAGCCAGCCAAAGTGCAGGCGATGATGTTGACAGAACCCAATAGACCAGGATCTCATTTAATCTCTGCAGTAGGAATTATTGTTCCCTTATTAGAAATGGAGAAACTGAGGCACAGAGAACCCAAGTCCTGCACCCAAGGTCACAGAGCTACTGAGTGTGGGACGCTCCGGAGGACTGGGACCCCGTCTCTTTGTCTACACTATCCTTTTTCCCTAAGTCCCACCATGTAGAGAAAATACGGTAACGTCTTCTTTCTCTGGGATCATGAGAAAATGAACTGTTTCACCAAGTAGATTTTCCAGGTAACTGAAACATATACCTTTGAGCCCCAAAACGTTTTAAGATTTTAATTATTTTAATGGAAACATTTCCTCGGTTCTTAAAACAGCCTCTTGAGTATGATTAACCCTGTCTCCTTGGCTCAGGGCCATCGGTACGAACTGTGGCTTTGTACTGTGACGTAATCGAGTAATAAATCGTCCCAGAATCTTCCAGAAGCTGCTCACCCATTATCTGGACCATTGCAGCAGCTTCTGGCGTTGCCCTCTCCAGCCTGTCCCTCCTCCCTAAGCCCAGTGCTCCGTGTAGATACCAGCTGCCCAGGGGCCCCCCTCCTCAAACCCTTCGTGGCCTTCCTTCTAGCGGGTCCACGGCTGAAGCACAGACTGCCAGGCTTCTAGACCCTTCCACCCACCACTTCAGGGGCCCTTCCAGCCATTCAAGGTCTTTCCCCGCTCTCATCATCCTGTGTGTAGTTAATTCCCCAAAAATTCTGCACTGTGGCCTGCCTCCTGGCCTTAGCTCATGCCGTTCCCTCTGCCTAGGAGCTCAGTTCTCACAGTGCGGGCTGAAGACCTTGGGCAACCACGAGAGCCTCTCAGAGGGTCCCCAAGCTCCCCCCTCTTCCTACTCCCTATGTGTATAAGGCCAGGTTTTCTTCATATACATCAGCCAAAGCAACATATCACAACAGATTGAACATAGAGCCAGACAGGAAGATCCAGCTGTCTTTGAGTGAACCAGGCATTAAAGAGATTTGCAGAAATGTAAAACAAGGCCACTCTTCTATGGCCTGTGTTTTTTTGTTTCAGAATAACTTATTTTTTATTAAAATATATATATATTATTTATGTTCATATGTAAAGGGTTTATTATTTTTGCTTTCAGTGAATTGGCAAATATTTTTACAATTTCTCAGTTTTGGTTTCCGATACAGCGAAAATTGCTGGCTATAACCCACATAACGAAAGCACTTTGGGGTCTATAATAATTTGTAATTATGTAAAGGGGTCCTAGCACCAAAAAGTTTGAGAACCACTGGCCTAAACCACCCCTGCCTCCTTCTCCTCTTGCCTAAAGCTTAATCCTCTTTCAAAGCCAGGTCAAGCACCACCTCGTCCCGGCTGAACCCCAGGCTGGGACAGGCCCCCACTAACGCACAACACGTCCCTTCTCTCCACCTCGGGTTTCTCCCCGTGCCGGGCTGGGCTGCTTTTCTATCTGCTGGACCACTCACTCGTGGCATCCTGGAGGGAAGGGCCCGGCTGTGTCTTCCTTGTCTTGGTGCCTGATACGCAGAGGGCTCCTCATGACGTATGTGTTGTGGCATCATCGTTCTGGGTTGATGTGCTCGCTTCTGTAATTTACCTGCCTTGGGTAAATCTCTTAAGCTTTTTAATCCTCAGTTTCTTGGGGAATAAAATTAATACTAATATCCATGGGATTAGACGAGACTTATGGTCTGAAGAGCTGTGGGTAGACTTGAAAGCACACTACGGTGACTGATTGTCGTTATCCTGCGTCACGAGTCCTCCAGGAACACTCTAGTTTGCAGGACGTCTCCAGATAGCTCTGCTTCTGGCTCCCAAGCCTGTGTTTTATGGGGGTGTTTTGAACCAGCCTTGCAGTTAAACTTGCTCGCACTCCTCCTCGGGGCCGGGGTGCCTGCCACCGGCAGCATGTAAGCCCCTATGCATGTGGCTGCTTTTACTAATCTGGGCTCAGAAACCAGAAGCCCAAGATTTCTCGATCAGCGTGTACTCTTTTTCCAGGGCTGCCATAACAATAAACACAAACTTGGTGGCTTCAAACAATAGAAATTTATTCTCACTGTTCTGGAAACCAGGTGCCAGCAAGACCACACTCCCTCTGAAGACTCTGGGGAGTAAACCTTCTTTGCCCCTTCCTAGCTTCTGGTGGCTCCGGGCAATCCTGGGCATCCTTTGGCTCGTAGCTGCACCACTCCAGTCTCTGCCTCCATCGTCACATGGCCATCTTCCCCACGTCTGTGTCAGAAAAAGCCTTTGCCTGTGCTTGGGGTCACGAGAGTGATGTGGAGAACTGAGATTGTCGGAGGTCTGTCCTGCAGATGGGAAGCGTGTAGCTTTGCTGCAGAAGGAAGGAAGGGAAACCTGGAGGCAACTGGAGCTTCTCCACTTATGGATTGAATGATCTGGGGCAAATTCAGCCTCAGATTCCTTATATAAAACAGGGACAATCGTACCTTCCTCTTAGCGTTTCTAATGATTAAATAAACCCTACAAAGTGTTTATGATAACCCCTGGTACACAGCAAGCACTCACAAATGGAAGCTGTTAGTGTTATTATTGTACCGGTGCTTTGTGAATCTTCCAGCCCCACTAGTAAACGTCGCTCAGCAGACGAGCTACAAAAGTTAGTTTGGAAGTGTCACGTGGAGAAACCAGGCCATTCATTTGGGGATCTGATGAGAACTTCAAGGAATGTAAACCCAGCACCTGGTGAGCACGATCTAAGTCTCTCTTCTTCTTCCTAGGTATTGATTTGGGAAACTAATGACCCCTGTGGAAACAGGGCGCATAATGCGTTGCTGCCCATGTCTTCCCCTCACCCCATTTTGCAAAACTCCCGTAGTCTCGTCCAGCCACCGGGACCCAGGTCCGGAAAGGGAAGGGAAGTGCGTGCTCAGTGCATGCCAGGCTCTGTCTTCCATTGTGGCATCATTCAGTCAGTCACTTAGCAGATATTTATGGCGTGTCAACTATACGCTGGGAATTGTGCTGGATTCTGAGGCTTCAGCACTTGACAGAATGACATAGACTTTGTGTTACGGACTTCACATTCTAGTGGGGAAAACAGACAAAACCAAGCAAAAAGACAAGAAATACAAATTATAATCAATGTTATGAAGGAACAAGAATTTACCGACCACTATAATCCTGTGAGATAATACAAATTATTATTCCTGTTTTATAGATGACAAAACTGAGGCTCAGAGAGGTGAGGTAAGTTGTCCAAAAGGACACTGACAGTGTGGTGATGGAGGATATAAGCCCAGATCCATCTGACTCCAAAGCTCAACGTCTTTTCACACCCTGATGGGAAGCAGGAGTGGCTGTTTGACCTTGAGCAAGTTTGCTAACCTCCCTGATTCTTCATTTGCTCTAGTTTTAAGAAGAAAGAGAGAAATGTATGTAAAACTCTTACTTAGCACAGTTCCTGTCACTTAGGAAACACCCAGAAATAGTAACAACCATAGTTGTCATCACAGTAACTTCTATATGACTACTAAAGTGTTGACGCGTAGATGCCCAGGAAGATTCTGCAGCCCAGAGTAACTGCTCCATGTGCCAGTGACAAACACCACTGAGTGCAATGTGCCGACCTCAACCACTGTCTCAAGGGAGCTACTCATGCCCCCTGCAATCTCATTTACACTCAGAAAAAAAGAGAGATGAAACCCACCCCAATCCCTTTCTGAGTGGTCCCAGATTCAGAATGACTGAATTTTTAATTAATGAAGACTCAGGTCCACATTTTTTTGGGCAATCAGTAGCAACATACAGCATCAGAGATGGGAGGGCCCCAACTTCCCACAGAGGGCCCTGGATGGGCCACTTCTCCAGGAACAGCTCCCCAGTTTAAGACAAGGGCACCAAATGAGGCTGGCCGGCAAGTCAAGCCAACGCTGCAAATGGGCAACCTCTGGGAAGGGCCCACTTCCAGCTCAGATCAGCCATCAGCGGGCTCACCGCCGTCTTGAGAGACTCTGGGCCTTTAGGTTAGACTCACCCACTGAACAAGGGGCAAACATTCTGAGGGTCTCCAAAAGGAAAGTAGGACAAAAAAGTAGATGTTATGAGTCAGTAGATTATGCTCAATATGCTGAAGCATAAAAATCTCTTCAATAGGCAGAGTTGCCCCAAATCTAGATGAGTTCCGTGAGTGGTAGTGAGTTCTCCATCATAGGAGGCATTCAAGCACCTGCCATGAGACATCATTCAAGAATCCAAGCACCAGGCGGAGCTTGAGGAGCCATCTGACTCCCCGTCCAGCCCTGAAATTCTGGATGGCACACCTCACAGGTGCTGATCCATGAATTTTTATACTTGTCTAGTTCTTGTGTAGAGGACAGAGCATGGGTTTTAGAAGAAGAGAGCTATAGGTATGGATCCTAGCTCTACCACTTATTAGCTGTGTGCCTTTGGGCATGATACTTATCCTCTCTGAACCTGTTTCTGTATTTGTAAGATGGGGATAATACTACCTACTTGACAGACTTGTGAGCATCCAGGGAGATTATTTGTGTCAGATAGTTGCACAGAAAGTACATCAGTTTCTTGTTGCTGCTGTAACAAATTGCCACAAACTTAGTGGCTTGAAACAACACAAATTCCTCATCTTGAGGTTATTAAATGTGCTGTAGGTTAGAAGTTCTCACCTGGATGTTGCTAGACTTACCAAGGTGTTGCCAGAGCTGCGTTCCTCCTGGAGGTTCTCGGGAAGAATCTCTTTCCTCACTTCTTCCAGCTTCTAGAAGGTGTCCACGCTCCTCCACTCCTGGCCCCTTCCTCCATCTCCAAAGTCAGCAGTGTCACGGGCATCTATCCATTATTTCATCGTCATGACTCCCTCTGACTCTCTTCTTCGGCCTTCCTCTTCCACATTTAAGGACCTTTGTGATTACATCGAACCCGCCAGATAATCCAGGATTATCTCCCTATTTTACAGTCACGACTAGCAACCTTAATTCCATTTGTACCGTAATTACCCCTCTGCCACGTAAGGTAACATATTCCCAGGTTCTGGGATTGGGCCATGGACACTGTGGAGGTCATTATTCTGCCTCCCACAGCATCTCTCCAGACAAGGAGCTTGTGTTGTGTGATTCATAGCTTGTAAACCAAACAGGCCTCTGGGTCTTGAGTAGCGGCCAAGTCCCCTCCACCTCGTGAGCCCAGGGTGGGGCATGCAATAACAGTGGGCCCAGCTCTATCTGTCATTCCTAGGGCATTTACCTTGTCTAAGATGGAGCTGAGGCATATTTAGCTCTTGTCACTCTAGGATCTCCATACGAGACCCGTGGGAGGACAGAGCAGACCCACAGCCTGGAGAGCATCATCGGGCATTGACAGCCACTGATCATACGGTGTCTGGGAGCCGGGCCCAGCAGCACCTGTGCAGGTTCTCTGAGCACGGGGCACTGCAGTCGCGACCTCTGACCCTCATACAAACAGGCGTGATCAGAAAAATCCAAGCTGTTGGTGAGATTTCAAGCAGACAGAACTTTAAAGATCCCGGGAGGGAAGGCAAAGGGAAGGTTCTGGGCTGCTCACTTGCCCCAGGCACCGCTTTGCATAAGCTCTCTCATCACCATCAAAGAACCCTTGTTAGGAAGCTTTATCATTCCTGCCTTTCAGAGGATCAAAATGACCCCCGAAATGGTTATAATTACCAAGAACGTAAGTGGCCGGAACTGGAATCAAATCCAGGTCCTATGGTTTGGAAGTGTTCGCTTTTCAAACAGGCTTCATTGCCCAGGTGAGAGAAGGTCGGAGTCTGATCTGGCATCTTCAAGCTCATTCCGCAGGTGGGAGTGAGGAGGGGGTTCTGGAATATACACTCGGATTTCTCGCCTCCCAAGCTGAGGATGTCCTATATTGCACTGTCCCTAGGGGGCCACTTTTAAATAACGCCACCATACTAACTCATGTTCGGTGGGGAAAATTTGAAAAACACAAAAAAGCAGAAAGAAAAAAAATTTAAATTATCCATAATGCAATCACTCAAAATTAGACATTACTGTCATTTTAGGTATATCTTTCCAATATTCTTTATATAAACACACTGCTTATTGAAAAATTGAAATTTTTCTGCTCATAATAAGTTTGCTTCTATGGCTTATTTTTCACCTTGTAGACCACAGACATTTTCCTCTGTCATTATCTGTTTTTCAAACACACCCTTTTTATAGCTGTATATGGATGTAACACAATTTATTAAAACACCTCCTATTGTTGGACGATTAGATTTGGGGGCGGGGGGTGTTGTTTTTCCATATTGTAACTTTGCGATAAAATCCTGGTAGAGAAAATTGCCCGCATAGTTGAGAGTGTCCACAGGATTCATTTCTAGAAATAGAATAGACTGGAAAAGCATATGAGCCTTGTTAAGGTCCTTGATATGTACTAGCAAAGGTCCTTCCAGAAAGAAAGTGCCAGCCCTCCCCTGGGCTGTGAAAGAAGTGTTCTTTCCCCTACACTCATGGTTATGGCAAATTTCGTCTTTTTCCTTAATCTTTTCTTCTTTGGGCTTATTGGTTGTAAGTGGGTGCCATTTCATATTTTATCGATTGAATAGAAGCTTCTTTGCAGTGGCTCTCTTCTCCTAGGAGAAGAGATTTAACTCAAGGGTCAATGAATTTTTTCTACAAGGACCAGACGGTAAATATTTTAGGCTCTGTAGACCATACGATACGACCTCTGTTGCAGCTACTCGACCCTGTCGTAGTGCAAAACAGCGTACACAGTGTGGAGATGAGTGAGCATGACAGTAGCCCAATAAAACTTTATTTATGGACACGGAAATTTGGATTTCATGTAACTTTCACATATCCTGAAATGTTATTCTTCTTTTGAGTTTCCTTACAACCATTGAAAATTGTAGGAACTATACTTGGCTCGTGGTCATACAAAACAGGTGGCGAGCACAGGGCATATTTGTCCCACGGGTCTTGGTTTGCCAACCCTCCGGTTTAACTGAAGCTCCCATCCATATAGGACCTTTATCCTTTTAAACTTCTCTGCGAGAGAGGCTTTTGTCTAAATCTAATAGTTTTTAACCCTGGTTGCACATTATAGTTAACTGGAAAGTTAAAAAAAAAGATTTAAAAGCTGGAGGTGGGCCCCACCCCAGATGAATTCAGTCAGGTGCTCTTGGAGGTGTGCACAGGCGTGGCACGTGAAAATCTCTCCAGGTGACCCCAAAGCTCAGCTCAAAGTGCACTTCAGTTAGTCGCAGACAAACGCAGCTCAGTTCTGCTGGCCCCCGCCTGGGCCACCTTCACTGGGGATCCGAGCGGCTGCCGAGAAGCTAAAAGATCTGGGAGGAGGTGAAATGCATTGTATGACAGTTGCCGGTTCCCAAGTATTCCACAGATGTGCTGACAAAGTGCTCCTGCTTCTGGTTTTTTTCAAGACTTGCTACTAACCTCCCTGGAAGGACAGACAGTGAAGAAGTTTCAAAATAAATTACCCTGGCCCCAGGTATCAGCCCGGACGCTGTGGTTGGAAGACCTGACCCCACCAGCAGCTTAAGCCTGCAGGAGTCAGTTCACTCCCTGGGCTTTCAATCTACCCAACAGATTCAGACTCTGGTCTCTCTCAAGAACACATGTAAAGAGATGGCCAGTAGCAGCATGGATGCTTGCTCCGGCCCTGCCTCCTTCTGGACCCATCCATAGTGGGCGCCGAGCAGACGTTCGGTCCCCACCTGCCTCTCTCATTGGGTCCTTCCCACTCTTCGTTTTTCTTTGCAGATTTCAAGGTGATGACAAAAGAAAGAACGGTCTTAGCATTTGTTAATACCCACTTGACCCACAAAAGAAAATTCACCAGCATTCGAGCAGCTTCTCATTTAAAAACCATTAGACCGTTCCGCTTGGCGGACCAGATCTAAATATTCTTAAAGGGGTGGTTTAATTTAATGATTACCTTAACAAGCCCCCTTTTAAAATGATGATCCGCCAAATTCGGGGGATTTGTTTTGGAATCTGATCCAATAAGTGGCTTTGTACAAAGAGGAGCAGAACGGAATCTGATTTGGTTCAGAACGCAGAGAAATCATGGAAATTGCTTTGCATATTTAATCACTGTAGAAACATGAGTACAAACTACTTTCTAGAGATTACCTTAGGAAAAAAAAAAAGCTTCAGGCTTTGCAGCCAGCATGCCAAGTACTTTGATTTACAGGGAATTATCTGGATTTTATAGAACACTCAGGGTTTCAAAGACTTCAACCTACGCAGCTACTGGCAGAAGACACGTTTTAAAGAGTGGAGCAGAAGCTACGCTCCTGGACGGGAAGCGACAGTGGAAGGACTATCGGGCAGCCTTCACGTCCCTAATTTTTGCAGCCAGAGGTGACTGATGGCTGATCAAGATCAGTTGGGAAGAAAAAATGAGGATGTGTCACACCCCAGGAAAAACTCTGGGCTCGTCCTCAGGAACAGAGGGCACATGGTGGAGCTCAGGGAAGACAGCTGCCCTTCCATCTGCCCCAGAAGCACAGAGCAAACAGAGTTCCATCAATGCTCGGAGAAGGCAGCTGCGGGGAGAGTCAGGGCTTCGGTCTGAGCCCAACCCCACCGCTAAGAGGCCATGGGACCAGAGCTGGGTCACTCCACCTCCCCTAACATTCCTTTTCTAATTTGCTCTTCCCTTCTTCTGGGTTTCTGCTTTTACTATCATTTCATCAGCGAGGCTTTCTCTGCCCACCCCATCTAAAAGAACCCCCACCCCCGGACACTTTCTTCCCCTTACTGGTCTTTATTCTTCATTCCACGTTTTGTTCCCTGCGGTACTCCTTATTAACCTGTTTACGCTCTGCCCTCTCCTGTTTCAATGAGCCCAATATTTAGTCTACTCTGTTCATTGCTGTTTCCCCAAAACTTAGCACAGCGCCTGGCTCAGTAAATACTGGAATGAGAGAATTAATAAGACCCACCTCCCCATCACTCGTGTGAGGATGAAATGCAGTGATAGAAGTAGAAGTGCTTAACAAAGCTAAAGGAGTTGTATACAGAAATAAAAAGGCACTGTAGATAGATTTTAGGGTGGAAGCGGCTGGGGTTGGGGCCCAGCACTGCTGCTTTCTCCCTCTGTGAGCTTGGCCAAATCAGAGCCGCCTTTCTGAGCCTCAGTTTCCCACCTACAAAACGGGACAACGCTTACTTCATGGAGTCACTGTGAGGGTTCCAGAAGATGCATATACAGGGCCAAGCCCAGTGCTTGGTGTGTGGTACATGGTCAAGAACGACGAGTTGGTAATGTGGTTTCATGGGTTTGAGGGTTAATTTTGTGTGTCAACTTGACTGGGCCACAGGGTGCCCAGATAGCTGGTCAAACATTATTTCTGGGTGTTTCTGTGAGGTGTTTCTCAAGAGATGAGCGTTTGAATTAGTGGCCTGAGTAAAGCAGAGGGCCCTCCCCGAGGTGGGTGGGCACCATCCGATCCACTGTGGGCTGCACAGAACAAAAAGGAGGAGGAAGATCAAATTCGCTCTCTGCCTGAGCGTTAAGCTGGAACATGGATCTCCCGTCCTTGGTGCTCCTGGCTCGCAGGCCCTCAAATGACGCCACTGTCCTTCCTGGGTCTCCAGCTTGCAGATGGCAGATGATAGGACTTCTCAGCTCCATAATCACGTGAGCCCATACCTTATAATATCTTTCTAGAGAGAGATATACACATATCCTACTGGTGCTGTTTCTCTGGAGAACCCTGACTAAGACAAGGGATAAGGAAACAATTATAATGACGGCTATACAGGAGGACGTCTGTCTATCTGCCACTGGGCACACTCACCATCACACCTTCTTGAGGTTTTCCTCCTGACCAACATCACGTCTTCTCAAAGTCTGAGCTGTATTCTGGAGGAATTGAAAAATAGACGGGTACTCTAAAAAGCTTTCCAAGAAGCACAATGTTTGCAGACCGGTCCCAAGTTCCAACAGCTGGCAGCCAGTTCCCATTGTAAAACACTGGTATGCAAGCATCTGTCTCTATGTGTACACCCGCATCAAAGGCGTCAACTTATGCAGGAGCCACAGACTTTGCAAGATATATACGCGCTTGGGAGTGTGGGTGTATATGTGTGTGTTTGGGTTTGTATGTTTCTGAAAGGGATTGTAGAGTCCAGATGTGCGTACTGCATGTGTGTATAAATAAAGAGAGTGATACGCACACACAAGCACACATGTACCTGCTCCCTGGGCTTCCTTCTCCTGCATTCCTTGAAGCTTCTTGAGTCCCTGAAGCTTCTGGAGTTTCAGAGCTCAGCGGTGGAGAGGTTAATGAACGCACTCTCTTTCCCATATGCACTGAACAGATAATTTTCTTTTCCTCTTTATGGTAAGTTGAAGAAGGATTTGAGTGACAGGACAATTTGTCAATCAACGACAAAGAAGAAGGGGAGGCTCCTCTGCATAACTTTACACCCAGAAGCAGAAGTGACCTCTGAGTGTATACTGAGCTGGGACAGCAAAGGGGATGAGGCCAAGAGCTCCTGTCAAATCCACGCCTATTTCAGGCTCCCAGGCCCTCCTCCATGCAGTCCGCCCACTGAGCCTGCTCAGGAGGATTTGCCAGAAGGCGGGAGAGTTGATGTGGCCTTGCTCTGCAAAATCCTTCAGTGCCCCCATCCTGCCCTCAGCCAGATGGCAAGGGTCCTTTCTGGACTCAGCCCAACTCCATCTCTCCTTCTGCCCTGTGCCTCTCCCCAGCCTGCTTGGCTGCTGGCTGCCCCCGGACACGCCAGCCGCCATGCTAGTCCCTCCTCCCAGCCTTGGCTTCCCCTGTGCCTGCTACCTGGAACTCATTCATTCATTCATTCAACAAAGGATATATGGAAAACCTGCTGTGAATCAGGCATTGTGACAAGCATGGGAGGATGGGGTAGACAAGAACAGACACAGCACTGACCTCAGAGAACATCCATCCCATGGGATGGTGGCCACCCCTCCTCCACCTCCCACTCACCTGGAAACCCCTTGCCTCTCAAGGCCAGGCTCTAGTGCCCATGCTCTACCTGTGAAACTACCCTAACCCTCCCCTCTGCCCCCAGGTGGAACCGGCTGCTGCTTCCTTCCCACCTTCACTGTGTTCAGCAGAGCACTGTCATTGTCACGCCTGTGTCACTATCTTGCACATATTCACCCTCTATCTTCCTTTCCCCACTAGACTAAATCCTATAAGCTCATCCCCTGCAGACCCCCAGACCCTTGCACAGAGCACATGGCATATCAAACACCCTGCAAATATTTGCAGAGTAAATGGACCAGTCCCCCGAAGGATGGAAGGATGGAAGGATGGAAGGATGGAGGAGCGAGGGCATTCAAAGGGCCAGTGAGGCAGAGAAGAGGCAAGGCATTGGGGTGAACATTCAGCTCATGTGTCCAAGGCCCTCTCGATGCGTCAGCGGTAACATCATTGTTATTATTAACTAATTATAGCTGTCATTTTAACCTTCTATTTTCTTCTGGGTATTTATAAATATTATTTCAAATTTTCATAAAGACTTTACAGAGTAAAGATTTTATCATCCCTGAGGGTCAGGGAGGTGAGGCAACCCCCTCAAGGTCACACAGCCGGTAAAGGGCAGAGCTGGGGTTAGAACTCTGGTTGGTCTGAATCCAGAGTCGCAGCTCTGCCTCCACCCCCACACGCCAATCTCTGCATTTGTGTCTGAGCGCTGACGGCCATCTCAGGTCTCCACCAGGGACCCCGAGCTGCCTTCCCCCGTGGCCAGCACGCCAGACGCCTTCCTTGGAAAGCCTCGTTTCTCCAGCACTAGCCCTTCCAGGGGACGCCTTTGCTAAAACCTGAATTATGGAAATAGGCTGTCAATTACCCCGGGTGGCTGCAGAGAAGAATGGCTGCCACGGCCACGGTGAACAGAAAACTTTATTTTCACCACTTTCCAGTAAAAGCTAATTCAGAATAACTCCATTTAACAGTTATTTTATGCTGAAATACTGAATACCTCGGGGAGTCTTTTAGGGATTTTAAAGTCTCTTTATTTATAAATGATTCATGCTGCATTTTCAGAAAAACCTACAATTAGTGTGGGTAGCACAGAAGCTCCTTAGGGAAAGGTAAAAAAAAAGAGAGAGAGAGAGAGAGAAAGAAAATATACATGCATTTTCTGCCCCCTTTTATCCATTGTTGTTTTGCAGTGGACTATAAAAAGAGAACAGAAGAAAAAGGCAAGGAGATATTTTGTCTAACCTTTTAAATACATGCCCCGTTTGACAGTGTTTGTACGGTCGTTGTTCTCCTGATCTGCTCAACCCACAAAATTCTTTTAATGCGTGTTTCAATTTGGCACAAGCTCTCCAGGCCTGCGGAAGCTTAAAGGAATCAGCGATGCTTTGGGCAGACCCCATCTCGGCAGCATCTGAGAGAGCGCAGTGGTCTTAGGGGGCAGCCCGATGGCCGGAAGAGAGAGCAAAGAAAGATTCCTAATTCTTGACCTGAAGCCATGGAGGAGAGAGCCTTTGCGAGACAGCACTAGATTCCCTGCCCTTCTGAGCCTCACTTTCCCCACCCCTCCAGTGAGCTGTTTCATATCCACCTCATGGGGCTTTGCCATCCGATCTTTCATTGAATGCCCTCTTTTTGGACGCCTGCTCTGTGCCACGTGCCAGACAGACTCTGGGTCCAAAAGCGCACAGTCTAGTGAGAGGGCAGACATAGAACTACGTCAGTGGTGGGACAGAGGCTAGAACAAGCTCAGTGAGCACAAAGGGATGCAGGACACAGATGTAGCATCAGGGAAGGCTTCCTGGAGGAAGTGATGCCTAAGCCGAAATGTGAAGGATGAGGAGGCATAGAGGGGAACAAGCTTGTGGGGCCAGAGTCACCTGCATGCATAGCAATCCGAGGGCCAGAGAGTGAAGCAAGTGTAGGATCCTGTGAGCAGTTCGGTCCTGCTAGAGGAATTCAGCATCAGAAATGGGAGGGTGCTCAAGATGAGCATCGGAGGATCTGGGAGATGATTATTTCAGGAAGACGATTTTGTAAATTCTGGGGCTATAGGGCGTGGCAGAGTGTACGTTATTACCCGACGTTATAACCTCTCTAGGCAGATGGAGGGCGGAGGGCAGTGCCCGAACTTGGAGATGGGACTAGAATTTCTAAAGGCACTGACAAGGGGTCTCAGTCGTTCTTTGTCCGAGTGTTGTTCCTTCCTTCATTTATTTCCATGGGCCGGACTGGCAGGGCGTCACCTCCTTCATCCATGCATTCATCTGTACGTGAAACCAGATGTTTTGTTTTTATGTGTGACTGGTATTTCGGGTTGATTGGAAGTAAATATAGCAAAACTCAGAATTGTTGAAAACCATAAAAAAGACAAGAAGAGAAAATAATTTCCATCCTGAGCAACCTACAGAATCCATGGCCAAGATCCCTCTTCCCCGTCTGGAAATATCTCACCCCCGTCATTTACACCTGTCTCTCCTGAGTCAGCAAACACACGGCCAGTGCAGGAGAAAGAATATTTGATGAGTCTAATTGAATTATTTGTAAGTAAACGAGCATTTTTCAAACCTCTACTATGTGCCAGGAAGCGGAAGACAGAGAGGAAAGAGACCTGGATGGTAGTCTCTACCCTCAAGAGCTCACTTTTAGTGTATGCAGATGTCACACGAAGCTGGAACAGAAAGCATGGGGGGCTGTCCACAGGGGTACATGCAGAAGAGGTCAAGGTTCTGGGGCCCAGACTAAGCCAGGGGCACTACCTCAGAGGCAGGTGGACTCTGGAGCTGAGCCAGAGTCTGACACTTCCTAGCACTGCGACCTTGGGAGGGTCACTTAACATCTCTGTGCCTCAGTTTCCTCATCTGTAATACGAGGGTAACAACCCTATTATCCCCCACGTGCTGCTCTGATAAACTGATTAATACATGGAAGGTGCTTTGAAGAGTGTCTGGCACATAGTAAGTGCTCAGAAAGAGTTAACTAATCTTGTCATCATTATCACTATCATCACTATTGACATCATCATGACAACAGATTCATTAGTAAATGACAAGGGAAGAGGTGAAGGCACAAGTCAAGGTGTGGAGCCGCTCCTAGCTATATGCCCAGGGAAATGAAAACAGAGGTCCACCAAAAACTTGTACAGGAATGTTCATAGCAGCTTATTCATAATTGCCAAAAAGTAAAAACACCCAAATGGGCTTTGACTGGTGAACAGATAAACAAAATGGGGTGTCTACACACAATGGAATACTATTCAGCAATAAAAAGGAATGAAGGACTGATGCTGTGGTGCTGCTCCTATGGTACATGCTACAATGTGGAAGAACCTTGAAACATTATGCTAAATAAAAGAAGCCGGACACAGAAGACCACACATGGTACGACTCCACTTATGTGGAACATCCAGAATAGACCAATCTATAGCGATGGAAGTAGATTGGTGGTCGCCTGGGGTGGAGAGTATGTGATTGCTAACGGGTGGGGGGTTTATTTTTGAGGTGATGAAAATGTTCTTAACTTCAGTTGTGGCAATAGTTGCACAACTCTGTAAATATACGAAAACCGTGGAATTGTATACTTTAAATGGATAAATTTTTTGGTATATAAATTATTTCTCAGTAAAGGGAAAGGAGGAGAAGAGGTTGGGGGAGAGGAAGAGGAGAAGGAAGAGGAAGAGGAGATGGGCAGCCGGTGTTGGAGATGGGAGAAACCAACCTGACATCAAATGCAGAGGCCAGGAAGCACCGTGCCTGGAGGACAGACACAGAGATCAGTGGTCAAGTCCTACAAGTAGCTAGCACAATGAGTCTGGTCCTTTATATTTTTTCTAAGACTTTGGTCAGTCCTTTAAAGAATGAAAGTGGGAGGGTGGCAGACAGGCGTGCAAGCTTCGATTGCCCGTTCATTCAATATTTAAAGTGGGCCTCCTAATGTACCCAATTGTTCTAAGTGCTGGGGATGTGGTGGGAACCAACGCAGAGAAGTGCAGGCCTTGAGGAGTTCACAAGCTGGGGAGCCAACAAACACACCCAAGTAAAATACAGCTCCGAAAGTGACAGGTGCCACAAAGTTAATCAATCAAAGAGACCTGGTGGAGAATGACCGGAGGGGCTGCCTGGGATTGGAGAGTAGGGGTGATCAGAGAGGCCTCTCTGAGGAGGTGACAGCTTAGCTGAGACTTGAAAGTCATGAGCCCATCACGCAAAGACCCGGAAAAAGAGTGTTCTAGAAAGGGGAACAGAAATGCAAAAGCCCTAACAAGCTCATAAAGCAGAACCCAAATAAATTCTTGATCCAAAGCACAGAGAGCTATGGAAATGAGAAGAGGGAGAAATCCATTTGAACGAGAATCATCAGGGAAGGCTTCAGGGAAGAGGCAGCATTTGAGCTAAGCTTCAAAGAAGGAGTGAGATTACTCTTTGGTCCCTTCTGTCCCTGTGAAAAGTAGCCATTTCTTTCTTCACGAGCAGATCACTGCAAAGGCAGTGGGTGGATCAGTCAGCTACTGCTGCGTAACAAACCACAACCGTTTATTATTGCTCACACATCTGAAGGAGCGGATCTTGGTTGGTCTTGCCTGAGTGTCTGTCATCCTCCTCCTGAGACCAGTGGGGAGCTTGGGCATATTCCTCTTATGAGAATGGCAGAACCACAATGGGCATGTAGAAACATACAAGGCCTATTAAGGCTCAGGCTCAGAAGTGCACGCTGTCACATCCACCTCATTCTATTGGACAAAGCAAGTCAAATGACTGAGTCAAACATAAGAGGGGGGGCCTATTTTCTGCCTTTGTAGGGGGCACCTCAAAAGACATCATGAAGAGTATAAACACAGAGAGGTGGAAAGAACTTGGACCAATAATGTCTCCCCTAAAACGACTGGGTCTGGTGGCTTGTTGGTCAGTGTGTGTGGGTAGGTAGGAGGCAGAGAGAGCTGGAGCGTGTCTAGGCATCTCACCAAAACTCCAGGGTGACACATGCACTTGAAATAATACCTTTACTGTGTGATAAATTTGCAAAGCTCTTTCATATATGTTGTGACATTGGAACCTTAGGCCACTCAGTAAGATTAGCATGAAAGGGTTATTAATTCTGCTCTGTAGATGAGTAAACTGAGGCTCAGAGAAGTGAATTGCTATCCTAGGATCCCCTAGTTTGTAAGTGACAGGGGAAGGACTCAAATCCAGGGCCCTGACTCCAACAAGATGCATTTTCTGCTCCACTATACTGCGTTCTCCCTGCTGATGTTTACAATTCTGATTACACTGTTTCTTTGGAGGACCTGAAACCACAGACGTGAGACCTAGAAGTGAACTTGGGCAATGACAAAGGGGATGTGCTCAGTGTGGGTGGTGGTCTGCTGATGTGCTCTGGCCTCTCCACAGGGACCTGACAATTGGTGCAAGAGGGTATCAATAATTCACGGCCTTTGCCCCCTATACAAAATTAACTCAAAGTGGATCATAGACCTAAATGTAAAACTTAAAACCTTCAGAAGAAAACATAGGAGAAAATCTTTGTAACCTTGGGCTGGGCCAAGGTTTCCTAGATACAACATCAAAAGCATGATCCATAAAAGAAAATATTGATCAAGTGGACTTCATCAAAATTAAAAATTTGTGTTCTTCAAAAGACATTGCTAAGAGAATGAAAAGACAAACCACAGACCAAGAGAAAATATTTGCAAAGCACGCATCTGATAAAAGACACATATTCAAAATATATGAAGAATTCTCAAAACTCAGCAATAAGAAAACCAACAACTCAACTTTTAAAAAAAAGTGGGCAAAAGATTTAGACAGACGTTTCACCAAAGAAAGTATAAACATGAAAAATAAATGCAAGAAAAGATGCTCAACATCATTAGTCACTGGGAAAATGCAAATCATAACCATAATGGGATGCCACTACACACCTGTCTGAACCATTAAAGTTAAAGGGGAAAACATGATAAAACTAAGTGTCGGCAAGAATGTGGAGCAACAGGAATGCTCGTGTTGCTGGTGGGTATCACTCTGGAAAATACTTTGACAGCTTCTTATAAAGTTAAACATACCCTATGATCCAATTTCTAGGTATTTGTCCAAAGGAAAGGAAAACCTATGTTCATATAAAAATCTGCAGGAGAATGTTTGTAGCAGCTTTCCTCACCATCGCCAAAACTTAGAAACAACCCAACTGTTTCTCAACCAGGGAATGAATAAACAAACTGTTGGAACAGTATTCATCAATACAAAAGGAACTAGCCACTCACACCCACAACAACACAGATGAACCTCAAAGTCACTATGCCGAGTGAAATGAGCTGGACTCAAAGGCAAAATTCTGTGTGATCCCATTTATATGACATTTTTGCAAAGGCAAACTATAGGGACAGTTAACAGATCAGAGATTACCAGGGACTAGGGAGACAGGTAGTTGACAACAAAGGGACACAGGAAAAGTCTCCACATGACAGAAATTGAGCTCCACATCTTCGTGGTGGCGTGACATGACACGACTTTCTATACTGGTCAAAACTCACACAACTATACACCAAAAATGATGAATTCTACCGATGTAATTACACTTAAATGTTAAAAGGAGGGGAAAATGAAGTCATTATTAATTCTTTAAAAATTCATAGGAAGACGTAAAATCATTCCTTCAAGGAAAAAGTCCCCCCTCTTCATAAAAGAGAATCAAGCAATTCTTTGACTATTATGTCCTTTCGTTTTTAGTATTAGAATTAATATTGTAGAAAAACAATAATTTGTACTGAGAAAAAAAATACATCAATACGATGTTGAATTTTGATTTTTTTATAAGGGAAAGAGAAAGGTCCAAATTGTCGATGACACTCCCCCTGTGCTGGTACAGGGCTGCATGAGCGGTACTTTATTTAATTGCAGAAGTGCAAATGAGGCAGTCGCTTGCACTAACTTTCTCCTCCTTGTTTTCCAACTTTTGTCCCCAAAACTTTCTTTTCAGAGAGCAGCACAATGTCAACGTTCCTTCCCTAGCCTCCCCTCCCCAAAAACGTCCATAATTCAGTCAATCAAGCGGTCTACATGACAGCACACTTCGGGTTGACTGATTTTTTTCCCTCCTAAATTGACAGAATCAAATGGTTATTTATTTATTTACTTACTAATAATTTATATCCTGTCTCCTTCCAAAAAGGATCTGAGTGCCTCGCTGGATGTCTTGGCACTACCTCCAAAAAGTGTAAGCATCTCGAGGAAGAAAATAACCGCTGGAGAAGGAGTCTTTGGTTTCATTCCAGGATCCACGGAGTTGCACGGCAATGCGTAATGAGCCCATTACTGCAGAATATAAATAATGGAGAGTCCGACCCGGCTGCTGTGCTAAAGTGGGATCTTAGCTCCAACACCACCTCTGCAAGGCCGTCTGTGCAGGCGAGGAAGGGAGATCTACTGGGTAATTGGGGCCCAGAGACTTGACATGTTGAAGAAACAAGTGCTTTCTTCCCTAAGCAAGTCAATTAAGCTAAAAAGTAGTTACCAGCCATTAAATGTCCTCTATGGACCAGCACTTTACATACAGAATTTCTGACAACTTGGCAAGGGAGGCATTGGGACTCCAGGGAACAACAGATGCTCAGAGAGGGTAGATAGTTTGCCCAGAGTCACAGAGCGGATAACAGTTAAGATAGGATCTTGAATCCAGATCTTTCTGAATCAGGAGCCTGTGCTTACCTCCTTTTCCAACCTACACATGTGGCACTGGCTATCTGTAATGATCCAGTTTATTAAATAACATTGACATCCTCTGCTCGCTTTTGGACACCAAATCAAAGAATTTTCACTGTCACTGCTATTGGTTAGGATGACAGCCACAAGCAACAGCAAGGCCACTTTCACACAGGCTTCAACAATGAGATGATGGATTACGCCCCAGCAGGAGAGGTCCAGAGGCAGGGCAGCTTCCAGGCTCCGTGCGTCAGGGGACGTGCTTTTGCACCAGGATTCCCTCTGCATGGCCCCTTCCCACGTGTGTGCTTCTTCCACGGGCAGAGGGAGCCAGGATGTAGAAAGTTCTACGGATTTCTCCAAAGGAAGAGATGGATTTACCTCCTTAGGTGCGAGAGATGCTTTCCTAAAAGACTTACCTGTCATCACCTCCAGGCTCATTGGCCAAGACTGGGTTACACACACATACACTGGCTTACACACCCATCTTAAGTGATCCATAGGTAAGGGGGCACGCAGAGACCACAGAGGCTGCGGAAGAAACTTGGTACATATTTTTTAATCCGTTTCCTTCTCCTGGACACCCAGGATCACTGCATTTCCCAGACTCTCTTCCAGTTCGGATTCAGCAGCTTGACTGGGTTCTACCAATAGAACATGGGAAAAGCGATGCCACTTCCAGGCCTGTCCATAAAATGTCCTGGTGGTCTTGCTCATCAGCAGCTCAGTGCAGAGGACTAGGCACAGACCCTAAAAGATGCAACATCATAGGATGTAGAGATGTGGGTTTCTGGATCACTTGATGAAAAGCCATCCACCAGTCTAGACATCACTGATGCTGTATTGTGTTCAGCTGCTGAGATTGTAGGGTTATCTGTTACTGCAGCCAGCACTGAGTGCCCTGACTAATCCAGGTGGCTCCAACTAATTACGTGGGGTGGGACAGAAGTCGGGAGTCAACTAAAATAACTACTACATAGCTCACACATAGTAGAGGGGGGTGATGTCCAGGGTCTCTCATGGCCAGGGGGACAGAGAAGATAGTAGTGAATGATTTTGAAAGTCAAAGTTCAAGGATTATAGGACAGCTTTGGGGATTCATGTTAGCCTCAGCATGTCACTCCCCAACTGTAAGCCTTAATTTCTCCAAGAAAACATGATTCAAAGAGCCTCCAGCCTCCCAGGGGGTCACAGGAGCCCCAGAGGCCTCTCTGGACTTATCTTGAGTTGGTGCTGCTGTGGCAACACACGGAGTGAACTTGGGAAGAGGGTCATTTTCAGAACCAGAGCCCCACACCCACCTCTGAGAATCTGCACCAAGAAGTCCCAGGCCACCCAGCAACTGTGGGACAGTAACACCTGTAGGTATTGATCCACAGGGCAGGGGCTTCTCTTATTGAAACAACTCTTCTGGTATATTGGATAGGATTCCCACGAAACATGATTTTCATGACTCTTATCAGGGAGCCAATTAATGTAACTATTATTTATTATGACTGCCTAGGCATAAAAACCCCACAAATCAAACCAATTCCCCAAGCCCGCTTGGATCCCCGTGTTGCTTAGTCACTTCCATTACACTGCTTGATAGTCGCATTTGTATTTTTTATTATTAATGCTATCAATACAATATTTATTCACCATGAAATAGCCTTCCACTTAAGAGGGAAATGTCTTTATTCGTGAGTGCTCCTAATGATCCCATGCTACGCACACACTGGCTGGTGCATTCATGACTGGGACACAAACTATCTGAGCAAAAATAACGACTGCCAGTTATAGAAGACCTACTGAGTGCCAGGTTATGCCTTACACCCATTATCTACTTAGTCCCATCAGTAGTCTTGTCCCTTTCAACTCCATTTTCCAGAAGAGGAGACTGAGCCTCAGCAGGGAGAAGTCACTCGGCAAATATCCCACAAGTAGTCGCTGAGGAACTAGGGCTTCTGCCCAAGGACCCTCTACTTTGACACAACTGCCAAATGCCTTCCTGTATTGAGAAAAAAAAGACTAAAGTGCTCAAAACTGATGCAGAAAGAAGCATCACTAGCTCGCATTGTGACTCTTTAGTTCCCCTGATTTATTCTTCACCCAGAAATGGCCAACACATCCATTTCACTTTCATGTGAACTGATGCAAAAATCTGGACCACGAGGGCAATGACAGGCAAACTTGCACACACTTTATCTGGTTCAGAGAACTCCCCGTCTGCGATCTCAGGCCATACTGGATGATACCAGCCTAGGTCACTGAAGAGGTGTTTTTCTCTCCACTGGGAAGCAGCAACAGTAGCCTGTGCTATGCTGCTCGTAATTTCCCAAGAACTAATCACATTTGAACAGGAAATTTCTTGATATCTTTTCATTTCACCATCTCTTACCCATTCACATCTCAGCCCCTGCACACAGCGAACCTCCCCAGAGGCAGCCACCTTCAGGCAGCTCAAATAGTGTTGGCAGTGCTAGAGGGAAGCAGGAGAAAATATAAGCCAACAATTGGGGTTGGCAGATAAAACATAAGATGCCCCGGATCCAGGTCAACTTGGGCAGCCATAACAAAATACCGTACTGGGTGACTTAAACAACACACAGTTATTTTCTTATAGTTCCAGATGTTGGAAGTCCAAGATCAAGACGCCAGCATGATCAGTGTCTAGTGAGGGCTCTCTCCCTGGCTTGTAGACAGCTGCCTTCTCACTGTCCTCACGTGGCAGGGAGAGAGGGAGAGCAAGCTTTCTGGTATGTCTTCTTATAAGAGCTCTACCCTCATGACCTCATCTAAAATGAATTTTCTCCTAAAGGCCCCACCCCCAAAATACCATCACATTGTGGGTTATGGCTTCAACATATGAATTGTAGGGGAGGGGGTTTTCAATTCAGCCCACAACACCCAGTGAGATTCGGATTTCAGATCAGGAACAAATCATTTTTTTAGTATAAATACGCCCCCAATTTGTATGTCTGAAATTCAAAATTAACCGGGCATCCTGCATTTTTATTTGCTAAATCCAGCAACCACGCCAACAAGTTTAGAGAGAAAATTTCTACTGTCTTCACACTCCTTCCTTCTCTTGTTCCCTGCCCAGAGCACCTCCAGGGCTCATAAGAAGAGGAGTTGCTAATTTGATGAGTCAGACCCCAGGATATCCCTGGTCCAAATTCTACCAGTCAGTATACTCGGTGGTGGCGGTCAGCATGCACACACTAGTTTCCCTCTGGGCTGCCAGTGGCCAGGTGGTAAGCAGGCCAAAGCTGAACCTGCCTCTTTTTACCACGTTTGACACTTTTTACCTGCACCTGGGTGCGAGAGACAGGCAGACCCTCCTCTGTGGACACAGCCATCTTAGACGTGGGGAGCAGGAAGCAGCAGTGAGCGCCTCACCAGTGACATCTAGAAGCTTTTTCACAGCCCACCCAGTGCAGCAGTGGCTGCCGCCGTGATTGTGGCTCCCGGGGACATATCACTTCCTCCACCGAAACCCCCTCGTGGGGGAGGAATGAGAAACCAAGCAGGCTGTGAACGCTGCTGAGTCCTGGCTTTCTAGCATCGTGCAAAGGGGCAGAAGCCACCCAAAAACCCCAACACGCAGGTCCAGCTGTTTCAGCTGCATAATCTCAAACAGCCCGACTTGAAGCAGCATTCACAGTTCTCTGATTTCCTCCGGAGAGCTGGACTGTGTGGACAAGATTAATAATCAGTGCTTATCGAGGGCCAAAAAGTAGAGCAGGGCTAATGCTCATGATACCACAAACAGATAAATAACTCTACTCCATCTCTTCCCGAAACCCATCCACACCAGCATGGCCACCTCTTTTACATTAGCGGACTGGTTATTCTTACCAAGAAGTCCATTCAAATAGGGGCGTTCCTTTATTGAAAGAGCATGTGTCCTTGTCGTTATTTTCACTGAGGGACCATTGAGTACGGCTGCTTGGGCTCTGACCTTGACCTCAGACAGTTTCCGGGGTCTGTCTTGCCTGCCTGCATCCACCTGCACCTCCTACATGTGCTCCTTAACAGCATCCAATCTAGAAGCCCTGCTGGGCATTGCAGAGGGAGAGACAGATCTCGGACCCGGTGTTTTCCTCTTTAAAAAAAACATGGTGCGGCCACTATGGAAAAAAGTAGAGAGGTTCCTCTAAAAGTTATAAATGGAACTACCATATCCTTCAGCAATCCTGCCTCTGGGTATTTACCCAAAAGAGCTGAAATCAGGACCTCAAAGAGATACCTGCAGCCCTGTATTCACTGCAGCACGATTCCCAACAGCCAAGATGGGGAAACAAGCTCGGTGCCCAACAACAGATGGATGGATAAAAAGATGTGGTCTAGCCACACAATGGAATAGTATTCAGCCTTAAAGAGGAAGGAAATCCTGCATATGAGACAGCATGGATGAACCCCGAGGACATTACACTGAGTGAAATAAGTCAGGCACAGAGGACAAACACTGCATGATTCCACTTGTATGAAGTACATAAAATAGTCAAAATTGCAGAAGCAAAGAATAGAATGCATTCTGTCCTTTAGAATGGAATTATCAAATCTATATAAGATGAAGGATGTTAGATAAACCTATTGTAATCACTGCACAATATATGTAAATCAAACCATCATGCTGTATACCTTAAACCTTATATAATGATGTATGTCAATTATTCCTCATAAAACGGGGGGCGGGGGAAGCATAGAATGACGGTTGCCGGGCACTGGGGAGAGGGGGCAAGGGGAATTGCCCACCATCAGGTATGAAGTTATGCCAGATGGATAGTTTTAGAGATCCAAGGGACAATACTGTGCCCACAGATAACAATACTGTACAGTACACTGAAAAATCTGTGAAGAGAGTAGATCTCATGCTAAGTGCTCTCATCATAATAAAATTTTTAAAAAACTAATCAGCAGCCCAGACATCAAAGAAGAAAGTCAAAATCACGCATCTGTCTGGATGACCCCAAAATATTGACAAGCCGAAGCCAAAATGTATAACCACCACATAGGAAGAGGGAGAAAAATCAGACCAGTGAGTTATTTTTAGACGCATTTGTCCTCACCACATAATGCAACTTTCAAGCATGGGTCTATTTCTTCAGTAGAGTGAGTCCCCAGCTGCCCCCGTCCACATGCTGTGTGCCTGTATCTTGGAAGTATCTGCTTCTCACAGATAACCAGCCATCCTAATTAATGACACAAAGTCACAGAGGGAGCTTTCTAACTGAAACCACAGCAGGGAACAGATAAGAAAAATATACTGTAGGTGTGGGATTGTGGGTTCCTTTTTTTTTTTTTTCCTAATTCCCAAATTCCTGCCAGTACTCTACTAGGTCTTACAAATTCTGGAATAATGAAACATGACATGATATAACCCAATGTGAGGCGTCAACATGACATAAGCAAATGCAAAAGGATTCATTATCACCAAGCATGTCAGAATCTTCCTCCTGCCCCCACCCTTGCTTACAGGCTTTGGTGATGTGGCTCCGAGCATAATGACTGCAGCCAGTGAGAACCATCTTGTCCTTCTTTTTAAATGACACTCAGGAAGGCCCATCAAGAACCAGATAGTCACACCCCGAACACAAGGGGCATTTTACCTGCCGGGGACCACAGGTGGACACAGTGCCATCTGTGTTTGCCAGCTGTCACCCCCCCCAAGCCCCATAATCAGTTTTGCCTCTTGAGCTAAAATTACAACACGTGGAATTTTTCCAAGAAAATTATTTATTTAAGATTGTAGGAACTTCTCTGAAAACACCACCGTTTTTGTAGCGAATGGATAGGAGTCTAGGTTCTGTAGTTAACGGTGGAAAATCACAAGAGCACTTCCCACTGCTCCATAGTTGTTCACAGTGTGTTTTGCTTATACATAGTCCCTTTTGGTCCTCACAAATTCCCTCTGAGGCGGAGTCAGCCCCATCTGGTGGATGGGAAGACTGAGGCCCCGAGTGGGATGTGGCATAGCAAGG
This sequence comes from Equus przewalskii, assembly GCF_037783145.1. Lineage (NCBI taxonomy): Eukaryota > Metazoa > Chordata > Mammalia > Perissodactyla > Equidae > Equus > Equus przewalskii. Next base: position 38,864,771 of record NC_091855.1, on the reverse strand, counting down.
TCTCACCCCCTGGGAGTCGCAGAACCTAGGACACACGACGTCCTCTCGCTTGTCCAGGGCTTGGTCCGCGGCACCCAGCTGTCCCTCCAGGTTGGCTCTCATCCATGTGGATGGTCCAGATGCCATCTCTCCCCTATCAGGCTGTCACAGCTCTTGTGAGCAGTCCAGCTTTTGAAATATCATCATAGTGCTCTTGCTTGATTTCAGGATGCTGTTGGAGCACCCCAGAAACAGCCATTTGGGGACCAAATAGGAGAGAATCCCTTCACAATTCAGTCCCCACTGGAGAGAGCCCTTCTTCTCATACCAGCAGATCCCAAATTGCAATTTGCGACTTTTGGCATTCTAAGCTGACCCACAGGCCTTGCTCCTAGGGGTCCCTGGACGCAGGCTTCACTGGTCTGTCAGTCATTCTGATGTCACCAGAAACCATCAGTGACCAAAGAGGGCCTGAGATTGCTGAATTTTAGTTTTTATTGAGAAGCAATTTGGAGATGTTGGCATCTCCAAGCAAAGTGCTTCGAAATCAATACATGTCTATTAATTGTCAAAGGAGTTTTTCCAAAACGCACAGCTTCCAACGTCGCCTTTCTCCAGCCTGACTCTATGCCCGTCTTTGTCCATAAAGGGAGCGCTCTATTGGAACTCCCACGACAGCACAGAGTTGGGTGTCCCGGAAAAGGAAAGGAGGAGGGAGGGAGAAGAGAGGGAGGGAGGAGGGCAATTGCCCCTGAAGGATAATAACATTAATTTTATATAAAGTTTCACAGTCTATAGACTGCTCGCGTGAGCTATCTCACCTAGTCTCCCCATCAACCCTGCGTGCTGGTTATCATTTTTATCCACATTTTCATATGACAAAAGTGAGGCTCAGAGAGGCAAAGGGTGGCCCAGCCATAAATGCCCCCTACCCTATGCTGTCGATGTGACGTCCCCACGGTCACCCTAAAGGGTCCTTCCATTTCCACGACTCTCAGGACCCCACGCATTTTGACCAAGCGTGACGCGGTCATTCCTTCAATTTACTATTAAGTACAATCTTTGCATTTAAAAGTTGCTGATCTGGAAAGAAAATGGAATGTACTGAACGATCAGTGCCAGAAGCTTCTGAGTGGAGTGACATAGTCTGGATGGGTAGCTGTGATCAGCCACAGTAGGGGATGTTGGCCCCTGTGCTCCTCCTGCATCACAGTTGTGTGATGTCCCTCTGCATGGGCCGTGTGGCTGAGCCACCACCTCCTCTTTGGGCATGAGGGTCCCTGGTTGGGTTTGTGGTCAACTTTTTGCGACAACCACATTGAGCAGCCTTCATTTCTCTAGGGTCTGTGCCTTCACTGAAACAGCAGTGCTTCTGCTGAACAGCCGGACGAGGTAAGTACAATCACCCCAACTCGCACATGAGATCAACACCGCCCAAGCCAACGGTTGGAGAGCAGGCAGCGGGGAATGACGGCGGGGGTTTCTGGAGGGGCCATCGGTAACGCTCTACTCCAAGACCTGTGTTAGTTTCCACTGGCCGCCATAACAAAGCACCACAAACGGGGGGGGGCCTTAAAACAACAGAATTGATTCTCACACAGTTCCGGAGGCCAGAAGTCCAAAACTCAAGGTGTCAGCAGAGCTGGGCTCTGTCCAAAGGCTCTAAGGGAGAATCTTTCCTGGCCTCTTCCAGCTTCTGGTGGCCCTATGTGTTCCTGGGCGTGTGGGAGCATCGCTCCATCTCTGCCCCACCTTCATATGGCTGTCTCCTCTCTGTCTCTCTGTGCGTCTTCTCCTGTGCCGCTAAGCGCACCAGCCATTGGCCTTAGGGCTCACCCTAAATCCAGGATGATCTCATCTCCAGATCCTTCCCTAATTACATCTGCAAAGACCCTATTTCCAAATAAGCTCATATTCTGAGGTTCTGCGTGGGCATGATTTGGGGGAGAGGACACCATGCAACCCAACACACAACCTCCACATCCATTCCTTGTGAAAGAGACTTTAAGTGGGTGAGAGAAGCAGTTTTGCTGCTCAGGGGACGCTGACTAATGCCCAGAAAGATCCCACCATTCGGGCAATGGTCTACCTAGCCAAAATGTATCTAGCACTAGCCATTTGCCACCAATGCCCCCCAGAGGCCAAGAACACCCAGCCCTGTGGGGAGTCGGAAGGCCGGCCCATTTCCATGTAAATAGCACTCTGGAGCCATTCAGCCCCTGCTTCCTTTAGATGAACCTGCGCTTGCCGAACGCCACCCAGAATTTTTCCACGGGAGAGACTCTGCAAGACATCAAACAAGATCTGACAATACATTCATCTTTAATCTGCATGGCGCACCTTCGCTTTGCAACTCGTTTGCTTTGCATGGCATGATATTATTTCCAATAAATTCTCAAAATTTGCAGCCTCCATCTAGATGGAGGAAAAAACACAGCAGGCGGAGAGGAGAGTTGGGGGCTGAAGGCAGCTGATTAGCTGGAGTCCGTGGGACTCCAAAGCACGCAGACGTGAGCCCCCAAGTCGCTCCTCAGGAAGGGGGCCACGTGTGTTTTCACAAGGGTCTCCTGCCCCTGTTTCTGAGAGGCGCGTGAAGCAGCTGAGACGAGGAAAGGCACATGGCTCTCTCATTCACTACACCTGGAATTAATTCCTTGAAATAGAAACAAACCGCAAAATCGCCCGCCTGTGCCCTCTCTCTCAAATGAGCATTTTATATGGAAAGATATAACACTTGCTGAAAACTGGATGGAGCACTCCTGGATAGAGTTTAAATAAAACTCCTGCCTAGTATTGCTATTAGTTTCTTACTGGGATGATACAGGTTATAAATCCAATATTCAGCTCCCAAATAAGCTTTGGGAAGAAAAACATCATATTGCGACATCAATGTCCAATTGACAAGAACTTTGCAGAGGTGTCTATAAATATATATGTACAGATATATGCACACGTGTGGGCACTCCTGTGTATGTATACAGATATACACATATATATTGGGAGGGGGGATTCTAAATCCTCCACACCATACACCAATGTCACATTTTAATGTAATATCATGCCCAATGCATATTCATGAAACAGAATCTTGGCAGTGGCACAAGAAAAGTGGGATGAAGTGTGTTTGGCGGAGTGCGTCACGTTTCCAGGCCAGCGGATTTTTTGATTAAAGTCCCTTATCCGTTTTATCATGCATATCCACTCTCTGATTAAAGTGATCTGGGCTGACACTCACAATGTCAGCATGCACTGAGACCCTTCACACAAAACATGGTTGGAATTTATATCCTTGGGAAAAAAAAGACCCCGTACACCCGACAGCAGAACTAACACAGGGCAGCGTTCATTTAAATATAAGTCCGCACAGGACGGCGCCGAGGGCAGTCCATTCCCCGCCTCAAAAAGATGTAACGCGGAATGTTAATCAGTGTCCAATTTCAGATGCTAAATTTTGTTTCCTTTTTTTTTAAGTTCAGTTCCTTCTTTCTGATTTGTTGGGCTTTTTATCAAATGTTTTCACTTGAGAAAAAACAGAACCAGAGAAGCCCCCAGAAGAATATAAATAATGAATTTCCCCCAGATGCCGGTCTTTTGAACACTGTGAGAGTCAACGTGTCCCGTTTTTCCTGAGGCCCCTTCTAAAGTCACTAAGAGGTGGCCGTGGACGGAGGGATGGAGGGAGGGAGGCACTAGGACCTCTGCCCAGCCGGAGCTCTGTGTGGCCTTCAGAGTCACAGGACACTCGGGTCACTGGCTGAAGGAGCTGACCGACCTTCCTAAAGCCAGTTGATGTCAGAGAGAGAGAACAAGAAGGGCGGCCGTGCGCACGGCACATGTCGAGTCCAGAGGGCTTGGAAGGGAACGGCTGCTCTCTGAGAGCTGGGGAGGTAGAGCTGAAGTCCCGGGTCCCATCACCACTGACCAGTCAGGCGGCCTTGAGCGAGTCACCTCGTCTGTCCAAGTCTCCGTGTCCTCTTATATCACGGAGTAATGATATCCACCTCCTGGGCCTGTTGCGTGAATCATGAAATCGAGTCTGTGAAAGCTCCATAAACAGAGACGGGACTTCCGACTGCAGGGCCTGTTACTATGACCCTCAGAGAGGCTGTGAGCGCCAGGCCTGTGCTGATGTTCTGCCCTAAAAATGACCGCAGTCCATCTGTTGTTCCGAGAAATCGCACGTTTGCATTTTCTGGTGTTTAAGTTCCTGGGGTCCCTGGAATCTCTCCCCCAGTCCTCTGAGCATCTCCCATTTAGAGTCAGAAGATTTTCCTATTTGCAAGGCCCCACTCCCACCCCCACCCACACCCCAGGCCCAGAAAGGTGCTACCCCGCCCACTCAGCCCCATGTGCTCCTGCCCAGCCAGAAGCCCTCCCTCCACACCCCACGCAGGCAGCAGATCTGTCGTTATTTATTGGGGCCCTGCTAGATTGAAAAGCTGAAGCCTGGAGCTGTTCATGTCTGCTGTGTTCCCCCAGCATACCATGCAGGGGCTGGTCCACAGTAAGTGGTCCATGGGCTTTGTTAAGTGAGTGAGTGAATGAATGAACGAAGCCCAGCCTCGCTGGTGGGGTGCCCTTTGGGCTCCAGGCCGTGCACCAGCCCTCTCCCCCTCCTCCTCTCCCAGGCCTCACAATGATCCTTCTAAGTCGGTCTGATTAAGTCCAGTTTGCAGAGGAGCAAGGGAGGCTCTGGGATGGGCAGCCTCGTGCATGTTGGTGCACAGCTAGAAAGGGGCAGAGCCAGGACCACAAGAGCTCCTGGGCTGTGTGGCTGATCAGTGGCCCCTGGAAGGACTGGGAGCTTCTAATTCATGGAACTTCCTTGAGGTAAATAGAGCAGTGGTGCCCAGACCTGTGGATGTCACAGAGCAGTACATTTTAAAATTAAAGACGGAAAGGTAAGTGGATAGATAGATGGATAGATAGAAAGATAGATAGATAGGTAGATAGATAGATAGATAAGGGAATCAACATAGAGTTCCTACTTTTATTTGGCTAAAACTTTAGAAACAAAACCCAAGGACCATCTATTATCACTCTCATTTCATAAAAGAAAGGACTTTGCACACCAAAATTCCAGGACAGTCATAAATATGTCTCAGAATAAAGGAGAGCTCTCTAAAATGAAGATATGTGGCCTCCTGAAAAACTCTCTTCACCCTCCTCGTTCTCCTCACATTGTGGCTGGCCAGAGGAAGCTTCACCACATCTGCCCTGGTTCTGGGCCGCGGCTGGGAAGACACCCGCATGCAGCCCTGTGTCGCCGACCACACCCCAGCCAGACTGACGGCTGGAATCTGCGGAACTTGCTGGGGGTTTTCTTGTCCAGGATGAACCCATTCCACAGGTCGGGGTGGAAGGCGGGGATTTCCCCTGTGAACTCAAAACAGGAGCGGGGCAGGGTCAGCTGAGAGGCCGCTGCTCTCCGGTCCTAAACCTGCTGTCAACCCGTGTATCACCCACTGGCGGCGTGACCTTGGGCACGTTATTTACCCTTCTCAGCCCCACTAAGACTCTTTATCTGGAAAAAATGGTGCGAAAGACCCCCACTGGGCTTCTGGAGATAATGTGCACGGAGCCCCGTTTCTGAGCGCCCCATCCTTGTAGAAATAAACCGCAGGAAACCCTTCCCGCTGCGCTCGCTGCGGTCCCGGGGCTGCGCACGCCCCCTGGCGGGCGGCCGGCGCCCTCCAAGCCCCAAGCCGAGTCTGGACTCTGGCAAGAAGAGGCGCCCCAGGAAGGCGGGGCTTCGGGAAGAGCGACAACCTTCTCCTCCTCCGGGGCCTCCCCTCTGACTTCCCGATGGGCAGGGCCAGCGCAGTCCTGCCCTCTTCTCCTTTTGGAAGAATTGCACGTAACCCTTTTGCTGTGCAGCGTGCCCTGCACAGGTTGGCGAGAAGAGCTTCTCAAGCGCATCCCCAGGGGAAGCACTGGGTGAAGGTTCCGTTAGCCTCAATTTACAGATGACAAAGCTGACTCTCTGAACGATGAGGTGATTTGACAAGCAAAATGGTAACTAGAAGAAGACAGAGTTCACCCCCAAGTCTATATAACCCCAATAACTTGACACCAATAAACAATTGACCCTTCCTCCCTTGAATACCCTTCCTTTTCTACTGCTATATTGGTGCCTAACGGATGGATGGATGGATGGATGGATGGATGGATGGGAGGGCGCAAGGAAGGAAGAAAAGATAGATAGATGATAGATAACGGATAGATAGATGATAGAGAGATAGGTAGATAATAGCTAGCTAGCTAGATTATGGAGATAATAGATAGACAGATGACAGATAGATGATAGATTGATAGATAATAGATAGATTAACTAGATAAATAGACGACAGAGAGACAGAGAGAGAGCGCGAACATTCTTGTTCCCTTTAAGTTAAAGCTGGGAGAAATCAAGCCCTTTCCAGCTGAGAGTTCAGATTTACAGAGTAGGTCAGGAAGGTGTCCCCTGGGGGCCCTGTTCCTAAGCATTTGGGTCAAAGCCATCCAAGGGCAGGAACAGAAAGAAGGCAGGAGACGGGTGATCTTGAAGAGGATGCGGCATTCTGCCTTCCGTCCTTCACAGACTGGCACTTAGTTTGAGGATTTAGAAACTGTACTGATATTTTAATCCTTTTCTAATTTGATCTCTTCTCTTTCCCACACCCACTTAGAACCCTGCTGAGATCTGTCTTTTCTATCCTCCGACCTTAACCTTGCCTTAAACTCTATCCTTCTGAAATCAGCAGGGAGAGAGAGAAGAGAGAGAAAAGGAAGCAGGCAGGAAGGACAGACACCCGGAGGGGAGGATAGGCTGACACCTCTTCAATGGCCACTAGCTGCTCAGCAGGATGCCCCCCACCTCATCTAACCCATCTGCCTGATTTCCACCTCCCCACCTTCTCTTCTCATTCTCACCCCTCCCAAAGTCCAAACTCACTGTCTACTGATGACCCCCACATGTGCCTCAAATTTTCTCCTCTGGACGCTCACAAATGCCACCTGTTTCCCCAGCCCTGTAACTGACTCTCTGCCCACTGAAGTCCCCACCGTTCACAGCTGAGTCAAGCCTCCAGTTGGAAGGGATGGCACCATCCTGTGACCTCCAAGAGCCCCTGTCATCTGGACAAATCCACCAGCACTGACCAGAGACTGGTGCGCTAGGCATGGCAAATGCCACACAGCAGATGTTCAGTAAATGCTTGTTGATGCTGCCGCAGATGGCGACAGAGAGCAGACAAAGATTTTAGGTTGAAAGAGGGACTAACAGTACCTTAACCGTCAGAGTGAGGAAACTGAACTCTATCTCTTAAATTGCAAAGGAGAAGAAGAGGAAACTGACTCATGTGGGGTCCTCTATGTAGCAGCCACAATCCCCACCACAGCCCCATTTTACAGATGAAGAAACCGAAGCCCAGTGCCTTGGTGAAGGTTATGGGACCAGCAGGCAGCTGAGAAGGACTCCTGCACAGGTCTGCCCGCCCTAATGCCTTTTCTATTTCAACATCTATCCCAGGTAAGACGCTCCTCAGGTTGGTCCACTCTGACATCCTCTGACGATTCTCTGGATACACATTTGACCACTCACTGTGCATGTTTAATGTCTCAATAAGAAGTAAGGAAAATGCAAATTATATTAAGAATCGTGCGTTGTTGCTGTGTTTCCCTAACATGATTTTGACAGGAAGAAATTTCCATGAATTACGTGACTTAGGTTTTCGAGAGCTATGGGAGAGCTTAGAGGTGCCTTCCAATCCAGCCCCCTTATTATATGCATGAGGAATTTATTCTTCCTTCACTCATTCGCCAGGTATTTATGCAGCATCTACCTGTGCCAGGTGTCATACTAGATGCCAGGACTACAGAGAAGAATAGATGTACACCCACCGTCAAAGAATTCACAACATGGCTGGATCAATGACCACTATGCAAATAATTTGAATACAAGATGATACATGTGGAAAGAGAGATGGGGTAAATCACAGTGGCCTGGGGACCACAGAGCCCTGGGTTTGAAACCTGCGACCTTGAAAGCTTTGTGACCTTGCACAAATCAATCTGTGAGCCTCAGTTTCCCCACGTATAAAATGGGGAAAGAGGATTCACCTTGCAAAGTTTTAGGAGAATTATGTGAGACAAAATACAGAAGCTACAAATCCTCAGAGGCTTCACAGAGGAGGCACCAACCACTGGGCTCAGGAGGACGACTACTGACTCGTCTACAAGGCAGGGATGGGGGCAAAGCATTGCAGGAAGAGCAATGATAAGTGCAAGAACAGAGTAAATAGAGCCAGGTGTGGATGGGGAGCAATCGGTGGGCTGGGCTGGTCCCAGTACAGCGGGCAGGGGGAGGGGAGAGGATGGGAACTAAAATAATAATGATGAGAATTATCAGACCATAGCGCTCATTTCTTGAGCAGACACTCTGCTAAATGCTCTCAGTGCATTATATCTCTTGATCTTCCCAACCACCCATGAGATAGGTACTATTATGAATCCCATTATACAGATGTGAAAACCAAGGCACAGAGAGATTAAGTTCCCCTAAAGCTGCACAGCTAGGAAGTAGCGCAGCCACTGTAGGCCAGGACCAGGGGCTGACTGAATTCGAAAACCCTTACGTTACGCCTTTGGCAAATGTGGTCAGGAACCATTATTCTTTGCTGCTCTAACTTCTTCTCAGTTCCTGGTGAGCTCAATAATTTCATCACAGCCCCCAGAAAAAGATTCACACTGCAACGGAAGATTTGTTCTCGATCTCCTGAGCTGCATTATCCACATGGAGCCTTGCTTTCACACCTTTTTTGACATTTGCGCAGCTTAATTAAGGAGGCGACCGGCTGCCACAGCCGGCTTCTTGTTTGTTCTACGGCAGCAGGAGGTACAGGAGAAGGTCCTTAAAAGGCCTAAATAGTGGTCACAAGGGCTCAGAGAGGGGTTCAAACTACCAGATTTGCTGCTGGAGGCCAGCTCCCTGTCGCCGGGCTGTTCATCAGGCAGCGGGGTCCGTGGCTCAGTCCCTCGCACAGCCTCCGTCTCCGGGGGCCAGGGGCAGCTGGGGCGGCAGGAAGAGGCCAGGTTCTCATATCCGGCCAACCTGGTATAAGCGCTGGGAGCGGTGCCCCTCAGTTTGAGAGCTTATCCTGTGCCACTCGCTGTGTGCCAGGAAAGCGCTCCAACCGCATCATCTCACTTAAGCCACTCAACATCTCTAAGGGGTGGGTACCACTGTGATGAGCCCCCTTTAAAGATGGAGAAACTGAAACTGCTGCAGTTCAGTAATTATGCCAAGGTCCCACGGCCAGCCGATGATGAGGCCAAGAGTCAAACCCGAGGCTTTCTCAGATCTACTACAGGTGCCCAGCTCGCTGCTCTGGTCTTGCCTTGTCCTGGGCTCACATCCAAGAGCAGGCCCCTTTACCTCCTCTCTGCGTCATCTGACAACTGGGGATGATGAGGACCCCCTTCCAGGTTGCCGGGACACATCACGAGATCTCTTCTATAATGCCCTTCTCGGTGCCTTGCGTGATGTCAGTTCTCCATCAACAGGAGCTGTGTTTACTACTATAAAGGGGCTGTCCGGGTGTGTTGGTCTCCAGGACCACCATAACAAAGCACCACAGACTGGGTGGTTGACACAACAGAAACGGATTCTCACAATTCGAGAGGCTGGAAGTCCAAGGTCAAGGGGTCAGCAGGGCTGGTTTCTTCTGAGGCCTCGTTCCTTGGCTTGTGGCCGCTCGTCTTCTCCGTGTGTCCTCCCACGGTCTTCCCCCTGTGTGTCTGTGTCCTCCTCTTCTCCTCTCATAAGACACCAGTCACACAGGATTAGGTCCCACCCATATGACCTAGTTTAACTGTACTCACCTCGTGAAGGTCCTCTCTCCAAATACAGTCACATTCTGAGCTACTGGGCGTTAGCTTCAACATATGAAATTTGGGGGGGACACAGTTCAGCCCATCACACCGGGGAAGCCAGACAGTTTCTCTTTCAGCACATGATTCCTTTATTCTCAATTCCTTAGTGTCACTTAGAACATCCCACACCATCCTCTCACTCAGCAATCACTGGGGAAAGTGGACAGGGCTCCCGCCGGAAGGTACAGTGACAAAGCTGAGCCACTCTCAGCCCCTGCCTTCCAGAAGCTGGCAGTGTCCCCAGTGACTAAGACGTGTAGCGTGATTTACAGTTCACGAGTCACTTTTCACAACCTTTGTGGCATTTCATTGTCCCAGTGCTCCTAGGGGAAAGTTCTAGCATCGTCCTTGTTTCTCAGCTGCAGAGACTGACACTCAAGGGCGAAGTGATTGGCCCCAGACCACAGTGACCATGTGTGGAAGCTGAGTCTTGAATCCCAGAGCTCTGATCCCTACTCCAGAGCAGGCTCCAGTCTGGCATGCTCTTTCTCCAGCCACCCATTTCGGTCCTCTGCTCAACAAGGATTTACTGAGCAACTCCTTTGTGCCAAGCTTTTGTGAAGCTTACATGAAAAGAGAGGGTGGCAGGATGCAGGGGCGGGAACAAACCAAAGAATTACGACTTGTGGAAGCAAACAGGATGATGTGATGGATTATGAGGGGGAGAACGACTTTAGATACCACAACCTGGAAGGTCTCTCCCAGGAGGCAATATTTAAGTGAAGACCAAAACGAGGCACAGGAGACCGTGCAAAGGGGCTGAGTTATCCTGACATGGGCTGATGTTGGAGAGGTAGGCGGGAGCCAGCACACCCATGACCTTGGAAAATTTTATTCTAAATACAGTGGAAAGAAAAGTAACCTGGACTTGAAGTAGGAGAAGGGGAATTGTTTATTTGATGACATTCAGTATTCTCTCTGATGCGCCCTTTAATCATTGTAGGAAACAGGAAGAGAGTTAAATAGTTCTTTTGGATGTAAATGGTAGATAAAACAGGCTTTCCGAATCCACAGCCAACTTCTTTGCAGGGAGCACAAGTGGAGGCTGCTCTGAACACAAGGGATCCCAGTGGAAGGCTCATTAGGGTCAAACCAAGACACAATTAGAACTGCCTCCACAGGGGACCCATGGGAATCTCAGCTTCCCACCACCCTCTGGGGCGCAGATGAGCTTTTGGACAGAAACAGGGCAGCCAGGGTCCTCTGGCTGAGGTTAGGGCTGGACGGAGCGGGGCTGTGAAGAAGCAGAAACGTGGGCACCTGCGTGCCCTCCAGCCAAGCATCCGTGGGAGGTGGAAGAAGGGAGATGGGCGCCGTGATCCCGTCTCCTGGTGCTGCTCCAACAACGCGAGGCACGTCACGCCACTCTAGCACAGCAGGACTGTTTTCGCCGTCCTAATTGATGAACAGCTGTGCTTTAATCGTCTACACTGCATAGCTTCGCTGATCTCTCCTTAGGCCACCCCCGAAATGAAGGCTCCCCAGGGAACCGGGAAAAACAAAGTTTTGCCTTTGTGCGCGCGCGTGTGTGTGTGTGTGTGTGTGTGTGTGTTGGGGGTGGGGTGGTGAAATTGTCGTTAATAAATTAATAAACAGATAAATGAATAACTCGACCAAGTAGATCTTAGAACGTTTCATTGACCATTTCATGATAGTCACTGCTGTGAGCTTTAAGGTTTCCCTTAAAGAATCGAGCGGTGACTGACGCTCTGAACCAGCCAGTGCTGTCACTTCACAATGACACAGCCCTTGGTGCTGTCAATAGCCTTTCCCAAGTAACCCTTCAGTCAGCCCGCCCACAACTCTGAGAACTAGGCAGATTAAGGATTATAACCTCCCCTCTACAGGTTGTATTTTGTTATTCCACAGATATTTGGTGCGCATCTTCTCTGCAGAGGAATTGTCCTGGGGAGACTTCGTAAAGTAAAATATACATGGTTCCTGCCCTCACGGGGGCTTCCAGTCTAGGGCACGGCTTGGCACACTGTGGCTGTGGGCCACATCCACGCGCCTGCCCCCTGCTTTCGTGATCCGAGAACGGTTTTACCTTATTAAATGGTTGAGAAGATCCAAAGAAGAACAAGATTCCATGACTCCTGAAAATTACATGGAGTTCAAATTTCAGTGGCCACAATCAAGTTTTATGGGCACACGACCATGCCCATTCATGTAAGTCTCGTCTATAGCTGCTTTCACGCTTCAAGGTCAGTGTTGAACAGTTGGGACAGAGGCCATCATGGCTCTCACAGCCTAAAATATTTACTCTCTGGCCCTTTACAGACAAAGCTTGCCAACACCTGGTCTAGCAGAAACTGACATCCAGAAAGAGAAGTGGCAGGTAGCCAGCACTTCCTGAGCCTGCGGCATCTTATAAGCATTAGGTCATGTAATTGTCACCACCAGGCAGTGAGGTTGGGGGTATTTTCCCCATTTTATGAAGGAGAAGACCAACACTAGGAAAAATTAGCACCTTGCCCAAACTTCTAGTAGAGTCTTGTTACATTGTAATACTCTTTACAAAGTGTTACCTCACTTTATGGCACAGTAGTCAAGTGACGGGTGGTCAAGGAGATGAGTGAGCATCACCAAGGAGTGGCATCCTCTTCTGGGAAAGGGTTAGTGTGGATTAGGTTGGACCCAGGATGGTGCATCACGTTAGGTGTAAGCATGACCTCGTTATTGTCTTTGTTTGGAGATCATGTATGGTCCAGGTGCCAAGTTGACGAGGGGTGGACTTGTGAAGGTTAATTTTATGTGTCAGCTTGGCTGGGCCACTGTACCCAGAGATTTGGTCAAACACTAGTCTAGACGTTGCCGTGAAGATTTTTGTAGATGAGATTAACATTCAAATCAGTAGATTGTTGAGTAAAGCAGATTACCTTCCATAATGTGGGTGGGCCTCAATCAATCAGTTGAAGGCCCTAATCGAACAGAAACTGACCTTCCCTGAGCAAGGACTTCTGTGAGCAGATGGCCTTCAGACCTGAGCAGCAACATTAACTCTGGTCTGGGTCAGCCCCCACAATCATATGAGCCAATTCCTTAAAATATCTCTGGGTCTACCTCTCTCTCTCTCTCTCCATATATATATATTCTCTATACTCATGTATATTTTGTATATTCATATGTACATCCTATTGGTTCTGTTTCTTTGGAGAACCCAGCCCTTAGAGCAGAGCTGGATGAAGAGAGCCTCAGTGGAAGTCAGCTAGCATGGTCACTAACATCACGAACTCTGGGCCCCGGTCTCTCCCAACAGAGGAGGGCCAAGTCCTCATATCTCTGGCTGCCAGGGGGTGCGCACATCTGGACGACATCTCTCTCCATCAAGTCCCAGGATCCAGGTCCGGGATCTGTCGTCCACCCATACCCGAGCCCTGAACATGCACTCTACTGGCTATCTGGAAACCCACTTGCTTTCTACGTGCAAAAGTGCCAGAAATAGTTAAATGTTTCCTATTGTTGTATCAGTGAACCAGTTCAGAGATTGCCGACGCAATTCCATCAAAATTAGTGACAAGAGAGCAATTTTCCCATTCCGTTCAGCGTGGAGAGCTTTTGTTTTCCTCTGTTTTTATTGGAGGTGGTGATTCACTGCATCTTTCCTGGAGGTGAGCTGAGCAGCTCCGGCAGCCCCGTGTCTCCTTTTGTCTAGATAAGTGTTACCCAGTAAAATGAACACAATGAGACTATGTTTACCTTAATGCTGTTTAAAAATCACATCGCGATAAGAGATCAATAGCTCTCCACGCAATTTACCAAAGACCCGGCTGGGAAAGAGAAATTCAAATTGCATTGATTTTTTTTTTTTTTTCCGTGAGGGTGTATATGCATGCGACAATAATAGTCCGTGAGCGGGAGCGTTGACAATATGGCACATGAGCATTGAATCTAAAACACAAGGCAGAAGGAGCCAAGAGGAGGAACGCTAAACGGTTGTGGCTGTTACCCATTGCCCTGGGAATTGGTAGAAAGTCAATAAAGACAAGAGACAGAGGTGATTTTTTTCACACACTCCCCATTCTCCACTGGTCATAGTCTTGGAGAATGCAGGTCCGGAAAGGACTCTGGAGATGCCCCAGGCCCGCCTTCCTCGTGTGTACAGAGAGGACAGTGGAGACCCGCACCAGCCACAGGGCGCCTGGGGTCGTGTGCAAGGAAAAGAAACTGGGTCTCTGCAGGCGGACGCTGCATCTCATTCGTGTTGGACCCTGGCACACAAGAGGTGCTCAGAAGATGTCTGTTGAATAATGAGACTGAGCCAAAACAGGAAGGAAGAAAGGAAAGAAGGAGAGGAGAGAGGGAGAGGAAAAAGAGGTCAAATAGACCTGAGTTGGGCTTCCATCCATATTCGCCCTTGACCTTGGGCACAGTGCCTCGCCTCTCTGAACCACATCAATACCAGAGTTGTGAGAAATCACGGAACCAACACATATGCACGTTCTAGTATGCAATAGATACTCGAGTAACGACAAAACAGGGCTGGACTGGATCATGCTCTTTCTGCCACAAACATCGGAGTCTGAATTCCTCTGAAGGAAAGGGGTCCTTGGCCTTGGCTGGGGAACAGGTCCCTGGAGATGCAGAGGGCCGCCCTGCTCTGTGGCCAGAGCCTGCAGAACCAGAGGTGGAAGTTGTGTGTTTCCCTTCCTGACAACCCTGCATTCCTGCTCCGACCACTTTGAAATATGCCTTGGAAGAAGAAGTAGAATTTTTTTAAAAAAGAAGAGCGAGAGGGAGGGGGAAGGCGAAGGAATGTAAGTGGAGAAATTATTGGAATCAGAGAGGGGTTTTAATGGCAGCGTTGGCATCCTGCAATTTCACACATTAAAACATATTTTTAAAGAAACGACTATGGTGCTGATTGTATAAGGGCAAGCTTTCCACTTTTCAGACTATTAATAAGGGCTTCCCATAGAGAAGACAAATACGCACGTGATGCATTTTTAATCCTTTGCCAATACATTTGACTAAAGCTGTTTGCTGTTTCAATGACGGGATTTAACTTGCCCTTCTGCATTCAACGTTCCTGATTATTAATGACATTTAGGAAACACAGGCTATAAAGTTACATTCTGGTCGAGTTGCAGCCTCTCCTCCATGCCCTGTAGAAGGAAATGCACACGCATCTGAATGGAGAGAAGCCTTCTCCCAAAGGAACCTGGCACTCTGGATCAGGGCGAAGGGGGCTCCCCAACACTGTGCTGCCGCCCGCTCAGCAAGGAGCCAGTTCCAGGTCCACGCTGAGCAGCCACATCAATGGTTCCCGCTCCCTGAGTTGCTTTTCCATGTGCTGTAACCTTGACGATCATTTCCATGAGAACCACTCCGTGCTGTCAGGCAATAGGCTCTTGGCAAATATTAAAACAAATCCACGGAGGATATTTCGATTTTTCAGGACCCCTCATTCAAATGCCAATAATGAAATCTTCCAGGAAGAAGAGGCAGCCAGGAACCTGAAGAACTTTGAAACAAGGGATCAAGGGATCAAGAGAAAGCTCTTGGATCTTAACAGAACACAAACAGAGGAAAAACCCTCACCTGAACACAGCTGATTATTTTGTGCTCTTTCGTTTATTATTTTAAGAGAGAAATTAACGCTCAGTTAAAATGAAATTATGGATGCAGACACTCTCCGGCTCATCCGTTTCATTCACCTGCGTGATGGGATGTTAATAAGAGCCTTAAACAATATGGTCGAGAACTGGAGCAGAGGAAAAAGCCTGGGGGTCCGGGGGCTTTGCTTTGGTTTGGAACCATTCCTGTCCTGCAGGAATCTGGGGGCCGGGGGAGCAGACACATGCAAGTGACAACTGAGGGGAAGGGAACGCGTGAGTCAGGTTTACAGGCACATCTGAAGAGGGCCCCCCCTTTTCCACCCATGAAGAGTCATTCCCACAACAGCCTTTCAGCCTCCCCGTATTATATGCTCAGTCCTGACCCCCATTGTAATGAAAAGCAGATCCCCCTATGAATCACAGAAAATCAATACTGCATTTTACTAAGTTTGCGTTAATTTTACACCTTTCAGCCTCCGGATGGGAATTATTGCCACGAAGCTGAGAAAGCCTCTTCTCCCCTACTCTGCGGTTGTCTGGGTTTCAGGTTTGGAAAATCCTATCACTATTTAAAAAGGAAAAAAAAGAAAGATGACGATGAAGAAGAAGAAGAAAGAAGGGATGTTGAGGGGGTTGCAGTTTGAGAGATTTTAATAGCTAATAATAGGAGAGAGCATAAAAGCACAGATCCAATTTAAACGAAAGAGTCCCTGTGTAAGCATGGCTTGTCAGTCTCGGGGTGTACGTATAGGGGCCAGCTCCTGAGCATGGCAGCCCAGAAATATAAAGTCCAGATTTAATTCTGATACAGAGAAATACAATTTCAAAACTGGACGTCTTATCATCGGCGTGTCCCACTGGAGAACTCATTTCCCTAGCAAAAGGCTGTCAATGCCATTATGTTATACAAGGAAGCAATTTACCACTACAGCTAAACAGGACTACCAGGACTGTGGGAACTTAAGCATTTGAAGCTATCGCTCAGAAAAAAAAATAGCATTTCAAATGTCAGTGAAATGGGAAGGAATAATTGAAAAGTATCAATCAGAGAAGCCAAGGGTTTCGAAGGCTGAGACCGCAGCCTGACTGCTGGGTTTTGCTCCATTTCCTTCTTTCCTGCCCCTTCCCCTATCTGCTCCCCTGGCAGACCCACCCCTCCCCATGCTCTCCCCCTAAACCTACAACCTCCCCATGCACGTTCAAGTTCAACTCAGGAAAAGGAGAGATGGCAGCTTGGTCCCCACTCCGGGTCAGACGTGAAAGGCAACCTGACAGCTCCGGAGGCTGAGGTTTCTGGTGCAAATACGCTTCCCCACCAGGGTCCTGAGCCACCACTGGGCTCAAGAGGGCGTGACCCTTCAGGTCCTGGGAAATCGCTCCTGTTCACGAAGTGCCAACATGCTGGCCCTGGGGCCAGTTGCTCCTTCTGGTGACTAAGAACATTCCTATAAAACTTGGGCTATGAAGACCACAGAACCCCGTTTCTAGCTTGGATCCACCCCTGATTTGTCCTGATTCACCCTGACATGGTAATTCCCCTCTCTACACCTCAACATCCTTGTCAGTAAAATGAAGATAATGACATCGACTTGCAGGGTTGATGTAAGCATCAGACATAACATACATTAAGTAGCTAGAAGCCTGCCCGACATGGGGGTAACTGTCAATGTGACTATCATTCCACCGCAAGAAGAACATTCAGATTTCTCACCATCTGAAAGGCCCTGATGATGGGCTCACCTCTGAGATCTCATTGTTACACGGCCTCCCGATTCCCTTCTGTTCTTCCAATGTTCTGAGCCCATTCCCACCTGAGGACCCCCGTGCTTGCTGTTTCTTCCTTCTGGAATGCTCTGTCCTAGCTCCTTGCATAGCTGGCTCCTCATTTAGCTCTCAGCTCACCTGTCGTCTCCGCCTGATACCTTCCCTGACCATCCTTGAGATCGCCCCACCAACCAGCAATTGCCTTCACATCACAGAGCTGTATTTTCTTTATGGCACCTTGGAATTGCTGTCTGTCTCCTCGACTAGAACGCAAGCCCCAAGAGAACAGGGTCCTTGTCTGTCCTGTTCCCTATGGAATATGTGCTCTTGGACCGGGCACCTGGTGCAAGGCAGGTTATTACATAAATACCACCATTTGTTGGAGGGATGAACGAATGAACTGAAGACCATCCACTGATCCCACTGAATGGAATCTAAGCCTGCACCACACACAGCCTGGGAAAGGTTGGCGTTCAGTATACATTAGCTGGCCCACCCTTGCTGCGTAGGTGGGCCTGGACAAGCACCCCCTGTGGACAGAGCAGCAGGACAAGCAGCAGCAGATCCAGCCTGTTCTCCGCAGCCCTTGGGTGCCGAGTTACAGATGTCGAGCGGAAACTCCAGTCTGGCCAGGATGATGGCGAGTGTGCTGGGTGCTCCCTTGATTGACCTTTTGTGCAGCACTTATACCTGGTATCCTCATTAACTGGATGACCCGGGAATTTCCCCAGTGACCTGTCAACTTGAGCTCAGGGGCTTTGCCTCTCAACTATGCGCCCATCTACCAGGCTTGGTGGCCAACTCGTGCTAAGAATCATAATAGATCAAGACTAGATGAGCAATTCCTGCACCAGGCCCCGCACTGAGCACCCCGAGCATCGTCTCCTTCAATCCTCACAACCCCAACATGGGGTCATTGCCGTTGTCGCCCCCATTTTGCAGGTGAAGAGACCAAGGCTTCGAACAGGGACGCTTAGCACTGCTCCGGATGGCACCCAATGCTTAGTAAAATAAAATAAAATTTAACTATTGCTAACCGCTATAATTCTAAAGCTCAAAAATACACACGGTTTCACATTTTCAGATATTTGAAATTCAGATGCATCCTACATTCGATGTGAATGCTTAACGGGGGAAATGTCTCTCTATTCTGGAAAAGCTGCTGTTGCATCTGATGGTGGCTGGCACTTTAGAAATCAGAAAACACGGTGGCATCACATGTGGGGACATGTGACTTCAGTGACCCCTACCTCTGATCCCAGTGCTGAGATGCTCTCCTTATGGGGGGAATTCTGTTACAAGGAAGACTTTCAGAAATTCCCTCCAGGGATGGCAGCATTACGGACAAACTCTTACAGGTAGCATCATTCCTCTCTCTTTCCCAGAACGTTTGTGTATGTGTGTGTGTGTGTATATAAATACACACGTATATACACATATATGCATGTATATGAGAGATAGAGGTACACATATACAAGAGATAGAGAGAGACTTATTTTCAAAAAGGACTTGGCACATGGGATTGTCATGGGCCGGCAAATTTGAAATCCACAGGCTGGAAATCCAGGTAAGCGTTGATGCTTCAGTCTTGAGTCTGAAATTTGCAGGGCAGGCAGGAAACACAGGCAGGGTTTCTGGGTTGCAGTTTTGAGGCAGAATTTCTTCTTTTTCAGGAAACCTCAGTCTTAATTCTTAAAGCCTTCAACTGATTGGGTGACATCTACCCACGTAACGGAGGGCGATCTCCTTTCATTAAAGTCTACTGATGTAAGCGTTAATGTCATCTAAAAAGTACCTTCACAGCAACATCTAGAGGGTGTTTGAGCAAACAGCTGGGTCCCATAGCTTAGCCAAGTTGACAGAGGAAATTACCCATCACACATAGTTCAAAGTGTTCAACAGAAAAGACTCTGGGAAGCGCTGGACATTCTAGGTCTGAACCCCACCCTCCTGGCCCTCGGGGCATTCCTTGATGCTCTGTGAGGGACTAAGGGACCTGATTTTGTGTTCTCCTCCCTCGGTTTTCCAGAGCTCCACTGCACACACTGAGCCTTTGACCTGCTCTCCACCAAAATCAATTCTGTCCTCCCAGTTACATCAAGCTCTGGGCTCCTCCCTTCCCAGCACCCAGGGACCGCCAGTCAGCTTCAGGTGCCCTTCATCCAGCCTGCTCTCCACCCACAGCACCAGGGCCAGAGGAAGGTTGCTGCAGGAACCCTCTCCTACCTTTAAGAGTTAAGGAAATCCTACCCTCTTTCGTGTTTGGACACCATCCTTCAGATTCCCTCTTTCACTTTCCTTTATTTGTCCAGAGAAGCCCCAGCCAGTCTCCTGACCTCTGGATGGGTCCCTTGAATCTTCTAATGTCCCAGCAGCAAAGCCCTGAGTTGCAGCCTTGTTACCTTTAAATTCTCATACAAGAGATGTTGCCAAATGCTCCACATAGAGATACGAAGCGGCGAGTGAGTTGACATCCATCCTGCTCTGTTTCTGTTGGTGTCTCTTACTTTGCTCAAGGTCTCCAGAAAAATAGAAGAATGGTTCTAAGAAACAGGTCTGCCAAGCAGACTCCCCAGCTCCCAGGCTCTTGACCGACAAAGTGAAACCTCTTTCCCTCATCCCCCGGGGCAAACTGCTTCACGAAGCTGAGGGGAGCATGTGGTTCCTAACTCCACATCAAACAGAGAAGGGCTGAATCCAGTTCCCTCGGCTCCCAGCTGATACCCATCCAGGTTGAACTGACTTGTCGTATGGCCGCTGTCCTAAAAGGGGAAAGCTGGGTGGGAAGGGGATTGTAGTGTCAAGGTCTTGGGTTCTGGGTGGCCTCGGACAAGCCATTTACCCAATCAGCATTTCATTTCCCCAACTCTAAAATGAGGATAGTAAGACTG
This sequence comes from Equus przewalskii, assembly GCF_037783145.1. Classification (NCBI taxonomy): domain Eukaryota; kingdom Metazoa; phylum Chordata; class Mammalia; order Perissodactyla; family Equidae; genus Equus; species Equus przewalskii. Next base: position 38,844,667 of record NC_091855.1, on the reverse strand, counting down.
ACTTACTTGCCACAAATGGTACAGTAGTTGTGAAGACCAAAAGGATGCCTGTGAAGATACTGTATACAGAGCCATACAAATAAAAAATAAAAGGGCTAACAGGGTCTTCAGTAGCTTCAGCAAAATAATAGTGACAGACACTTAAATTACACTGTCGTGTGCCAGATTCTGGTCTAAGAGCTCCCCACGCATTGACTCACTTAATCCTGACAACAGTCCTCTCTTGGCGGGGGGATGGTGGGGCTAGTATTACCCCCATTTGAGAGGTAAATAAACTGAGGCCCAGAGGTTCTGGAACATTCCCAAGGCATGTTCCTACAAAGAGTTCGTGAAGGTGAGTCTAAAACCCAGGAGTCTGGCTCCAGGGTCTGGATTCTTAGCCATGACCTACAGCACTTTTCCCTCCACTCTGTGCTTTGTAGTATCTTACAGAATTGATACTCCACAAACATTCGTCAGAGAGGGAAATTCTCAACATAAAAACCAGCCCAAGTCCTGAAAAGATCTAAAGAACTGTAGCTCTTGCCAGTGCCTTGCTCGTAACGGGCTCTTGGTAAATATTTGTTGTGTGAACGAGCGATCTAGTCAGAGAACAACATTTCCTCAATCTCTTTATTAGTGCAAACTGTGACATCTGAAGTGTATCGCCATTGGAGTTGGAGTTTTTGTGAAGAATTTCAGCAAGCCAGAGGCTTCCTGATAACATGCAAATTGCAGAGAATCAGTCTGCCTGGCCAGCTGCTAGCTCTTTTTGATGCCATAGCAAGACCAAGAAGTCTCCTTTTTCCTGTTACATTGTCCCTGTGTAAGACATTACACAGTGCTAAAAAAAAACCCCTCCACTCTGGAGAGCGAAGAGCCTGGCTTGTGTTCTGGAAAATTGTTCTTGGACAGCGTTTTAAATATTCTACATCTTAATTTATGTTAGCTGTGTGTCTTGCTAAATCTTCCTAAATCCCTCTATATTAAATTAATAAGTTGATTTAACTGCATTTAAAAAAAGAAATGTTTAATACGCTACTTTCTTCAAACAGAAATTCTGACGTCAGAATTAAACCGTTACCTTAGTGCCCAGGCTGGTGATCCTGGTTTTAGGTCGACTTGACTGGAGGCAGAAGGAACTCAAATCAACTCAACTTTGGAGGAGATGTGCCAGCCATTTTGGACCTGAGAACAGAGATCGGAACCTCTTCTAGAACATCCTGCATTAGGGGCCGTCAGCCATCTCCAGGGAAGGACACTTCCAGGCCTCAATGCCTATTCCATCTATGGTTGATTACTTTCAACTGACAGAATCTTGGTCCCAGTGGACCAAATGGTGCCTCTGTGTAGCTTCCATGTCTGGCCCTCACAGCCTACAATGCAAGTTCCATCACTGTTCTGCTCCACAGCAGTTCGGGTCTTTGAGGGTAACTCCATGCCCATCACCACTTCCTCCAGGAGATCTCATATGCACTTCCTTCCATTGTTCCTCCCAGGAAAGAGTTTAGAGTTTTCTTTATCATCTGTTCACACCAGCCTAGATATGCTTTCTCAATACCTCTTTTAAGAAGTGTAGCAACTGCCACGAATCCCACTGTGGGCCACTCTACAAAGTGGAGGATGAGACATCCACGCTCCTCTTGTCTCAGCTGATACACAACCATTAATGCCATTTTAGATACCACCAATTGAACAAGAAGTGGGGACCACAAAGATCAATTCGGAGATCTCTTTTCTATGCATTAATTGAACCTGAAATGCCCAAGGAAAGATTGACCTTGAATCTGGCTGTAAAAATAGCTATCCTTAATGTAAATGGCAAACCCAAGCAGCAATGAGTGGGTAGATTTGACTGAGTTAGAAGAAGGTGCTAACTGTGTGAATCTGTCTGGAGAATGAAGCCCTGGCGTGTGGTAGAGCAGCGGTCGCACACTTTTTCTGTAAAGTATTTTAGACTTCGCAGGCCGTACGGTCTCGCTGACAACGCTCCTCTGCCCTTGCAGCACAAAATCAGCCACAGATGAGCCGCAAACAAGTGGATGTGGCTGTGCACCCATACAACATTTTTTATGGGCATTGAAATTTGGATCCCATATAATTTTCATGTGCTTTTTGGTTTCTTTCCAACCATTTTTAAATGGTTGGAAAGAAACCAAAAATAGTAAAAACTATCCTTAGCTTACAGGCTGGACAAAAACAGGTGGCAGGTCAGGTTTGACTCACAGGCTGCAATTTGAAGACCTCCCTACCCCCGATGGGCCTGCACAGACAGTCTTGGAGAAGAATTTTGAGGACACGGGCTCTAGTCCCAGTTGAGCCTCTAACTCTGTTGGGGCCCCAAGCAAATCACTTCTGCCCGGAGCCCCGCCTCCGCCATCACTGAAGCGAAGGATTGGAACGATGTTCTCACGTCACATTTTTCCCTCTTAGGAAGGCCCTCAGATTTCTAAGAAGGGAGGAATAATGGCTAATGGAACTTTATCGTGAAAAACATTTACTAAAACTTCAATGCTATGAAGCCTATTCAAAAGGAGGTCATGGGGCGGGGGAGGGGCATCACCCTGGAAATATTTAGACAGAATGAAAGATGGGATGTGTTTCTGCATAGAAGATGCAAGGTTCATGAGAAAAATAAAAAATCAAAATAAAGGATATTGATAGCGCACTAAAAAACAGTGTCCCACTTGCCATTTCAAATAAAGAGAAAGCAAATCTATGCTTTTCTTCAAAGTGAACTAAAAACAGCAGGATTAATATTGATGCAGCAATGAGAAAAGCAGACAGACAGGCAGGGACAAGGCTGCATCCAGCCTCCAAAACACATGTAAAGTTGGAGCTAAAATGTCATATGCATATGTAATTTATATGCAAAACTCTCCTATGACAGGGCTGCAGCTGCCAAGGCTCCTTTTGCTTCTTCCCCGATACCCGCTGAAACTCTGTAATTTCATATTATCAGTCACCTACCAAGGGCACGTCTGTCTGAGGCGAGCACAGAAACTTTCTTAAGGCCAGGGTATTAAATTCATCTCGCACATCGCTTTCCCGGTAGCTCAGCAGGTTTCGGCAGGAAGACCTATTTTTGCTCCTGTGCGGGCTCTGTCCCTGGCAGGGAGTGACTGGAACAGACTGCAGACAGCTCTGCCAAGAATCTGAGGCTCTGATGATGTGAGCCAACCTCAGACTAATAATTTTATATCTCAATATAAGCAAAAGAGTTCCATAAAAATAGACCGTTTTTAACAGGATGGTATTCTGTGCTGAGAGAGGCCTGAAGAACGCGGTGCCATGCGAACATCTTTCTCCTATCCTCGGTACCTAACTTTAGCATCTTCCATATGTCTATTTGTCTGATCGCTGAACTTGGGGAAAGAATGGTGAATGAGATGTGACTCTTCAAACTCCATGCCTGGGATCCTTCGGAGGTGAAATACCTGTCAGTGTGTGTATAACACTTCCTTCTTTCGAGTTCCCGGGAAACGGAAAACAAACAAACCCCACGGCTCAGACTATCGGTATTCTTCATCAAATGTACACACGCAGGAGACCATGTGCACGTGCTTCCGCTTATAAATTAACAAGAAAAATATTGATGCCATGGAGAGCTGAGTAGAAATGGCCCAGAAACTCTAAAATATCTTTTTCAATGTTTTTTTCAATGAAGCAGTGATAGACTTCACCAGGGCCTCTCAGTTGGCCAAATCTTTCCGCATACACCTACTCAGGTAGTTTTTTCCTGGTAAGTTTCCCCCCGGGAGGAGGGAGAGTCTCAGGGTGGAGCTCCGAGCGTGGCTGCCACAGAGGGAGAGGCAGAAACCAAAGAAAGGGCGATCTTTCCACTTAGTAAGAGAGGAAACTCAAGAATCAGCACCTGGAGAACAAACCACCTGAGCTGAATAAGGCGGGAGGACTAAAAGAAGGAGGCAACGTCTTTCATGACCTCGTGAATCAGTCAGTGTTCTTCAGAGAAATGGAACCGATATTATGTATACATAAAGAGATTTATTTTAAGGAATTGACTCACGAGATTGTGGGCACGGGCAAGTCCAAAATCCACAAGGTGGGCTGGCAGGCTGGAAACTTGTCAGAAGCTGACAATGGAGGCTGGAGTTCAAAACCTACGGGGCAGGCCTGCAGGCTGGAAACTCAGGCAGGAGTCGGTGCTGCCGTCTTGAGGCAGAATTTCTGCTTCTTCTGGAAACTTCAGTTTTTGCTCTTAAGGCCTTCCAACTGCTCGAATGAGGCCCACCCACACTCTTGAGAGTAATCTCCTTTACTTAAAGTCAACCGATTGTCGATGTTAAGCGCATGTACAAAATACCCTCACACAGCACCTCTGTGCATGTTTGATTAAATAGCCGGCCCAGCCAAGTTGACACATCAAACTCACCATCGCACCTCGCATGCAGAAATTAAATGAGGCATGGCTCGGGCAGAGCGTCTGTTCAGCCGGAAGGAAATGGAAGGGTGCGTAGCCCCGAGGTAGACTTGACTGCACATCTGAGCTATGTGAGGGCACCTGTTCTGAGCATCCATCGGGCGGATGTGGGCTGAGTTCCTCCTGAGTGCCAAGCACCGTGCCCAACATGGGGGGCATTAAAGATGGAGCTTCTAGTCTAAGGGGAAGACAGACAAGGAGACCGACGTTGATGATCATTGGTAAGACAGCAATTACAATGTTACGAATCATTATATTTATTGATAAGTATTAACACCAGTCATGACCTCTCACATTTGCATAACACCTTACAATTTTAAAGCAGTTTTACAGCCACAATATCTGTGGATGCTCACACCCCTGTCCCTCTGCTCCAGGTTCATAATACAGTGTTTTGAAATGTACAAGCACCTCATTGGATGCAGTGGAGAACCTTGGGTTCTGTGGCCTTGCAAACTGGCGGGACCAGGGGGTGAGGAACGGAGGCAGAACACAAGGAACTCCGGGGGATGCAGGATCCCCATCCTCACCTGAGCATCCCCCTCAGATTTGATGTACGTGGACAAAGGGAAAAGAAGTGTGCCCTTGGTCCAGGTGAGGAATGGGAAGGAAGCAGCTCATGTAGTAGAGGTAAGGAGTGATGGTCACCTTTGGATTCTGGAAAAGTCCTGGGCATCCAAGTCCTTCCAGGGATGTAAGTCCACACATTAAGGGCATCACTAGTGTAAAAGCAAGACAAAGATGCATCAATATTTGCATAAAACACAAATGCACTGTGTGATAAGTTTGCATGAGAAGTTCAATATGATGCTTTAAATACCCCGTCCAAATCTAGGAGAACTGGGGAAGACGTGTAGGGAAAAGCAGGAAAAGGCTGGCAGTACTTGATGCTCCTCTCTCTTCTTTTTCCCTTCCTGGGCTGAAGGTTATAATCCTCGCTCAGATCTCATTGTCTCCTCCAAACTTGGGTATACTTCAAAAATGTGATCTTGACACTTTTCCTGAGATTTCTTCAAATTAGGACCTGTCTCCCCTAAAATATATTAAATACTATAGCCGAGGGTGGCCACTCCTACTTGATCACGGAGAGGAAAATAAGATTTAGAAGCAGGAGATCTGGGTCAGAATTCCAGCTCTGCCCATGATGAGTAACGTCCCTTTGGGCAAGGCCGTCAGCCCCGAAGGCCGTGGAGGCTAAAGGTTAATACTCGAAGCACCGGAGCCAACCTGCCTGGGCTCCAATCCCAGCTCTGCCAATTACTGGCTGTGTGACCTCAGGCAAATTGCTCAAACTCTCTGATACTCAGTTTCTGATCTGTTAAATGGGAAAAAGAGGGTACCTGTCTTGACTCATCATGGGGACTGAGATGGTCCATATAAAGCACCCAACACAGCACCCGGCTTAGAGTTAGTGGCTCTTCTTTCCGCACTTGAAGTAGCAGCAATTACAACAGCACCTGATGTATTGTTTCCCAAACTTACTGAAGAATCAAAGTGAGATGATGTGAGGTGAGTGAAGGCTGAACAAATGCAAGCCAGACACCGTGCTGACATCGACTAGTATTCTGTGAACGGTATTTAATTGGGTTGAGCTCCAAGACCCATGCAGACCCATTCCTTCACATGTGACAGAGCCACTCTCTCTCTCAGAGGCCTCCCACAAGCCCTCTTCTCCCTTTTCCCTCCCCTTCTTCCCAGCTGCCTACCAGTGACTTAAGCAGCTGTCCTGTCACCTCTAGCAACTGAGACAAGATGACATCAGTGACGTCAGCGTGGCTCTGCCTCCCCTTGTCTTCCACTGCCTCCCCAAAGGCTGCCACCCTTCTCAGTCAGCCGTTAATAAGCCATGAGAGGTCCTAAGGGGCAGTCGGCAAGGAAGCTGGAGACCTGGTCCCAATACTCTCTCCATTGCCAGTGTCATGTGGTCTTGAAGAAGCCTGTATTGTATGTGTGTTTGCTGATTGATTGATCAATTGATTTTCTGTATATTATGTTTTGACATCTTAAAAAAACCTTTATGGGTTCTGGCCCCATGGCATAATGGTAAAGTTTGTGTGCTCTGCTTCAGCGGCCCAGGTTCTCAGGTTTGGATCCCAGGCACGCACCTACACCACTCATTGGTGGCCATGATGTGTCAGCGACCCATATACAAAAAATAGAGGAAGACCGGCACAGATGTTAGCTCAGGGCAAATCTTCCTCGGGAAAAAAAATCTTTCTGGCTGAGGAGAGACTGCACCTCCCTGAGCTAGCCAGTTCTTATAGTTCTTAGAGGTAGCCAAGGAACCAGCCTAGAACATGCTTTGATATGCAGACTAACCATATCTCCTCTATCAGGTCCATGCACCCCAGGAGGCAGTAGTCCTGGCCTTAAATTTCCCAAGGCCAGATGTCAGGCAACCAGAGCCCACCACTAGAGCTGAGCCCACTGCAATTATTCACACTAGCCCGTCCTAAACTGTTCACCCTGCCCTGTCTTGCCTTTCCTACAGAAATCCCAATAAAGGCTGTGGCCTAAGGGCATCCTCTCCTCCTGTCTTCTGCCTCCTGACCACCCTGGTGCTTTTCCACATAGTCCTGCATGCCGTGCCTCCATCTCCAAGGCCTGTGAGTGTGATAAACTTTGTTTTTTCCTGAGCCTCTCCTGCATGTCCTGACTGACCACCATGGAAAAGAACATGAAACAAAGCCACCTTCCCCAATTGTGGCCTCTGTTTTCTCAGTTCTGCTGGATGAAGATTTATCCTGGTCAGTGGTTCTCAATCTTTATTTGATGACGCAACTGGTGGGGTCGGGGAGCAAGATCCAGAGAACAGAGAAAAGGCTTCAGACCGACAGACCTGGAGTCCCAGCTCAGCGCTAACTAGGAAACTGTTTCCTCATCTGTAAAGCGGAGATTATATTAGTGACCCATCTCCTACGATTCTTTGTGTGAATGAGTGATTATGAGAAAAGCTCTTAGAATGATGTCTAGCACATAAGAAATACTTAATAAACATTAGCCTGCATAACTAATAATATTAGAAGTACTGCATATTATCTCATTTCGTCTCACATCACCGAGCTCATTTAATTTTCCTAACAAGTTTATGAGTCACTGTTATTTTACAGATGAATAAACTGAGGCACAGAGAGGTCAAAAGATTTGCCCAAGACCAGACAGTCAATAAATGATGAAACTAGGAACCAAACCAAGTAATCTGGCTCCAGAGTCCCTGCTCTTAGGCTCACATATATTGCCTTTTGATTCCTTGCCATACTCATGAATGTATGGGAGACAAAGAAAAGGATGAGAATTACCGGTGTAGAGGGACGAGTTCCCAGATCATTTTCATCCTAGCACTCTATCGTTGATCTCCAGGGTGGAGTTTTTGAAGCACGTTTGCCACCTTAGCCTGGCTTCCCTCACCTCTCAGCATACTTCAAACCCTCTTTTCTCAATAAGCATCCATGCCACCAAGTGGTACTAGTCATGGGATCTGCCATTTTGGATTCTCTGTACCATGGGAATGGACGATCCCAATGACTCTGAGTGTCTCCAGAAAGAAGCCACATAAAAATGGACCAGACTTAATCTCTGAGATTTCTGAGTACGCCAAGGGACTCCATCAGTATCACCCTTTTCGCATTTGAGTTTCCTTTCATGGGAGACTACCTCCTCATTACACACACAAACAAGAAAAGCCAGTCCTAAGGTGACTGTTCAAGTTTTACTTTTTAAGGGCCCCTTGGAACGGAAAAAGGAAATGGAAGTGAAAATAAAACAAAATAAAAGTAATTACAACAACAGTAATAACTTCTAATTCTAACACTTATTGAGCCCCTACTCTCTTCCTGCATGATGCTGTATAAATTCAGCCATGGAGGAGTAAACCACATAGCCAGATCCCCAAGAAAGGGCATAAGAACAGAATCAAGTTGAACATTCCCATTTCTACTCCAAAATTCATCCATCAGGTAATACATTCTACCCACTCAGAAGAGTTGGGGTAAGGCAGGAGACCAAGAATATTACTCCGATGGATGTCTCTCCACTTTGAAGGAAACATCAAGAGTGGAGAATAACTGCTAACACTTATAAGCCATATAACACTCATAAGCCATTTCTGCTGGCAATCTCTATCCTGAAATCTTTCATAGTACGTGTCGTAGACCTCCCTAAGAACTCGTCTTGCCGCATCCCATGCCTCCATCTTCTGCTTAAATATGACAGGAAGGAGGGAATTGGCCAATTTATTTATTACATGTGAATAATCACCACTCACTTTGGAAAAAAGAAAACTGGTTATAAGGTGGTTTACAGCATTCAGGCATAGTCAAGAGAAGATAAGACAAAGCTTCCACTTCTGACCAGAATTCATTTCATAACTCGCACTATATTATCCCTCTTGTTGACAAAAACTATACAGCTTGGTAATATAAAGCAACTGTTTTCAGATTTTGCACAAGAGTCATCACAGGATTATGATCCCTGAAAGAAAGGGAGTACATGAGGTGAGTGCTACGATTTCTCTGGCTTTCTGCCTGAAAGCACTTTATGGTTTGCAGTGCAGGAAGTTGAAGCCCAAGAAAACATAGTGGTACTGCTGAATTGAGGAGGCAGACATCAGACTTTTGGAGTTTTGGGGGCACTGGAATTTGTGGGACAGAAAACCAGAGAAGAGGGAGTTGCACAGAAAAGGAAATTCAGGAATCTGCATAGGGGTCCTTTTAAGTCTTTGACCAAATACTAAGCTGTGCATATGCAGGAAAAAACTCCACTATGACCTCACAGGTAATAACTACTGGAAAGCTTTAAGCGGAATAGAGATTTTGAAGATCACACAGTGCTTGCAGATATTGAGATTCTGAAGAGCCAAGGCAGAGAGACCTCAATAAACCCTCAGGCATTGAGCTGAATCTCCAGAAAGGCCACAGCTTAGAAATAGTGCTAAACTAGCCCTTAAATAAAGTCTACACAAGACCCACAATAACAAAGTTTAAAAACAAGCTTCAAAGGGATCAAGCAGATCTACCAATAAGTTCACTGATGGCCAAAACAAAAACCAATGATCTTTAAAGGAAGACAACAAAATCCAGGCTCTCATCAATGGAACATCCACGATATCCAGCACATAATCAAAATCTACTAGACATGAGAAGAAGCAGAAACTATAACCAATAACAGAAAAAATTTAGTTGACACAGACACAGATATGACAGAGATTTTGGAATTAGCAAAAAATAATAAGAAACATACATATATTTAAGAATTTAAATGAGAACATGGACATAATGAGGAAATAGATGGGAAATCTCTATAGAGAAACAAAAACTATGTTAAAAAGAAGTAAATGGAAATTCTTGCGCTGAAACATAAAATAACTGAATTGAAAAATTTGCTGGATGGTTTTCTCAAATTGGACAATGCAGGAAAAAGTAGTAAAATTAAAGAAAGGGCAATAGAAACTATTCAAACTGATACACAGAGAGACAGGAGGTGGGAAAAAATTTAAGAAGTCCAAGTGACCTGTAGAACAAAATCCTCTGAGCTAACATAGAGTAAGATTGGAATCCTCAGCAGAGAAGAGAGATTGGAGTAGAAAAAATATTTTAAAATATAATGGCATAAATTTTCCAAATTTGATAAAATATATCAACTCATGCTTTAGCAAGTTCAATAAACTTCAAGCAGAATAAACCAAAATAACACCAATGACAACAAAAATAAATACACTTCCAGGGACATCATAGTCAAATTCCTGAAAACGAAAGATAAAGAGAAAATCTTAAAAGAAGCCTAAGGAAAAAATGCATTACATAGAGAAGAGCAATGCTAAGAGTGACTACTGTCCTCATCAGAAATAACGCAAACCAGAATACAATGGAAAAACATCTTCAAAATGCTGGGGGAGGGCGTGAATTTTATTCAGAATTCTATATCCAGCAAAAATATCCTTCAAAATGAAGGCAAAATAAAAATATATTTAGGTAAATAAACTCTGAGAGAATTCATCACTAGCAGACCTAATACCTTAAGAAATGTTAAAGGGAATTCTTCATGTTAAAAAAATGGTGCTAGATAGAAGCCTGAATCTACACAAAGGATATAGAGACTCAGGAATGGCAAATATGTGGATAAATTCAAAAGACAGTTTTCTTGTTTCTTAATTTCCTTAAAAGATAATTGATTGTCTAAAGCAAAATTAATAACACTATGTTGTGTAATTTATAACATATGAGAAAGTACAATGTTTGGCAACAATAACAAAGTACCAAAAGGGAAAATGAATGTTTATTACTGTAAGGTTCTAACAGTATATGCAAAGTGGTATAATATTAATTTATGATAGATTGTGATAAGTTAAAGATGTGTAATACAATCCTTAGAGCAATCACTTTTGTAATAATACAAAGGGGTACAGCTGAAAAGCCAATGCAGGAGAGAAAATAAAATAATAAAAAACACTCATTATATCCAAAAAAATGAAAAAAGGGAAAAGATGGATAGAAAACAGATAAGACAAATAGAAAATCAATAGCAAGATGGCAGACTTAAACCCAACCACAACAATAATTACATTAAATGTAAATAGACTAAGTGTTTCAATTAAAAAGGCAGAGATTTTCAGACTGGACTAAAAAACATTAAGACCCAACTATATGCTTTTCACAAGGGATGCACTTTAGATAGAAAGAGTGAACATGTCCTGAGCCTAGGAGTTCCCAGCAGCCTGGGAGAGTGCAGGGAACCATCAAAACACAGCCAGCTCAGAACACGAAGGCCTAATGCCAAGACATGGGAAGCTGAGACATAGCTCTTGAGGCCAGCTGATTCTCTGTAAGATCCCAGCAAGTGTTGGAGGTTGGGAGGACACAGGTCAGTGAGCTGGGCCCAGGCTCTGGGGAAAAAGTTTTGGCAAGAGTTTGGCGTTGCAACAAGGTGTGACTAGATTCATGATAGTGCCCAAAACCAGAAAGAGACTGGCCAGAAAGACGAGACAAGGTAACTGGGAAGATGACAGAGTGGGGAGCTGAAGAGGGTCCCTGAGTCAGCATGACCACCCATGGTGGAGTAAGCTGGGATGTGACTTAAATCCTTCCCGGCACCCAACATACACTCCTAGTCTCTCTGATTCTGAGCAGGGCTGGAAACCCAAGGGATTGTTTGTTTATTTCCTATACTATTTCATAGTGAATTTAGGGCAATGTGTGAAAACATATTCAACACCAACGAAGAAAATACATTCTTGAGAAAATCAGGCAGACAGAGGAAAGGGAAGCAAAAATCACAAAGCCTACGGTCTGCGTACCTGGGGTCCATACTGCATGGACTCACAGAATTTTTAGAAGTGAGCCAAAAAAGGGCTCCAGAGACTCCACAGAGCCAAGGCAAACAAAGAAATAGGGCAGGCCCCTCTGAGTGACGAGTTGGGGTCACAGCTGGACCAGCTCACCAGTTGAGCAGAATGAAAAGTGGAGATGGAGTCCGTCTATTAATGCATCTGTGAGGAGCTTCCCCCAAACAGGATCAGAGGAAAATGCCAGGGGCTGACATTTTTCAAACTGCCCGTATTCCTTTAAGAAGTTGCTATGGAATGTATTCTATGCGCTGGGCACTGAGTGGGCACTGGGCTAGGCATGAGGGAAATTACGGTGCACAAACGAGAGCTCCCTGCCCCAGTGGACATCTGTGTTTGCAGTGGGGCATGTATTTACTTATTCTTGTTGGGCATCTAGATACCGTTCTAGATGCTGAGTTACAGCAGAGAACAAATGATCAGAAAAGCGAATGTCACAGTGTCATGAAGTAACAATGCAGAAAAACCGGAGGACTGTGACATGGAATCGGGGACCCTACCAGGCCTTGAGAGAGCAGGACTGGTGATCAGGGAAGGTAAGAACGACATTTGAACTCAGCTTCAAGGGAGAGAGAAGGGATTAACCAGGTGGAAGATGAGGCAGTGTTCCAGATAGGGACAAGTGCACCTGTGAAGGACACGAGCTAGGACGGCGCGTGATGTGTCTGAGCAGCAGAAGGGGCCAGTGGGGCTGGAGCCCAGGCTGTGAGGGTGGAGATGGAGAGTCTGGAAAACCAGGACAGGGGACAGACCAGAGGGAGTCGTGCTGCTCCCAGGATGGATTAGAACTCAGATCTAAGAGCCATGGGAAGGCTTTGAAGGCATTCAAGTTAGGAAGTGGTGCTATAATAGTTGTATTTCTGTAAGACGATTCTGGCTGCTACATTGGGGGTGGATTGGAGGGGGAGCAGGAGTGGAAGCAAGAAGAACGCATAGAAGGTTCTTTGAGTAATTCAGGAGAGAGGAGGCAGCTTGAACCAGGGTGGAAGGGCTGGAGACAAAGACAAAGGAATAGACAGGCGAGGTTTTCAAGAAGAAGAAGAAAAATCTTTGACGACGGATTTTCAAATCTCTCCCAAGGAAAACTCAGACAGCCTCACATTGAACCAGGTGGTTTCCACGGCGCCAAAGGAGTCCCCAGAATGGTGGAAGCAGGTGAGCACAGTGGTTAAGAATGCAGACTCTTGGTCGAGTTCCTCCGCCTCATCCTGAGCCCCGGTCCTCTCTGTGGCACTACCTCACAGTGGGTTTCTGAAGCACACACGTGCCCGTGTGCCCTCCTTCCTGTTCTTGGAACACAACCAGCACGTGCCCACCTGTGGCCCTTTGCACCTAATGTTCCATCTGCTTTTCCCAGGACATCCACACATCTCGCTCCCTCATTCCTCCCCTGCTCTGACAATCCTGTGTAAAATGCAAACCGCGCCTGGCCACTGCACCGGAACGTCCTACTCCTCTTTTCTGCTTTATTTTCCTGCAACACTCATCACATTCTATAAAATCTCCTTATTTGCATATCTTCCATTAAAATAAAAGCTCCGTGCAAGCAGGAATTTTGCCTGCTGTGTTCACGGTACCCACGGCATACAGCCCACAGTAGGCATTCAAAACACTCATTCAAAACATTTATTCAATTCTTGAATGAATAAATAAATCATGTTCAAAAATCATGGCACCCACATTCATTGCTCAAGAAATGAAAGCCAGGAGTCTTTTGACAACACCAGTAATGCTGACTTTAAAATTTATCACACAAGTCCCTCCACCGCTCCAGTTTTCTATTTGGAACAATTTCTTTCATTGCAGCAACCATTGTTGTGTTTGCAAGGACAGATCTTTCTTGGTGGCCTACGCTTGCTAATTAAAATCATGACCTGACTCTTCCAATTAAACAAGCAGAACCTCAGAGCATTCTAGGTGTAGAGAAGGGTCACAGGCCAAGCTTTGACTCATTTGTTTGCCTCTCTTAGGAAGACAAGCTCAGAGAGGTCCCCACTTTCTCTCAAACTTCCCCAAAGCCCACTTTCCTGCCGCTGGGCTTATCTGAGATCAGAGACTCTGAGCTGCACCTTCGCTGCTCACCAACGCATTTAGATATTTATATATGTGGCCATTATGTGGAAGGAGCTGGAATTGGAAAGAAGGTAAATAGGACGTCTTGATTCTGAGTTACATTTTCCCGTAGCACAATTGAAACACCATTCATTCTCTTCTCACTGCATTGATCGGTAATTTTCATTTTCTAATTTCAAATAAAACCTCTTGCCGCAGTCAAAGCGATGGGCTCCCGGATGTAACTTCACAGTTCATTTTAGCTTCATCGCTTAAAGATGCTCTGTTACCATCAGTCTTAAGTGGTAATTCCACTTTTCCAATTAGATTGTGGGAACAAACCAGATAAATGGACTCTTATCCCCCAAGCCATAATCTCAGCCTAACCATCTCAAGGCCGGGACAGTGAACAACCCAGAAGCCCTCCCCTGCCATTTTGCTCCAGAGCCAAAGCTCCCCCTACTTTAGCCCCTGCTAAACAAGCCATGCTTTGAGGTGCAGCTTCATTTTAGAAAGTTGACCCAAGCAATTTGAACTCATTTTGAAGAATTCTAACACCCAGTAGGACAAAGGCCCAGACCCAGTCGACCTGGGCTTGTTCTGAGCATCATCTAAAAGGTAGTCTTCCTTATCCTTCTTCACGCCCTCAGCAACACACATCCACCTCATTAAAACCAACCGCAATTACAGACCCGGAGAATCCGCTAGACCTGTGAATGCAGAGTGTTATCTTACTCCATGTCGGTGGCGACTTTCCCTTTCTCCAGCCGCACTGAGCCTCTGTGTCTTCATCAACAAGACGGAGATCGTGATTCTTGTCCTCAGTATCTCTGTAGTCTGCCATGAAGACAAAGTGACATTTGTATAAGAAAGAACTCTTGGAACAAATGCCATATGAATATATTGTTGTTGTTGTCAATGTTATTATTTAATTACATAATTCAAACTTGTATTTGGTACATTCTGCATAACCTAGCATACCTGGACTGAGGCACAAAGTAGGGGCCAAGATAAACGGGCCCCTGAGAACAGGTACGACGAAAACGCAGTCGCATCTTGGGGACAGACTGCAGGAAAGACAGACTCCATTCTCCTTTTTCCCCTGGCGTCAGGCTGATTCCTTTTCTCTGAGCCCCTCCGGCCCCTTTATCTGTGGGCTGGACTCTGACATCACATTGCTTTCCTTTATGCATAACCACAAACGCTTTTCTCTGAGCTTCCAAGTTAGACTTCCTTTCCTCAGAGCTTTATGACTGTGCTATGCCAGTTCCGTCTTGAATGACATTTAACTGATTTCTCAAAGCCCTCCTCACTTTGCCCCTTGATGGCAAATGTAAATTTTTCACACAACAGGGCGGAAAAAAAGGTCAACGAAGGATGTCTTGGATGAAGTCACTCATCCAGGTTTCTGCCCCCAGAGAGTCCCTGGCAGATCCTTAGAGACGCCAACGTGAGTAACGGAGAAAGGACCTTGGAGTCAGATGGCCCTGGACATGCACCCTGGCTCTGCTGTTTACAGGCTGTGTGACCTTGTGCCAGTTACGTCACCTCTTGAGTATGAGCTCCCTCTACTCTCAATGGGACTAACACCAGCCTCAGAAGGGTCTAGTAAGGAGTGGAATGGATGAAGTGATGGATGGGAGGTGCCTTGCAGGATGAAACAAATGCCAATTTCCTTCTTACCTCCTTCCTCAAAGTATGGGAAGACAACTCTAGAAAAGGAGAGGCTGAGAGGGAAACTATCACAGAAAGCTGAAAGGCTTATAAAGGAGAGACGGGATTTGCTGCAAGTAAGCTTCAAGCCCTGCAAGAGACACATTTGGAAGCACAACTCAGCAGGAGAGCCCTGCCCAGCCTCGGGAGAGTGAACAGACTCGGCCCTCCTGCCTTTGAATCTGCATCACTCGCTTCAGCCAAACCGCACACCCTCTCCTGGCCTGGGCTCATGGGGCTCTGGAAAGGGATAGTTCCTCCCATTTCACATCTGTGCTCTGATGACCAGTTGAGCCAGGGAGATGCTGTTCACGTGGATCCGAGACGTCGCAGGTGCACGCGGTCCTGAAGAGCCGAGAAGTCCACAGGACACTCTCATTTTGTCTTCTCATTTGAATGATCATATAGGATATTGCCATTTAGAGAGTGAAAGTCATTTTTACAGTAAGGATGCATAATTTTAAGATATTTTCAGAGAATAAAACTATAACTTCTTACAGTTTTTCACTGCTTCTCAGGGCCCTTATAATTGTTTTGGTTGCAAAACACGAAAGACCTATGTTACATTCAGGTTTAAGAACACCAAGGGAAGATGCAGCGGCTGGAGCATCCCAGGAGCTCCGTCTGAGGATGCTTCCTTCCCCAGCGCCCTGCACCCCCATGTCCCTGCCCCCTCAGAGGCCACCAGGGCTTCCGGCCACAGGGCCACTCTGCCACGGGCGCGTTTGATCTCTGCTCGGCATCTCCACTTTGACGGTGCGCTCTGGAAGACAAATCCTTTCCAAAGGGCCTTTCTGGAGAAAGAACTCTTTTTGAAAAGTTAAGGATCTCCAGGCTGCAGGGAGGAAAGAGTGAGTGGGGACCCGGGCGTGGAGAGCAGGGCCTGCCTCTTGCAGGCGGGAAGAGCCAGCTGCTCCCTGGGAAATGCATTGTGTTGCATGAGAGCCAAGATGGAAACAGTTTCTGTCTCCATTTGTTTCAGGGGGCAGCCTAAAGGAGCTGGGCTTAGGGAAGACCACAGTGGAGGTCAAGCATCTAAGTATTACCATGTATTAATATGCAAATCTGCATCTTGGATGAACCCTGCACAGGCCTCAGTCTACCTAACCCTTCCCCATCAGCCCAGGATCAGTGGTCCCCACTGAAGATGATAACCAGCCACTTTGAGAAGTCTCAGGAAGAGAGGGGTCCGTTCCCAAGAGGTGATGCAAAGACCACCAGTGGCCTCCCCTTCTCCTGGCCCCTGCTGGGCCCCACTGGCCAGGTCAGGGGATGCCTCAGGGAGCTGTTAGTCCTCTGTGCTGTCTCGGAGGCAGGAACTTAGCATTGCTTTCAGCGTCTTGAATTGGCAAGAGCTGCAGATACAGAGCAGCAGGCTCAGGCCAGAACTGGTGAGCGAGGCAGGTGCCGGGGGAGGGCAGGCTGCTCTTCCCACCCAGCTCTCATGACTTAATGGTGTGATTCTGAAGCAACAGGGGTTGGGCCACACCACAGAGAGTGTGGAGGCCAAGCAGATGCCCGCCACGGCAGGCA
This sequence comes from Equus przewalskii, assembly GCF_037783145.1. Taxonomy (NCBI): domain Eukaryota; kingdom Metazoa; phylum Chordata; class Mammalia; order Perissodactyla; family Equidae; genus Equus; species Equus przewalskii. The sequence goes on along the minus strand of NC_091855.1, from coordinate 38,827,610 downwards.
GCCTGAATCACCAGCTGCGGTGCCAAGCCACAGGGAGACAGAGAACCTCGACGGAAGAGGGGAGCGAATGCCTCTGGGCCGGCCAAGAGCTGTGACTTTGGTGGGGGTGAGAGCTCGCATCCGGTGGGGGGCCAGCATGGGGTGGCCGCGCGCCTCCTCATCTTTCATCTCAGAGGGAGGGGGTGGCTCGCAGAGTCCGAGGGGAGATGGAGGCCGGCCGCCAGCACCTCAGCGCCCAGCATCCGGGACTCTGGGCTCCGGGGTTGTCAATAGTGTCCCTGTGCTCCGAGGAAGCCATGCAGGGGGACGAGGCCTGGATTCCCACATTGGGAGCTGCATAGGATCACCCCCATACCCACAGTGGGTGTGAGTTAGGGGGCCATTCACACAGCTCTGTGGTCGCTGGACATGGCCCTTCTGAGACTTAGGGAAAGGTCGCAGGCTTGGTGAGCAGACACGGAGCCAGCATTTCCTGAGGATAGGGTCCCAGCTGCGCCCACGTGAGGACAGCGTGGACAGTGAGAGGTCCTAGGAACCCCGCCTTCCAAGGGTCACAGCCTGTTCTCAACATCTCAACCCCAAAATCATGTTCTTGGGGATCTTTCTGACGCCCCAGCCAACTCAGATCGCCAGAAACATGATCTCCCAGTTCACTGAACTTACTTACGTGTGCACGTGCCTGTGTGTGTGTGATAAAATTCACATAACGTAAAATCCACCATTTTAACCATTTTGAAGTGTACAATTCAGTGCTTGTTAGAACATTCACATTGTTGTGCAACCATCAACACTATCCAGTTCCAGAACATTCTCATCACCCCCAAAATAAGCCCCACGCCCATTAGCAGTTGCTCCCTGTTCCCTCCTTCCCCAGGCCCTGCCAACCACCAATCTGCTTTCTGTCTCTCCGGATTTGCCTATTCTGGACATTTCTTATCCATGGACTCACACAACGTGTAGTTCTTCGTATCTGGCTTCTTCCACTTAGCACAATGCCGTCGAGGTTCACCCATGTTGTAGCAGGTCTCAGTGTCCATTCCCCCTTTTGGCTGCATAACATTGTACTGTACGGATAGATGCCTTTTTATGTATCTCTTCACCTGTTGATGGACAGGTGGGTTGTTTCCACCTTTCGGCTGTTGTGAATAGTGCTGCTGTGTGCATGCGTGTACACGTGCTTGTGGGAGCCCCTGTTTTCAGTTCTTTGGGGTACACACCTAGGAGGGGAATCACAGGGTCACAAGGTAAATCCGCCGAACTCTTCCACAGCAGCTGAGAACTTATTTTTTAAATAGCACTTGCCATAGTGTGTGATCACACATTTAAATGCTTGTTCGATCAATGTTTGTCTCACCTCCCTAGAATGCAAGCTCCATGAGGCAGGGGCTGTCTAAATCTCATTTATTTCTGCCTCTCTAGCATCTAACACAGTGGGCCCAGGATGGGTGCCAATAAATATTCATGGAAGGCAGGGAAGGAATAGAAAGGGAGGGAAGGAGGGAGGGAAGGAGGGAGGGAGAAAGGAAGGAAGGAAAAGAGAGAGGGAGGGAGGGAGTAAGGGAGAAAGGAAAGGAGAGAGGGAGGTAGGAAAAGAGGGAGGGAGGGAAGGAGAATTATTTGTAATTATAGCCACAATTATTCCCCTCCCTCTACCCTCTCCACTCTGCACCTGACTCTGCACCTCCTCCTACCTAGAGGTGGAATCTATCTCATGACCTCTTGAATGTGCCCTGGCCTTGTGACTTGCTCTGACCACCAGAATGAGCTGAAAGTGACAGTGTGTCCATTCTAAGCTCAGGCTTCAGGAGGCCTAGATGCTTCTCTCCTCTCCCCTTGCTCAGCGGCAGAGTGGACAGGCCAACGGTAGCCTGGTGGATGAGAAGAGACAAGTGGCCCATTCATCTCCATCCTCCCGGCTGATGGCCGGTCAGGAATTGACTTCGCTCTCATTCGAAGAGGCTTTCGAGTCCTGGATTTGGGGTTGAATCTGACCTCCTTCCTCCTCACCTTAAGGAAGTTGTCCATCTGTAATTGGGTACAAAGAACGCTGGGCTTCGAAGCAGAAGCTCCCGGTTCGAATCCTGGTTCTGCCCCTTCATCCCAGGGTGACCTCAGAGCAATTGTGTAATGACTTGCGCTTTCAGTTCCCCATCTGTAAAATGGGCACGATAGTTCTCCAAGGGTGGCCCTACAGTCTAGGAGGGTTTGTGTATTAATATTCAGTAAGAGTGAAGCCCTACACAGAAGTAAGAATTTATTCTCAGCCTCCTGTTGCCTACCCTGTGGCCTCCACCTGGCTTCTTGGTTAAATTGTCTTGCAAGAGAAGGGAAGGGCCTCAAGCATCTGACTCTACACGCTGAATACGAAGGCAAGTGCCAGGACTGTGGGAGAAGGGAACAGCACCAAGGACCGCAGAGGCTGGAGCCTCCCAGGCCTCTGCCCTGCAGGCTGGCTGCCCTTCCAACAGGCCCTTTGCCGTCCGCTGCTTCCGTTAGAGCAGTGCTCCTCAGCCCTTCCCCAGAGATGCTGACTCACTTGATCTGGGGTGGGCCCAGGCAGGGGCACTATGAAAAGCTCCCTCGGTGATGTTGATGTGCAGCTGGAGTTGAGAAGTACTGCCTTTGAACAGGGGTTGCGTCCCTGACGCAGGCATTGGTTGGTCTGTCCAATGTTTATTGGGCGTGTATCATAGGCCAAGCCAAGTGCACGTGCAGGAATCCCCAGCATCTAAAGGAAGGAAGCATCCATGATGGGTGATCAGTAAACAACCACGAAGGGAGGGAAGGAAGGACAGAAGGAAAGTGGGGGAGGAGGAGGAAGGAAAGAACGAGGGAGGAAGGGACTCACCCTGTACTCTCTCACCTTACACCTGCTGCACCTGTCCTGTCCACCCACCCCCCATCCTCATCCCAGGAGTCTCGGGAAGCAGGAGTTTGCAAAGACTTAGACCCAGTCTGTCATCCCTGAAACAACAGAGAGAATGGGGCTGTTCCACACATAGCACTTCTGTCCCCTGGAAAAGGAAGCCTGCGAGGACAACAGCCAGAACTTGGGTGCTGCATCTGGGTCACGCTAATACCTAAATATCTCTGTTGCCCCAAACCCAATCCAAAAAGCTGGCAAATGGAAGCCACTAGGACCACAGAAGTTAAGTGCCTTGCTGGTGAACAGCAGCGTCACGCTCTCCTGAGGCCAAATCAGTGTCCTTTCCAGGGTGGCTGCTGCGAAACAGGCCGTGTGCCCCCTCCTCCTCTTCTGTTACACTGACAACTGCTGCCACTCCCAGCTTCCTCTGGGACGAGCACTGTGCTGAGAGCTTTGCGTGCGTGATCCCACTTAATCCTCATTGCTATAGGCCGAATGTTTGTACCCCCCAAGGTCGTATGTCAAAATCCCAACCCCCGATGCGTTGGTGTTAGTGGGGCCTTTGGGAGGTGATTGGGACAGGATGGTGGAGCCCTCAGGAATGGCATTAGTGCCCTTATATGAGAGACCCCAGAGAGCTCCCTCGCCCTTTCTACCGTGTGAAGACACAGAGAGAAGACGGCCACTGTGACCAAGGAAGTAGGCCTCACCAGACATGGAACCTGCCAGCGCCTTGATCCTGGACTTCCAGCCTCCAGGACTGTGAGAATTAATATCTGTGGCTTATAAGCCCCCCAGTTTGTGGCGTTCTGTGATAGCAGCCTGAGCAGACTAAGGCACTTCCCTAGGGGGGCTGTGATGATCTTTTTAGAATCAAGGAAACGAGGGTCAGAGAAAATCGTCATCCTGGAGAAGAGGGGCCGTGCTGGGGCCAGGGTGTACGTGCATTCCTCCACTCCAAGGCCAGCACAGTTTTCGCTCTGCAGCCATCCTCCTTCGGCTGTCTCTGTGCCTTACTTCTCTTTGAGGTCCTAGCTCCTTGCACTCTGTCTGACCACACATGAGCGCCCACTAAGTCTTGGCTGAACTTGACCAGCACTTACTACGATGGATCATTATATATTTATTGGGTGTTTGCTTAATGCCTGTCTCTGTCACCAGCCTGTAAATCCTGCGGGGACAAGGACCAGTTCTGATTTCTGCACCTGGTATGTCCACAAGGCCCTCAGCAAATAGATGTTGAGTGGATGGATGGGCGGCTCCTTGGGCATTGGGACTCAAGGCCAGAACACAGGCAATAGCTGCTGTCTGACTCAAAAGCTGCCTTCAGGTCACCATAGAAATCAGAGGTCCCCAAAGTAAAGGAACAAGCAGAGACGTCAAGGGGAGCAAGGCCCTGCAGCAGCCAGGTAGGAATCAGGACTGGAGGCAGAAGTGGCTTTCCTGGCTCCATCTTCTGACGGGGCTGCTTGGCCCCTACACCTGCCAGTAGGGCCAGGCCGTCCGTGGGGAGCCAGAGTAAGGTTCAACACGCTGGCTGTGATCAGGGTACCCAGGATATTGGCAACTTGGGCTGCTCATTCCAACCCTGGCGAGCCAGGCGCTCCCTGGCTCCGTGATGTGGCCCACACCATGTTTGTGTTAAATGTTCTTTGCCCTTTAGTCACTCGGTTTCAAGGTTAAACTCAAATCCATCAAGAAAGACAAAAGCACTAACCGATGAACACCCTCTTGCTGTCCTTTGCATTGAGATTACAGGTGCATGACCCTCCCCGGCACAAACAGCTGTTGCCATGGGAACCATATAGGATGCCAACTTGACAACAAGTGACATTCAAACCAAGAGGGACATTGACCTGACCTCCCCTCCACACACACACACACACACACACATACACACACACCCTTAATTGCCAGGGAAGAAGGCACAAAAGAGTGTCCTTTGCTTTACCTAAAGCCTTGGCCTATTCATATTCATTAAATGAGAATGACAAAGACATAACTTTCATTACAATTTTCTATCAGAGGCGGAGAAAAAAAATCAGAGAGGACAGGGGTGTCATTGTTTTAAGCCTCTTTGGCTCTCCCCTCGCAGGTGAGAGAGAGCAGTGGTCCCTCTCATTAGAGTTGTGTGGGCAAAGAGACCGAGCCCTCGAAATGAGGCGGTCCCTAATTGATAAAGGAAAAGTCAAATAGTTCTTTCTCGGAAGATGGGTCTAGAGATTTTTCTGCTTTTACCTAGTTCCACCTCACAGCCGTTTTCCCCAGAAAACCTACATGGCCTGAGGCAAGGGCTGCCCTCTGTGTTCATGGGGCCTTTGAGCTAAGGAAGATTTTGACATGAGTGAAAAAGAAATCCGAAGAAGAATATTTTGTGACACCTGAAAATAATAGGAAATATGTATTTCAGGGTCCATCAATAAAGTTTTATTGGACACAGCACGCCCATTCATTTCTGCACGGTCTGTGACAGCTTCTGCTCTGTGGCAGAAATGACTGGTCACAACAGAGACCAAGTGGCCAGCAAAGCAGGGCTACGCCCCCACAAAGCGTATTGGGCACAGCGCCTAGAGCCCACATTACCTTCAGGGGCCCAGAAAAATGTTGTAATTTTAACTTTTGTTGAAATCAGAAGAAAACCATGACTATAAGAATAATGAATCCAGCCTGGGATATATTCGTCTTTCTATCTACAGTTACAAAATGTGATTTTTAATATTTTCTTATGGAAAAGGAGACCCGTGAAAGCAAAGTTCCGAAGGCCCATGGAAGTCATAATAAGGTCCAGCAAAGCCTGATGTTTAGTCAGTTAGCAGACATTTGGTCCTGTCCAAAACCTCCGGGAGCATATTCGGTCCATGCCAAATGGTTTTGGACAGGACCGAATATCAAGGACCTTGTTACATGGACCAAATGTCTGATGGACATTTTGGATGGGACCAAATATCCTGCAAGGTTTACTCTCTTTCCTTTGCAGAAAAAGTCCTGCAGACCTCTGGCCCAGCAGATCAAGTCCTCAGCTGGGACTTGGGAAACCAAAACGCTAGTGCATCTCTGACATAGTGGGTGACCTGGCACAATTGGCTTGTCCTCTCCGGACTTCTGAGATGTCATCCCCACTCCAGCAATATCCTGGCAGGATGAACTTCAACATGTGATTTGATCTCTGGGCATTCCAGAAAATTCGGATGCTGACAGTCCCACCTTACAGGGTTGCTTTAAGGCTGTGTGAGGATGACCCGCTGCACTCAGCCAGGACCTGGCACTTTAGAGCAGTTAATTCACGGTGCCCAAGAAGCATGACAAGTCCCTGCTGTGTGCCAGACCCCTCGTCCATTTGGAAAGGCTGTCTTGCAAAGGGATCAGGGCTGGGAAGTCTTTCCACACAGGGAAAGGCCCAGGACGTCCCACAATGGCTCCACAGGTTCAAGGGGACACCAGCGGGCAAAGGGAACCCCCGCAGCCTCATCATACACCATCGTCCACCTCCCGTGGTGCAGCCCTCTGGATTCCAACTCCAACTCGGGTGGGTCCTTCTGCATCTGGAAACCGCCGCCTTGTAATCTCTGCATAACCTTTGCAACACGCCTGCATATTTCACCCTTCCAGGCGAGCACTCCCATTTTTTTTGTCATTCCAATTTCATTTCCTGGGCTGTGTGGACTGCGGGCTCAGCAGTCGCTCCGGTCTGAAGTGACTCCTGGGACCTCCTCACTGTTCTATATGCAAATGGCCTTGCACCTGGGCAGCCGAGCGGGCTCAAAGACAGTTTAGTTATGCAAATCTGATTGATCGAGAGCATATTGCAGGAAGGCGCGCGCAGGCCTGGGACACTGGCAGCTATATTTCACTGGCTAAATTCCCGAAGAAGGGGGGAAAAAATTAAATGCCAGGCATTTTGATGCATATTCCTTTTCAACCCCTGTAGTGCAATAGTGCTTATTTCTGAATGTGTTCAACACTCGAGTTAGACGTTGCTAATGCAATTTTTGCGTGTGGGGTGTATTATTGCCGAATTAACAGAAGGCTTGTTTTCGGTGTAAAAAGCCAGTTGCTGTGATGTCACAAGCACAATAGGTCTGTCAGTTGATTTGAAATAATTCCCCAGGCAAAAACAGTAAAGGCAGTGTTAAAAAATAATTAGGTCCTTCGGCCTCAAAATGCTCACCCAAGTGGAGGGAGTAGCGTAAGTTACTCCGACTTTATTCTCTTCTACAACAAAAGCTAAAATAAACCACAGGGATACTGATTACATATTGTCATCCTATGTCAAAAGCATTTGTCTATTTCCCAAACACGGCGTCTGAAGAGGGAAGATGGAGCAGCAGCAGCCTTGGAGGAAATAAAAAAAAAATTCTGTAACCTGAAATTTACTTGAATCTGCTTAAAACAATAAATTCTGCATGAAACACGTCACACTCATGCGGGTGGAAGTCTGTAACTCTGGAGCTTGGGAAGACTGGCGTGTCTTGTTTTTCTGCATTCTTATTGATTTATAATCACTGATAAATAAGATACACCCCCAAGGCAGACTGCTGTTGCAGAAGGAAATAAGAAAGATCTTTTTGCCGATGTCTTTTCTTACCACCCCACAACCACTCGTGGATCAAAATCAAAAATAAATCAATGTCATGTCGGGGAGGGGAAGGAGAAGGGGAGAAAGTAGAAAGAAAGAGTAAATTTCACCTGGTATCTTGACCATTACAAACGGGGCTAGCAAAGCAGGTCTTGAAAGCTGCAAACCCCTCAGAGAAGAGACTATAGAGTGCAATTCAATTCAGGAGTTAAACTCATTGTGCAGAACGACATTAGAGTCAAAGTTAGCAAACGTATGCAGTCATTCACTCATTCATTGACGTCAGTTACATCACCCTTCGCTGCCGGCCTTGGACGGTGTTATGTGTGTGTGTACATCCACACTGAGCTATCTCAAAGTACTCGTGTGGACACATCGTGTACACATGGATATTCATACACAAGATGCCTGTGTTTGGCTGCAAAGAAAAGGAAAAGGAGATTGAAAGGAATACTTATGGCCAGATTTTGTCATGGGTGCCATAGTACAAATCCTTCGTTTGCATCAATTCCTGCTTTCTCACTGCCTGGCATGCACACACACATGCACACATATGTATCCACACACATGCATGTACACATACATGCTTGTGTTACATATATTCGTGTACACACATGCACACTCTCACACGTGCATATACATGCAAGCATGCACACGTGCAAATGCATTCATAGACATACACTGTGCACACACGTGTGCACACGCACATGCACACACACACATACCTTTTTTTAAAAACGGCCCTCTGACAGGCAAAGCCCAGCCAGAGGGTCAAAAATGAAGAACCTGGGAAAGGTCAAGTTTAATCTCTCCCCACGATGGCCTGGCGCACCCCTCCCACCGCTGACTAACAAAAGGGCCTCGGCACTGTGACTGACAGAATTCTTAATTGTATCCACTCATTCATGACAATTTGATTAAAATATTACGCCAAAGTCTCACCCCCTGTTTGCTTCGATCCTCCAAATCTAATTTTGAATTTTCAGAAAGGAGATTACGTCCACAAGCATGACTGGGATTATTAACTTCTACTTAATCTTTATTACTGATGTGAATTTAGCATATGTACGGCTTCGCTCTGCTCCCGTTGTTTTCCTCTCGAAAGTAACGTCTAGGCAATATACAAGCAGCAGGCATGAATTTTCGCTTTGCTCTTCTGTGGGAGTCCAGCTCTCGCTTGTCTGTGCAGAAGGAAAGGCTGTCGCCGTGGTGGGCAGCGACCTGATCAGGGCAGTAACGTCCACCTCCCCCCATCCCCTCCAGGACACACCTTTGGCCGCAGCAGAGAGGCAGGGTTTACAAATTCAGAGAAGGCAGCGTGAGACTGGCTTTCCTCCCCTCTCTGCATCAGTGGCAATTAGCGAACTGTAACGAGCTTCATGGGGGCTTGTGTGGAAGAGGCCAGCGGGTCCAGAACTCTCCATACGATGGGTCCTCACCGTCCAGCCCCTTGCTTCGCAGCCACACTGGAGCAGAGCATGGTCTCATCTCACCTGCCACAAAAGAAACAACAAAGAAACAAAACAAGAATAAAAGTATTAGTGTTGAAGTTTTGTGTTTTAAAGGGTTTTCTTTGTCTCCATTTTTTTAGGTTTATCTTTTTTCCTAATTGTTTTCCTCATAGTATATGGGTATGTGTGCATATCTAATCAAGATTTGTGTAAGCATAGAAAAGTCTGGAATCTTAGCCTCTGAGGCATTAATAACAGTTGCTTCACACTGGGGTTGCCTAGTAGGGGGCAAAGGTCACAGGAGAGCAAACGAAACTCCTTCTATTAGGATTCTTACCATCTGTTAGGTGTAGAAAGTGTCCCCTGAAAATTCATGTGTCGAAGTCCTACCCTCAGTACACCAGAAGGTGACCTTATTTAGGAAAAGGGTCACTAGTAAAGTTAGGACGAGCCATACTGGACTAGGGGGCCCCTGATCCCATATGACCGTTGTTCTTATAAAAGGGGAAATTTGGACATGCACACACACACACACACAGGGAGAACGATTGTGAAGATCAGAGTCAAACTGTCACAAGCCAAGAAACTGCTAGAAGCTGGGAAAGGGTCCTGGAACACACCCTCCCCTGGAGCCTTCAGAGGGAGGGTGGTCCTGCCGACCTCTTGACCTCAGACTTGCAGCCTCCAGACTGGGAGACAATCCCTTTCTGTGGTTTAAGCCGCACAGCGTGTGGTACTGTGTTAGAGCAGCCCAGGAAACTAGCACACTTTCCTTTCCTATGTTGTTTGAGTCAGGAATCACAGTACTGCTCTCGGAGCCTTTGAAAAACAAATAGATATTTTTCGATGCACGTAAATTAGAAACCTGTCTTAACGTGCTTTGCATCCAAATCAGGAGGCCTCCCCTGGGAGGGGTGGGCCGGGAGCACAGCATTCCTTCTCAGGGACATGAAGTCGTGCCTCTGATCTGCCTCCCACCAGGTGGGTGACATGCGGGCCGTGATGCACCTTCTTCCCTTGAACGCCGTGCTCCCTCCTGAACACGAGGATCGAGCCTTGTCCTGCCTTCCACAGGTGGCCGCCGTAGGGGGGTCAGCAAACGCCACACAAAGTCCTCTACACATTCGGAGTGTTCATGTTTCATTCATCGATTCCACAAAGCTCCATTTGCTGGGTGGCAGGCCCTGTAGGCACAGGGGTCTCAGAGAAGCCCAGTGTGCATCTAGCCCATAAGGAGCTCACAGTTTGGGGTCAAGGAAACTGTAGACTAAAGAGCATGTAAGAGAGAGGCTCTGTCTCAGGGCTCCATGGGGCTCCGAGGAGAGAGAGGGGCCCTTTCACCAGGAGAGCCAGGAGGCCTCGTGGAGGAGAGAGATTGTCACTGGAGAGCGGGGCGTATCCAGCCAAGGGCAGGACAGTGCAGGGGGGAGGGGAGGCAAGACGCACAGCACCTGGAAACAGAGATGCTGATGGTCGGGTCTGGGCTGCAGGACCCCAGAATGCAGGGGCCTGGCCTGGTTCGGTCACTGTCGGATCCTTAGTCCCTAGAACAGCGCAGCATGTAGTCAGGGTTCTAGGGTGAATGAATGAATGAAGTTGTGGGAGTGAGGTGGCAAGGGATGATGCTGGGGACAGGCAGGGGTTGAACCCCCAGGAGCCTGGGAAGTTTTGGAAAGGAATTAACACTCTGTCCTGAGCCACTGGAAAGGTTGGGTGTCTGCCCCGGCCACGGCAGGAAACACGTGGACACCTAGATCGAGTAATTCGAAAAGAATGTGATCAAGAGACCCCTTAGAAACATGTGGGCAGAGAAGCCAACAGAGACAGCAGCAGGACTCTGGGCTCCGACACGGGGAGCAAATTCCTGAAGGGGTGACAGAGGGTGCAGCTCCAGAACGGGAGGCAGAGAGAACCCCAGGGAGGTCACCTGTGCACTGTGACCCTCAGAGGGCATGGCAAGCCCACCACCCACTGGAGGGAGCCCGTGAATGAAGCCCTCACCTCCCTCTTGTCTCCCCCAGGGCTCCCACAGACCAGACCCAACCAGAACCGGGGGACAAGGGAAGCCCTCATGGAAGGTCACAGTGAGGGTGACGTTGGCTCTGGGGCTGGGGGAGGAGGGGAGACATGGGGTCTGGAGGGGCAAAGGGAAGACGGAGAGCTTAAACCTGAGAATGACGGGGTCCATTTGCCCATTTAGAAAAATCGTTTTGTCACTTAAGTAAAAAACAGATCTTTCTGTGATGGGACGCCGAGTTGAGCAATGAGGACACGGGCTGTAGAGACAGATATTTGTGATCCAATCGGAAAGAAGGTGAGAAGGAGACAAAATCCAGCCCAGCTTGACAATGGGAGACCAGCCTCTGGCTAACGTGCATTCTGAGTTTCCAGCGCATACAAATACCCACTGAATATTTGTTGATTGAAAAATACTTGTCCATTCCCGTGAACCTCGGATTTCATCTTTAAACTGCAGAACCACATCAGGGATCCTATAAGCTAATAGGAATCACTCCTGAGTCCTCCAATGCCCTGTGGCAGTTTGTCCTTCAATGTCAGTCTCCCTGCCTCAATGTCAGGGGGCACCTGGCTTTCACGATAAAGAGCACATTTCCCAGCTTCCCTTGCATCTAGGAGTGGCCATGAGAAAAGCCCAGGACAAACAGGAGTGGGAGTGAGGCCTGCTGCTCTGGTCCTGCCTCTAGAAGAAAAGAGTCTGTCTCCGGCCCTTCCTACAGCCTCAGATGTAGACATGCAAGTGAGCCAAGAGGGGAGAACCAGAAAATAGGAGGCGTTGGGTCCCTACCCTGCCCAGCTGCCCTGCCACCCACCTGGACTGACTTTGCCCAGTCTAAGAGAGAAATAAATCTCCATCTTGGGTCTCTACTACCAGAAAATGAACTTATCTCCTAACCAGGACGTGTGTTCTCATTGCCTTGTCTCCATGGCTCTTCTTGTACCATCCCCATGGCCTGGTGAAACTGTTACACATCCTCCAGGGACTGGTTCAGACATTGCATTCGCTGTAAAGACTTCTCTATTGGTCAGCTTAAGCTGAGTATACGCAGTAACAAACAACCCCAAATCTCAGTGGCTTACGACAACAAAGATTCATTCCAGCTGAGCTGAAGCGACGGCTGGGACAGGTGGTGCTGTGGAAGAGGGGAAAGGACCCCAGGTTGACACACGGCCCTCCCATTTTCCATGTCACTGGCCAAAGGAGGCCACATGGCCATGTTTGGTGTCAACAGAAGTGTAACCTTATCACAAGAACAAGGACACAACCCCGCCACATCTTCCTTCCTAGTCTCTGCCTGTTTCTCTGTCCCTGTGACTACCATGGGGCATCCTGTGTGCAAGCTCCGAGGGTTTATCATCGTCTGCACTTCCCAGCCGAAGAAAACAACTGGTATTTGGATGTCGGGGGGAAATAAATGGAGCACATCTGGAGTAATTAATTCAAGATTTTGTTCCCAAATTCAAGCCTAGTCCAGACGCTTCCGTGAGTTTCTTAACTGTAAAGTGAGGGTGTTAGACATCCCTGGATTCCCAGAGATTACAAAGAGCCTAGAACAAAGCAGATGCTCAGTAAACGCTTGTTGGATAAATGGGGGGATGTGTGGTTGTGGGGCTTCATTCATTCATTCATTCATTCATTCATCAACCCACGTGAACCCCCCACTATATGCCAGGCCCAGTGCCAGGTGCTGGGTGCTCAGCCCTGACTGTTTCCCAGAATGATCAGGGCCCAGGATGGAAAGAGAAACTTCTGGAACGAGAAACTGAAGACACTGTTCCCAAGACCACACACAGCCCAGCTCCACACACTGGTGGATTCACAGAACTGTCAACGCGGCTAGAAGCAACCACCACCAAAAAACAAGCAAGCAAGGTTTGGTTTACTTTTTAAAAGTATTTCATGTTTTGTATGCCTGTGATTTGGAGGAAACACTGATGATGAGAGCCTTTTTATGGACTTTAAAAAAAAAATCTGTTTACAGCATTCCCCTCAAAATTAAAAGATTACAAAACTTTTCCTTACTTCCTGCTTCACAAGCGTCTTCCACCCGGCAAACACATGACTCCCTTGGGTCCTATTCAAGGGGACTGACACTAACAGCATTTGACGAACTCCTCAAGAGTCAGCAAGGGGGCCATCTCGAGAGTCGGAGAGTCGGATGGAGCCCATCCCTGGACTCAGGGCGCAGGAGCAGAGCGGCTCAGGCGGGGGCGGCCCAGCCCTGAGGGATGGAGGGGAGCTGACTCTGCGCTCACCTGCCCTCAGGCCCGAGTTCAGGGCCTGTCAGGGAGGGGCGTTCAGGATGCTCACCATGTATAAGTTCCCATCATAGGGGCGGAAGAGGACAGGGAGGGACCTGGGTGGCAGAAACCTCAGCCACACCCCAGGCCTGGGGAATGGGAGAGCTCGTCGGAGGTGCCAAGGACAGCGTGGGAGGAACAAAGTGCGGCCAGCCTCTTGCGGCCACCATCAGGCATCTCAGGGCCGATAGGAGTGCACAGAGGTCAGCTCTGGGCCGGTAAACCCAGTTTCAAGCTCAGTATGTCTCTTTGCAAAGCAGGGTGAGGTTCTCGGGGGTTCCTTCCAGTAAGAAGCGTAGACGCTCGGGAGTGTCTTTTTGGGCTGCTTTGAGAAACACCCCTCTTTCTCCCTGTTGTTCTCATGGGGTATAAACAGGCAATGGAGACAGATAACTTCAAGTCTTTGAGCTGCTGACAGCTGATGAGGTGAAATACTCAAGGTTTGGGGAGTCAGAAGGACCACATACCAGCTCAAGGACCCCCAGGGAGAGAGGTCACCTTTCTGAGCCTCAGTGTTTTCATCAGGAAAGTGGACATAAAAACCTCTTGGCTTGTAGGATTGCTGGAGGATTAGCAATAACTGATAGGGCTGGCCCTCAATAAGAAATCAATAAATTGCAGCTTTCTGAGTTTATTATCATTACTGCCCAGTAAACACCTAAAGAAGTGGGTGGCATACTGGGTGTCTTCCTTTGTTTAAATTAAGTGTCTTGAGACACAAACCCGCTTCTGACTTTGTTGGGTGTCTCATTCAAGCTGACTTCTTTGCATCAGAAGTTCCTTTTGCACGTCTTCCCTCAACATCCCACCAGTGGTCACCGCCTCCTGTGGTGCTCTGGGCAAGAAAGAGACTCTGCAACCACGAACAGAGCAGGTTGCAGCTTACAGATTGACTTCCCCTGTGTTTGTCTTATTTGATTCTCCCTAAAAACACAGAGGTCGGCAGGGAAAAGGTTCTGAGCCCCAGTTTGCAGATAGGAAAACTGAGAAGCAAATGAGAGAGAGACCAACATGGCTAAGGTCACACAGCTACCAAGTGGCCGGGATTCGAAAATAGATTTTATGACTCACATCTGAAGGGCCGGATGAGTCTGCATAAGACACACATTCCACATTTAACGAAAAGCACAAATCTTGAGTTGAGTCATTAGGAGTTTCAGGGAGACGTGAGGGCCCCATGGCTAGTCGGATTCAAAATTCTCACAAGTCGAGGTGCGCAGACGATTTCCACCCACCCCCGCCTGCTCCGGAAGGAGCCGCGGGGTGGGGTGCCTCCAAGCGCTGGGTTTATTTTCTAATTCTTCTCAAACAATATATTTTAAAAATGTCATCTTAGAACTCGATACCTTATTCAGTGGCAAAATGCAAGTTACAGAACAGTATGTGTAGCATCACAAGATATGTTTGAAATTACAAGTATATAACCTCATTCGCCGGTGCTTACGGGGTGCGGAAACTGTCTGGAAAGATACGCACAGCTAACAGTGATTCACAGGGAGAAAAGGGCAGGAAGGAGCAGAGAAAGGGTTCAAGGAAGATTTTTACTTTTTGTTTTATATCCTTGTGAACTGTGGCTCAGGCTGAGATGTGGAGGACAAGGAGGGTCTCCATGGATAGAGATGAGAAGCCCCCAAATTGAATTCCTGATCGTCATTCCTGATGCTGAGGAGGAGCCAAGAAAATTACAACACAAAACCCAGTCAGTGGTGCATTGAGAGGGTGACAAATTCTTGATCATTCTTGATCATTCTTGATCATTCCTGCCATGGACAGGAGGATTCTGTGTCCGCTCCCCTTGAACCAGGGCACGTTCTCTGATGACTGGGACCAATCGAATCAGCAGAAGTGAGGTGGAGCCGGTGTCCAGGCCCACGCCTTGTGACACTAGAGCTTCCACTTCTTTTCTCCTGGACCCAGAGCTGCCATGTGACAAGCGCAAGACTATGTGGAGTGGAACCGAGGTCTATCGGAGCCCAGCCTTCTGGTCACCCCCACTGAGATGCTACGCACTTGACCCACAGCACCAGCATGTCCACTGGCTGAGTACCACCAGGTGACCCCATCAAACACCTCAGGGAGCAGACCAATTGCCTCGCTGAGCCCTGACCACATTCCCGACCCACGGAATCATGAGGTAAAGTAAACCAGCTGTGGAGTTGTCGTTTTAAGCACTAAGTTGTGGGGTCCTTTATTAGGCAGCTGTGATGCCTGGAAAGCAGGGCCTCGTCTGTGAATCCATGGAGGCTGGAAGCAAGAAAGACTCGATTCTCCGTCCCTGCCTTCAAGGGGCTGACACATTTGGTTGGGAAAAACGGACATTTTTGAGGACACAGATGATTTGTCACTAGATTGTAAACATCTCAGGGATAGAGAGCATGGTCCGTTTTGTTCATTTATGAATCTCAGGCGCTTAGAATGGTGCCAGCACATGGTCATTGCCCCATGTTCTTCAGTGGCCTCTCTGAAGAAAGGCCCAGTGCTCCTGCCTCTGTCGTCCCGGGAACCAGCTACACTCACATACCCTCCCTCTGCAGGGACGTTCGGGCCAAATGTCAAGCTGGATGGTGGAGATTTAAAATTCTAAAGCATTTCCTCAGGGGCAGGCACTTCAGAAAGACATCCTTTTTCTCCTATAACATTTTTTATCTGTAGCTGTATGAAGGTACAATTTACATACCATAAAATGCCCGTGTTTTAAGCATACAATTCAACAATTTTTAGTGTGTTTACAGAGTTGTGCAACCATCACCACAATCGAATGATAGAACATTTAAAGACACTCAGTGTTGGTGGGACGCAGGGAGGTGACTGGTGCCAAGGTCAGCTGAAAATGCCCTTTTGGAAGGGAGTTTGGCAAGACACATCCCACAATCCCACTGCTGAGAAAGTGAACGTGCTTCAGAATGAAAAGTTCTATGAGCTGAAAAGTTACGTGCACGCGGTTGTTCATGTTAGAATTCACCATCCCTGAGAATTGAAAAGATTCTAAATCCTGCCAAATTCAGAAATACCTGCCTAAGTATGTCACTTCCTCCTCTCAGAATATTTACTGTCACTAATAATAATAGTTATCATGATACCAAGGTCTACACAAAGATTTCTAGAATGTAAGATTGGGGGAAAAGTGTTATGGCACAATGTTAAAAGGACAACAGGACACAAAATTCAACATAACAGACCAGAAGACGACATTCAAAACTGAAAATAGTCTGTAGAGGGTGCAGGATTTTGCATATTTTGTCCTCAGTTTTCTTTCATTCATTCGGTAAGCTGTTATTTAAAGCTGGCCACCACATGCCACACACCACAGATGGCTGTGGTAGCCACAGAGTGCCTGTCCCCATGGGCGATGCCCCATTCCCACCGTAACCTGACCACATACCTTCCCTCCCTGGGTCATTTGGGGTTTCAATAAATACATCCATCTTCTGCTGAGAGAGCTATGAAAAATAACTTGCCAGAAAATTAAAGGAAGAAAATCAAAGCGCTATCTGATTGGATCCAATGCTGCACAAAGAATGGGAACGAGACCCATGCACACACATCTAGTGCCGGCGCACAGATGCTGTTAGTGTGTGAGCAATGATGCTCAGCTTTCAATGCAAGGCATGTCAAATGGTTTGAGGTTATTCTGGCCAATTCATCACTTCCTTCTACTGTCAATTGAGTGACAAGCTGATGCAGATTTCAAGCCACTGGGGTCCACCAGCCTTGTCTCAGGCCTGGACGTAGGGGGTGGAGGCATGGCCACCTTCTGTGTCCAGAGGAGAAAAGAATTGCCCACATAAAATCTCACCACTGGTCCTGCGATGGGCCTGCCTGGGTGACAGCCATTGTGAATTCCGCCAAATGCAAGATTCAACTGTCAGATTCGATAGCAGACACAAAGACCAGGGAAAGCCCCAGCCATGTTCTGTGCATGAGCAGCTGAGAAAGGATGGCTTCCAACCTGCCCAGCGATATTCTCAGCCACGCACAGCCTCCTCCAACACAATTCCCAAGGAAAACTGCTTTCTATCCAGTCTTGGAGAAGGAAGTTGACAACTTGGAAAAGAAATCCCCTATGTTTTGAAGGAGGGAGCATGCCATGATGAAAATGAGATGCTGGCTGCGCCTGAGTTTCCCGTGATTCATTTGATTTTTCAGAAAGTATATGTTGAGACCTACCATGTTCTCAAGTCTCCTAATAGGTTTGAAGAAGCGTAAGACAGTCCATGTGCTTCCTTCTTCTTTTCCATGGGCCCCCGGCACTGGCTCTCTCTTCCTCTCACTTTTCCTTCCACAAACCTTCCTGAGCCCCTGCTACATACGCTGTGCATGCTGGGTCTTGGGGACATGGAGATGAGTAAGACACTGCGGATGTGAATGGAGGGCTGAGTAGGCCTTCTAGAAAAGAGGAAGTCTTGGGTGTGCCAAGAGCATCTGAGGACGGCAGAGGAGATGGAAGACGATGAGATGGTGAAAACAGTCAGGAGCTGGTCCTGCTTTGCATGGCTTCTCCCACAGCATTTTAGTCAGTCAATGATTATTTCAAACTCATGCCGAGCTGACTGGTAGACACGACGCAAGCAGGAACTGACTTCTCCTCTGTCCCTGTTAGTCGGAAGCACCTGCTGGGCAGAAATAGGTGCTCAGTAAAAACTACAGCGGTTCACTGAGCAGTGGGCTTCCTGCTGGCCTCGAGCGGCTTTCTCGGAAACCCACGCACATTTGTTGAGAGGAGGGAGGGTGTGCAAGAGGTTTGCTTTGAGACCATGTGGCAGAGCAGGTCCATGTTCAAAAGCAAAACTTCTTACTCAGGAGCCCGGGCTTCTTTTGTTGGAGGATCATTCGGTTTCGTGCCCTCAGCCTGGCTGTCCTCCGAACCCTTAGCTCGTTCCTCACATTCCTTTAAATGCTTTTCTGCCCCCTAATTCAGCGTTCGGTATAATCAGGGGCCGGGCAGGGCCGGAGGGCCCAAGAAGAAGGCACACATCCCTTCAGGACCACAGCTGGGAATTTCATCTCTGGGGACTTCGTCCTGATAATCATCTGATGAGGGAGCCCATGCTGAGGAAAGACTGAAGGGATGAACCCGACTTCTGAAGCTGAAGAAACAGCAGAAGGAAGACAGGAAGCCTAGAACTTTCCATTATTGCTCCAAGGGGCCAAGCCAGATAAGAGTCTAACAGGTCCCATTAGGCTCAAAATGAAGGTGACTCTGTAACATTTAGAACCATGTGCAAAAGAAATGGGCTACTTCATGTGGGATGGAATTCCCCAAGAAAGGAAAGAAATCTGTGAACAGAACTCGGATATCTCTCTATCACGGACGCTTATTCCCGCGACAGTCATTACTGTGCACCCCACTCACCCCGCACTGCGGTGGGTGATCCTGATACAGCAGCAAGAGAGATCCTTGTTCCAGTAAAGCCTATGTGCCAGGAGGTGAGGCAGTCAACCCATCAAAAGATGGAGAAGTGCTGCAAGCGTACTCACTCTCAGATGTGTAAACAACACAATTTATTTGTTTGTTCATTTGTTTGTTTATTTAATTCTGAGCCTCTTTGTTCAGTAGCACAGGGTGGGCACTGCACAACTAGGAATCAGCTCTTACACGTGTGATTTGGCCTCCCTTGGCAACTTACCCAATCTCCTCCTCTCCTTGCTCCTCTCCTCCAAATCACACCCAGAGGCATGAAGAGGGGCTCAGGATGTTCCATCTGATTCTATCCTTGGGCATTTTGCTGGCCATCACTGCTCACCTATGAGGTTGATAGACTGTGGCCTTTCTTGGCCAGGTCACAGGCTTGTATCCCCACCCTGCCTCCTGAGCCCCTGTCCCCAGCTCTTTCTCCTGGAACCTCCTCCCCTCCATCACTTTGCCCTTACCTCTGCAGACCCCAGGGCACACCCACTAACTCCCATAGTCTCCTTAACCTTTAAATGTTGGCACTCCTCAGAATCCAGCCTTACCCACTCTGTTCTCGTTCAATTCAACACACACACTTCCCAGGGGCCTACTTGCTGCCATTGGCCATCTATCAGATAATGCTTTCTAAATTGAAACCTGAATAGAGACCCCTCCCGACCTCAAACCCAGGTGCCAAATGCCTCTGGTACTCACAGGCTGAACAGGCAGCTGTGGCCCGTGTCCCTGAAGCTGGATGCGTCCCTGTCCCTCCAAGCCTGCTCTCCTGTGCTCCCTGCTCCCTGCCTCCATGAGCAGTGCCCTCCACCCCATTATCCAAGGTCTCATTCTTGGATGCCTTCTTCCCATGTCCTGCACATCCCAATAGTCGGGAAGCCCTGCAAATCCCACCTCCTTTATTTCTCTTGAATCTCGTCTTAGACACCGCCTTCTCCAGGAAGCTTTCTCTCCCTCGTCCACCACCTGGATAGGATGTTTGAGTCTGGAGTACTTCTGTGCTCCTACGTGGGCCTATCCTTGACTCGACTGCGAGCTGGGTGTGGGCATGGATTGGGCTGTTCACTGGTTCACCCCAGTGCCCACCACCCACACTGTAATTCTCAGGTCCATGCTCAAAACGTTCTGTCCTATAATCCTTAGGAGGTCTCCTGAGTGCCTCCTGTGTGGCCATCATGGTAAGAGATGCTAGGGACAGGAGTGGCCATGCTCCACGCTTCTCCCCCAACCCCCCACCCCCACCCCTCACCCTCAGTCAAAGTAGTAATTGCATCACTCTGTGCATGGGATGGCACAAAGCCTGCAGGGAGAGAAAGCAGCTCTGCCTGGGTGGAGGCGGGGATGAAAGGTGGCCCCCGGTGGCCCCCACATCCCACGGGGCAGCAGTTTCATGAAGTGCCTTGGCAACCTGGAACCACCTTCCAGCCTTACCACAATGAAGCTTACTCATTTTCCGAGGGGGGTGTCTCTTGGCGCCACACACATCCTGTTCATAAGACCAGGGGCAGCCCAGCCTGTCCTCGCTCCTCACCCAGACAGGGAGTTTGGAGGGGCATAGTTTCAGCCATTGTTCCCCGTCTGCAGAATGGTTAGATGGATCTGGAGTTCACAGAAAGTTTCAGGCATCCTTGCATGACTTCTCTCCCAAGCATCTCACATGCAATGACTTCAGGCTCCTAATAACTCCCAGGTAAATGCAACAGAACACTAGATGTCTTATGTGGGTCCCAAAAGTTGTCTACAAGTACTGAGTACAAAAAAAAAAACACCTTTTCTTTCATTTCCGGTCACTTGCCCCCAAAATTTCTGACCCATCTGTCATTGACCCACATAGGGCTCTCGTTCCATCTGCTGAAGCAGACTTCACACAAGTGGAAATGGGGATATTTCCCATAACTGTCACTCTGTGATTTCGGGGGGCGGAGCACTCCTGCACCCTTCTTTCCAGAACCACGTTCCCCAATTAGCAGACTAAGCAGGGACTGGGGCATCAACTAAACAGGAGCACCCCAAAACATGATGAAAAATTGTTTAGGAAGAAGTTTAGACTTGACACTTGCTTCCAAAATCATCAAAGTAAACCTCTGAGGATAAATCGGGACTTCCTGACATCTCTTGCTCTTATTTCATGTATTTATTTTTGGGTTTTAGTTACATATGGGAGGGTAGGGAGGAGCCATCACCGTCTTTTTGATACTTGCGACCTCTCAAGTTTTTCTCCGATCTATGACTATCACGTCTTAAAGAGGAGGAAAGAAGCATTTGAAAGATTCAGGGCATCTGTGGTTGAGGAGGGAGCCGTGAGAGGAGCAGAGGGAAGAGAAGGGCAGCTGGAGGTGGTGCTGGCGGTGCCGTGCGGGCAGAAGAGCAGGTCTGGGGGCGGCTGCACAGTAGCCTGTGAGGCAGGGAAGACCAGTGGTTAAGGGTGTGGACACTGGCTTCAAATCCCGGCTCCATCACTGGTTAGACAGGTAACCTTGAGCAGGTCCCGCCTTGCTCTCTCCATCACACAAAGTTGTCGGGAGGAGTAAATGCAGGCACAGAGAATGGAATAGTTCCCGGTGGCTGATTGGATGTGGGGTGAGGGAGGAAGGGGGACCTCTGAACAACTCCCAAGCTCCTGCCTGGGGTGTCTGAGTGGACTTTGGAGCCACCCAAGGCCTGTTGAAGGGACATGCTCCTGCCTTTGGAGAGCTGCTCGGGATCTGCCGTTGCCGTGGGGGTGTGGGGAGCCCTGCTGGGTCTCGCTCTGCTGTCGACACCCACATGACCACTCCCTCACCTGCTGGCTTCAGGTGGGGCTTGGCCAATGGGAGACACCAGCAGGCTGCAGTTGGCAGTGACTCTGTCTTCTACCTGGAGGACCAGCTCTCTCTCTCGGTTCTGGTCATCACCCCTCCTGGCCCCTGCAGACTTGTGAGCGGTGGGCACTCCCAGCTGCTGCCGGCCCCGGTGTACGTCTCCATCGCATGCTTCCCTTCGCTTTTGTAAACAGTCCTTCCTCAGACTCTCCTTGCTGAGCCCATGCTACTGCAGCATCTCATCCTGCAGGGATGCCCACCCACCCCGACACAGCCTCCCTGTCTTCTCCTGGAGCTCCTTGCTCAGGAGATCGCCGGGATCCCACCTGGGGCTCTAAACCCAAGAAGCGGGAGAGCTCAAAGGTGCAAGATAAAAGCCCAGGAGAAACAGAAAGTGGCCGCGTCCCAGAGCCCAGGGACCCCGGCCACAGCTCTGCAGGAGGGAGGACTCAGTCGCTGGACCCAGAGGCTGAGGGAGGAGTGGGAACAGCGTCTCCTGGGACAGCTCTGGGTCTAGGGGCTGCCATGGCGGTGAGTTGTAAGGGGGCCATGAAGGAGCTGGAGCCAGGAGGGTCCCCAAGGCTCACAGGAAATTTGACGGAGAAGGGCCTTGGAGGGAGATGAAATGGACAGGATTTAGAGAAAGCTGAACCCTGACTCAGAATGAGACATGGAAGGTCATCTCTGGGGTCCGGATTGAGGGTGGTAGCCCCTAACCATGGGGACTCTTCATCGGAAGAGGGCAAGTGTCCCCCTCGGGGCAGGGCAGGCACTGGATAAACTACTGGGCAGGGCTCCTAAGTCCTAAGCAAGGTGTCTCGAGGAGGATTCTGTATCTTTGGGCGTCATGTCACGGAAGAAGGAAGGGTGACCGTGGCTCAAAGCTGAGCTACTGCTTTCCCATAAGCCCCAGCCCTGGGCAGGTCTTCGGTCATCTCGCTGCTCCCACAACACAACGTGGGGCGGAGCTGTTCCTGCCCTTGGCAACAACCAGCCTCCTCTTTCTCCTCCTCCCCTCCGCCCTGCCTTCCGTCGCCCATCTGGCAGCTGCTTCTCCCATTGCCACCCTCACCTTCTCCTTCCTGCTTAGCCATGAGAACTGTGTTCCCAGTTTGGCCTTGACCTCTGTCCCTGGCAGGTCTCATCGTCCACCCCCGCCCATGCAGTCTGACCCAGGGCTCCTCTCCCCCCAGAGCCCCTCCCACCAGGCTGACCTCAGACCCCTGAACAAAAGCCAGACAGACTAGCCCCACACCATCTGGACATCCCGCTCCCGAAGAGCTCAGGTGATGAGTTAAAAGCCTGATGGTGCTGAGCTGCCCCCAAAGAATGACTCATTTCCTCCCCATCCCTGGAAGGATCAGAGCATTGTCTTTAATGGACTTGGATACTTCGTATCGTGGTACATAAAGGCTATTATTAAAGTGAAAGATTGTTACAGTTAAGTACCCTATCCCAGGTGCTTCTTTTTTTAAGCTATCCAAAGCAATTGGTATCAGAACTCCTCATAAGTTTTTCTGATTATCCACTGATGTTGTCTCAGGAGTTGTTTTAACAATTGTATTGACCTCATTTATTCCCCGGGCTTGGAAGGTGCATGGCCTTAGCTGCGGGGGGAGGGGGTTCGGGGCGGGGGGGGGGGGGGTGGCGGCCATCCACCTGCCAAGTGATTAAAGAGTATCTTTATAAGCATATTTATGAAATAAGAGCAATGACTGGAGCCTGGCAGCTTGGAACCTAACACCACACTGTATCTACCTTATTTGCAGGATTAGAAGCCATTAATTCCTAGAATTGTTCTCTGGAGCATAAGTGACAACAGCTGTAACTATCTGCTCGCTGTCTTTCCTCATGGGCTCCCCGGTACAAGGGACGCATGAACACACACAGTCAAAGGGGGTGCTGCCTGTTCCACACGGGCTGGAGCCAAGATGGAGCCTGCCATTCACAGACAGACAGACAGACAGACGGTCCCCAGCCATCACCTGGAGGCTCGAGAAAAAGGGCTCGATCCTGCTTCCCGTCTCTCTAGCCCAGTTCTCAGGCAGGCACAGGCGGGCAGGGACACCTTCCCATTGTTCTGATCATGCAGAACCACTTTCCTCAGAGGCCTCTGGCCTCGTAAAGGATGGAGCATCTCTAACCTCGCTCAACCTCAGCCTCCTCACCTGAAATGAGGGACTGCATTGATCATCTCAAGGGGTCTTTTGGGCCCTTAAAGCACAAATCAAACTCACAAACAAAATCTCCTTTATCATCAGGACCAAGCTTTGCCAAAACCTAGAGTGCCAAGTTGCCAGAGAAGAACTACAAATTTCCTTTACAACAGCAGTACTAAATGACTACTATGCTTAAATAACATTGACCAGATTTTTGATTAGAGAAATGTAAAGAATAGGACAAAAATGGCTTTTATTTCCAACAATCAGATAAAGCCCTGTTAGATATGGATGTAGTGATGGATGGATGGATGGGTAGATGGATGGATGGATGGATGGATGGATGGCTGGATGGATGGATAGATGGATGGGTAGATGGATGGATGGACAGATGGATGGATGGATGGATGGATGGGTGGATGGATGGATGGGTGGATGGGTGGGTGGATGGATGGGTGAGTGGGTGAGTGGATGGATGGAAAATAAGATACACATATCTTAAAATTTCCAAATAGTACAGAAAAGAATTAAATTAAATGCAAAAATCTCTCTCTCTATCCCTTCCCCAACCTGACTCTTCATCTCCCCCTAAAGCTACACTTTGCTAACAGTTCCATGTGTATCTCACCAGGAAAACAAAATTTTTTACACTGATACCAACATCTATACTAACATATGCTTACTCAAAAGGGAAACATCATGTATTTGGCTTCCTGCAAAATTTTTCAAACATACAGCAAATAATATAACAGACACCCATGTATGTACCATCCAGATTTAAGATATGTTTGCCCTATTCTATTTGCTTCAGATCCAAGAAAGAAAGGAAGAAAAGAAAGAAGGGAGGAAGGAAAGGGGGGTGAGAGAAGGAAGAGAAAAAACTGAATATCAGAGATATAGGCAAAGTCCCTAAGTCCCGCCCTGTCCCCCTCTGTAGGAGCAGCCACCATCCTGAAGTTTGGTGTGTGTGATTCTCACGCACATTTTTGTAATTTTACTACATAGTTTTATATCTATAAACAATACATTATGGTTTTATTTATATGTATTTAATATTGCATAAATAAAATCATACTGAATATATCTTCCTAGAATTTGCTTTTCTCAATCAACATATCTATAATCATTTGTTCATGTTGATGCAGATAGACTGAGGATTTTCATTCCAATTTCTTCATGGTATCTCATCGTATGACTAAACAACCATTAGTTAGCTCATCCATTCCTCCATTGATCCCGATAGACAATTAGGACGTTCCCCACCTGGTTTTTGGTTTTTTGCAATCACAATGTTACAATTCTTGGAGCTCTTTCCATATCATCATCCGCATCTCCTCGTTCTTAGTCTTGAGTAGATATACCATAATTTATTTAACCAGCTTATTACTAATAATCATTAAAGTTGTTTTGAGAATTTTGTTCTTATAGACAATGCCCCCAAGGAATCAGTTTCTATCCATTTCTTGGTGTACTTCTGAGATTACATCCTTAGGGACAATTCCTAACAATAGGACAGCCGGGTCAATGAATACATACGTTCAAATTTTTGATAGACCTCACAAAATTATCTTCTGAAAAGTTTGCAGCAAATTATATCCCACCAACAACGTAAGTGAGAGACTGTTATCCTACAACTTCACCAACGCTGTGTAATTTTGTCAACCTGAAAGGTGAAAATGGTACCCCAGAGGACTTCGAATTATATCCAACTTCCGGTTTTCTTCCTCAGTCATGAGCTGGAGAAGAGGTACGCGAGTGTGCTGTTTTTTCAGACACTTGTGGGCACACTGTGCTGCAGATCTCAGACTTTAGGACTGCTCCACATCAAGCAAGGACCCAGACTGGGAGTGAGAGTTTCTCAACCCACCCAAGATACATCTCTCAGAAAGCCAGGCCCCTGAGATGGTTGAGCCCATTGTCACCATGGCCCCTAGGATGGATGCACGGAGGATGGAGAGATGACAAATGATGAGTGAGTAAATGAGAAAACATGGCTTCTCTGAGCTAATGAGGCCAACAGCACAGCCTTAAGAGACCATACCCTTAAATCTTGTTCAAGCCTTTCCAAAGGAGGGTCTAACACCTCCACCAAGTCAGTTCCTCCACACTCTTGACCCATGACACTGGCAGGTCTGTTTTAGACAATCGCTCAAATACCTCCAGTCTCCAAAGTCTTGCGGCGGCCAGAGATAATGAGCTGCCCCTGGTTCCCTGTGTTCTGGGAAGATGAGACCCACTCGTGAACTTCTGGGGAGGCAGTGGCTGGAAGTTGGAACGTGGGAGAGAGCCTTACAAGAGTAGGGATCCAATAGGGGTTGAAAAGAGACCTTCACTGACTGCGTCTTCTGATGCTGAAATGACATTGTAAAACCTTAGTCAACTGAGTGTATCTGCAGAGAAAGGTTCGATTTCCCTATACTTTTTCTTCTTTTAGAGAGAGCTCATCCTTAAGGCTCCTTCCCAGCTGGACTCCTGACGGGTCACTTTTCCAGTGCAGACACTTCTCTAGATGGGGCTAAGTGGGACAACCACATGGGTGCCAGCCCTCTCACCTCTCCGCGAGAGAAGACACCTCAACAAAATCAAACCCGCTAAGCTCGGCCGTGGAGGCACCAGCGTTCCACCACTGCACCTGCTAGAGAGATTCGGCAGAATTGAGTTTCTAGGTGATGGATCACTGGAAGAGCTCTAAAAATATTAGAACGTTTCCTCCACTTGGATTGTTCAGACCTGTTTCAGTTGCAAGTGACAGAATCTCAATTCAAATCAGCTTAAGGAAAAAGGAGTCGGCTGATTCACATGATGCAAATGCCAGAGCTGGTGGGATCTAAAGCTCAAAAAGTGTCCTTGGCTCTTTCATGCTCACTCTTGCTCTCTTCCCTGCTTCGCTCCCCGGGCCGGTGTAGCTCTTCCATCCTGGGAGTCCCAAGAGCGCTAAGGTTACGCCCCATGGGGAAGAAGGAATGTTTTCCCATTCGATTCAACAGAAAAGACCTGGAAAGGGCTCTGATTTTCCAGCAGACCCCCAACCCACTCACTGTGTCCTTGTGGAAACAACACCTTGATTAGCCCTCTAAGGATCAGGGTCCCTATTTGTAGAGAGAAGAGAATGGGAGGCTAAGAAAGCCTACGAAGAGTTGGGATATAATTCTCCAAAAAGGAAAAAGAAAGAGGATGGGAAAATGTGGTGGACTGGCCAAAAAGAGAAAAACAAACAAACAAACAAAACACAGCTACCAGCAGCCCCTCGACCAGCGACGATCAAGTGGGATTGGGGAGGTGAGAAGTTCTTTGCAAAGGGGAGAAGTATGTTATCATAGACAGTGTCCAGAAATGCAGGATATGATGATGGCTTTGAGCTGGTTGTCTTGATTGTTCTTCAGTTCTTTATGGAGAGCGCATTCCTTATGGCACCAGGCAGACCTCCCTCGCCCCCATGACGGGCACTGCCCTGTCCCCCATGTGCTCTTAACGGTCCACCTATGGAGCCATTGGTCATTTTCTGCGTGTTGACTCTGTGACAGGCCCTGAAGACGTGGCTTCTGCCCTCAGGAAGCTCACCTTCTTGGAAGGGAAACAACGGCACCCGCACTGTAATAGACGAGGAAGGAGTTGGTTTTGCTTCGGAGGAAGAGGCATGGTCCATTCAAAGACTTCCCAGAAAAGAGGGCATTTGAGCTGGACCTATGAATGAAGTGAACATTTTCCAGGCTGGACAGAAGAGGAGGAAATTTCAGACAGAAAGAAGGACTCAAGCAAGTGTTCCAAGAGTAGGTGGTATAGCTGTTTACTGTGTTTGGGAAGGAGCAAGTTGTCTCTGTTACTAGCAAGTGTGAGGTGAACACCCGGGGAGGCTCAGAGATGCTGGGAAGGATAAACATCCATGGGTACCTTTCTAAGAAACAGCCATCACAAACCCACAGGAGGGCCAGGAACCGTGAGTCACCAGCAGAGGGGTGCTGGGGGCAGTGTGAAAGAAGTCAGGCTTTTATGACCCCAGGGCTGGAGGAGGCAAGCTGGACACTGGGCATCCCAGAGCTCCCCCTGCTGTGGACCTGAGCTCGCACCTTCCAGCCCACCTGGGTCTGAGCTGCCCAGGGCCTCCGTAGGACGGAGGCCACAGGTTGGAGGGGTGAAGCTCTACAAGACCCATGACCTGGCCCCTGGCTCCTTCTCCAAACTTCTCTCCTGCCACCCTCGCCTCGCTCATCAGGGTCCCGCTGCATTAGTCTTCTTTCTGTCCCTTGAAATGCCACGCCGGTTCCTTCCTCAAGGCCTCTGCATTCACCATTCCCGTGCCCCGAATGTTCTTTTCCCAGATCTTTGCATGGCTGGCTTCCTCTCATCACTCAGATCTTGGCTCAACTGTCATTTTTCAAAGAGACCCTCCTTAAGAACCCTTCGTAAAGGCTCCTGCCACCCACAGTCACTCTCAGTTGGTGCTCATTTGTCTCGTTACCTGAAATTATCTTATCTGTTCACATCATTGTTTCACCTAACAACAGTAACTGAGCCCTTAGCAAGTGCCGGGTACTATTCCGTTGCCGTGGATATGACAATAAGCCTGACAAAGTCCCTGCCCTCGGAGAGCTTTCATTCCACTGGTGAACACAGATCAACAAACATAAATGATATAATATCCACTAGTGCTAAGTGCTGTGAAGAAATAGCCCAGAGTGAGGAGATCGGGGCTGACAAGGCTGCAGTTTTGCTTAGATCAACCAGAGAAAAGCTCTCCCAGAAAGTGACTTTACAACAGAGACGTGGATGAGCCAAGGAAGCCAGCCAGGCAAAACCTGGGGAA
Source organism: Equus przewalskii (assembly GCF_037783145.1). NCBI lineage: Eukaryota > Metazoa > Chordata > Mammalia > Perissodactyla > Equidae > Equus > Equus przewalskii. The sequence continues at coordinate 38,799,226 of NC_091855.1, read as the reverse complement.
GAGCATTCCAGACAGAGGGCACAGCCTGTGCAAAGGCCCTGAGACAGATGAGTTCAAAGAACAGCAGAGGCCAGGAGGGTGTGACAAATAAGGAGAATGGAAGGAGATGGGGTGACGGCCTCTTAGCCCATAGTAAGGATATTGGGTTGGATTCCAAGCATGATGGGAAAACTGCGAGAGGCCCTCAGGGACGTGACCTCTACTCCATCAGGTGCAAGTTCCACGAGAGCACAACCCGAGCAGTCTGGCCCACCTCTGCATCCCCAGTCCAACACAGCATCTGGTCCATCATAAACGTCACACAAATCTCTCTGGAATGAATCAATTCATTACTGCAGCGTCCCACCCCTCCCTGCAAACGCATCCTGGTTGAACACTGACACTACAATTTGAACATTCAAGTTGCGTTTTGACCTGTCAGACCAAATCTTCCTTTCCTTGCGGCCAATTTGACTGCCATCTAAGATGCCAGTGTCTTCACAGGTGAGACTCTGAGAGAGGATCTCTGCTGCTCATTTTGACCAGATCAGATTCTTTGTGCAGAGGAAGTTGGGGGGGGGGGCACACTTCTCCTCAAAGACAGAAACACAAAATCCAGTTTTCAAACGCATGTCTGGCACCATCGGCCCCTGTTTGGCAGTCCTCAAAAACTCACTTCCACTCATTTAGCACCAAAAACATCTGTGCTATTTCTTGCCACTTGGACATCTTATTTCCTTAAAGGCGATCGTCCCCATCAGAAGACACCCCCACCAGAAATGGGAAACGTGGATTATTGAGAGGTTTCTGACTATTAGATTCCATAAATGTCATGCCCACTGTTAGCACCTAAATGCCAGTCACTCCTTAGTAACCCTGATAGGGAACGGCCTCCGCTCAGTAAGCCTTGCATCACCGCCAGCGTCGTAAATGTAACGCTGAACTGGAGATTTTAAAAGGGGGAGTAGAAAGAAAATAAATAAACGGCAACACAACAGCATCTCTCCAACCAATCAAAATCAAATTATACCTGAGCAACATAATTGGAGTTTAATGAGTAGTTTTATGTTTTGCTAATCAAATCACCATATTGATGGGGTTTATCAGCAGAAATACAATGTTAATTACTAAGGAATGATAAAAAATTAATGCAACTCCAAATGCAACATCCCGCATTCCATACGGAGAGGCCCGTGTGGACGGTCGGGAAGCTGGTCATTTTTCCTTTTAATGAGTCCAATAGCTGCCAGGCACGGGAACTCTGACTAGGCAATGTTTATTTGCCATTTTCAATTAAACTTGGTTCAGGGACTGGATGTCACCGGTGGGTGCTAACGTAGGCGCACGGAAGTGAACAGACTCCGTCCCTGGGCTTTCGTGTGAGGGAATGAAGCTGCCTGCTTTTAAAACATCGCCAGCTCCCTTCTCTTGGTATTCAGGGTGTTAGAGAGGCTGTCGACTGAACGCAAGAACAAGAAAGAATCCAAAAAATAAATGAGATAAACTCAGATTTTAAAAGTTGACTACATTCACACTCTCCCAGCCAAAGAGATCTAAAAGAGGTCTCTTGTTCAAAAGATGCGATCAAGAAGGAATGACTAACTTGGGAGTCGGGGTTGGCTCAGAGCTTTTTCAGGAAATGTGTTGTGTTTAGCGTTTCACAGGATAAACTAAGAGAGTAATCATGCGCCCCTCTCGACCTCCTTCTCCTGGGGCAGCCTAACACCCTCCCTGAGCGGGGCATGTCCTGCAGGAGAAGGGGCTGGGGAACCTCACGGCCCAGCTCTTGTCCTTGTATCCCGTCTCAGCCACGACAGTATTTGTGTCTCTTCCAAGGTTTGACTGAGGGAGCACCATCATCGATGACAAGAAGGAAACGTGGTTAAAGAAATAAATAAAATAAAATGAAGTTAATTGAAACCTCTCAGACTTTTTTTTTCTTTAAACACTTAGATACATTCTTCTCTCATTTTTGGCAAAATCCTTCATGGTGTCAAAAACAATAGATGGCTCCAGTGTTCCGGATCTGCTCATGGAGTCGAGCTCTCCCATCCCTGCTCGGCATTACTAACAACCCGGGCTCACCCTGTCCTCTCTTCCTGAACACGAGATTTCAGGGCCAGAAGGGACCTGGGAGGCCACGGGGTCCACCCTTCCATCCCACTGAGCAGGAAGGTCCTCATAAGTAGCTGCACGTCTGCACACTTTGCATTTACGAGGCAGGTTCGCGTCACTGGTTCATTTAAACCTCACAACCACCCCACAAGGTAGGTATCGTTGTCCCCCCTATAGTGTTGAGGAAGCTGAGGCTCAAAAGGGTGGGTGACTCGCCTGAGGTTACAGAGAGGGTGAGCCTCAGAGTCAGAAGTTCAACCACAGCCGCCGGCTCCAGGGGAGAGAACGCACCCCCTGACATTGCTCCAGGATTTGGGGTAGCATCCATTGGCTTACAAAATAAAGCCCACACTCAGTCCCCATCTGAGACCCTCCTTCATAAGGCTGACCAGGCATTCCAGCCCTCCACCCCACTGCCCACCCTGACATATCACCTGTTCCCATCCACGAATTTCCTCGACAGACATCCGACATGCCATTGGCTCTCCCACCCCCATTGTCCTGTTCCCACTGGTCCCTCTCTTTAGAGCACCTTTTCCAGTGTGTCTGCACCAAGCTCCACCCATCCTTCCTAGAACAGATCGTGCCACCTCCTCCAAGAAGCCTGCCTAGATTCCTTGGCCGGAAATCAGACCTCACCCTTCTGTATTCTCACAGCTGCCCAACTGCAATTCATTCATCAGGTGTATAATTAGTCATTTAATGACTATTCCTCTTCTGTAACTGCACGTTCCAGGAAGCCAGGGATCTATCACAATGTCTGACACACAGTAGGCACTCAAAAAAGATGAGTACATAAATGAATCAATGAGTGAGTGAATGACTGAATCACTTGTTGAACCTCTCCAATGTGCCAGGCCCTGTGCAAGCGTGTTACATAGACGGTACACACTTCAGAGGGCTGTGGGAAGGATGAAACGAGATAAAGCAGATAAAACGCAGAGCCAAAATGTGACACATAATATCTGCCTAAAATTGTTTCGCTATTGTAGTTATCATCATCATTTTTATTATCATTGTTATCATAGTGTCCCAATTAAATACTTACAACAACCCTTTTTCACCTCCAATTTTATCTCCATTTTACCAGATGAGGAAATTGAGGTTCAGAGAGGTTAAGTAACTTTCCTAATGTCCCACAGCTGGTCAGTGGTGGAGCTGGGATCTGAGCGGGAATTAGACCAGATTTGTCTAACAACAACAAAGCCGTACCCTCTGCCATCACACTATCCTACTCCCCAAAGTTGCAGGGAGCCTGGGATCACGTTTTGAGGTGGCTCTGAGGCACAGGACCATGCCTGCTTCTGCGCCTGTCCCATCTCCCCACCAGCTCCAGACAAAGTGCTAAACAAGTCACATGTATGTCACCACTCCTCAGGATGGAGAAAGGACGTCGACAAGGGCACAATTTGGGGCAGAGGTGGCTTCTGTAACTATCATGTGTTTTGCCCTTTGACCTGCCCACTTGCCCTCATCCAGCTGAGCTCACAGGTGTCCATCATTACCATCGACCCCAACCCAGAGGCAGCTGTCTTGAGGAGATGGTGTCAGAGAGGGTTAAATGGCCAGAAGAGACGGTCAGAGCGCATCGAGTGATCTTACAGAGGAGGAAAATGGGAACCAAACGTAGTCAGCAAATGAGTCAGGGGGCCAGACCAGAACCCAATCTCCTGCCTTCTAGCCTAATACTTTTTCTACTACACATATAAAGGAAATTTTCTCAAAATATATGGCTTCTTGTTTTCTGCCACTAAAATATAAGTTCCTTGGAGGCAGAGACTAGAACATAGCCTGGTCCAAAGTCAGTATTTTCCCACCATCTGTCCTTCTGGGCTCTGTCCAGTGGAGCCCACCCAAACACATGAGGCCATCCGACACGGTAGGAGAAACCACAGCAGAGTTGTGGGCATGGCCCGATCTGACTGTCACACAGCCCCTGAGAGTCTGAGCCTATACTAATTATAGACTCTTGTGTCCATTGTTTCTCAATCTTACCTTGACCATGGACCCTCTTCTCTCAAGCAAAACCTGAAGAAGCACAATTTGTAAACAGGAGTGAGAGCATCTGTGCCCCATCCGCCATGCCCACCTCCATCCTCAAGTAGGGCCTCGGAGTGGGCTCATGGGCAGAGCCAGGTCGGAGAAGTCTCTGAATGTCAGTTTCTTCATCTGGAAAATGGAGGTCGTAATACCGATTTCTACAGATCATAAGGAGAATCCAGTGTACATTGAACCCCAGTCCAGGGACTGAGAAGCAGTGGGAGAGAGAATTAACAGCAATAGGCTTTTATTGCCCACCCCCTGGCCCTCGTAACCCCCTTTCCTGCTTGAATTTTTCTCCATAGCATTTATTACCTTCTAAGTATATGATTGACTGACTTGTCTTCCTTGTTTGTGTCTGTTCCTCTTCCTGGAATGTAAGCTTCATGAGGGGAGGGATTCGAAGGTATTTTGTTAGTTGAATGTGAGTCTGGAACAGTGCCTGGCACAAAGGAAGCATTTGATGAATGAATGAACCACTCACTCACTCACTCAATGCATCACTCCAGGTGGCTCTTCATTGTCATCACCGCCATTCGTCAGTCTCTCTATGCCCAACCTTCTTAGGGCATCCACCCACTGAGGTCCCTCTCGTCTTTCCAGCTGCCAGATGGAAGCAGTGTAATTTGCAAGCAAAACCCCTGTTTCAGGAGGAATCTGCTAGAGAATAGACCCTGGGTTATTCTTTCATTGCCCACTCCCACCTCCATGCTGTGCGTTTGGAAGCACTTTGGAATCACAGCCCATGGTGCCAGAAAGCTTGGTAGAAAAGCCACCAAAACCAGACTCTCCCTTCCTCTCACCTCCCAGTCTTAACCCATTGCCTCCCACTGGCCAAATCAACATGGAATCCGGAGGGCCAGTGATCCCAGGAAATGTTTCCTGCAATTCAGAGTAGGGCAGAGAACCTCAGGGAACACTTCCAACAGCAAACTGGCACATGGGTATTTATTATTTTTATATCTTTAGCATCTGGACATACCTAGCACATAGTGGGTGTCCTAAGTGTATTAATTTAATATATTTATGTACTAAATATTTCTGTAGATGGTAGAAATGATGCATCTGTATACTTCGTATCTTGCACATTTCCTGAGGTTGAAATCTTACATAATCTATCTGTAACTGGGCCCAGTGATCCCCACCTTCTGGTATTTACTTCCTTGGGAAATTCTCAGTGCTTGAGTGTGGATGGAGCCTGCAACTTTCTTCCAAACAACAGAATATGGCTAAGTGATGAGCTGTCACTCCTGTGATTACATTAAATTAGTTAGGTCTCTAGCAGACTCATGCTACAGATGATGATCCTTGCTGGCTTGATAAAGTAAGCAGCCATGCTAAAGAGATCCACATGGTGAGGGACTGCAGGAAGTTCCTAGAGCTGAGGGCAGCCTCTTGGAGTGAGGAAGTCTCCAGCTGACTGCCAGGAGGAGCTCAGTCCTGCACATGCAAGAGGGCGAATTCTGCCAACAGCCTGAGTGAGCTGGGGAGCGGGTTCTTCCCCAGTCGAGCCTCCATATGAGAATGCAGCCCAGCCAACTCCTTGACTGTAGCCTGTGAGACCCTGAGCAGAGGACCCAGCTTAGCTCCACTGTTCCTAGACTCTTGACGCTTAGAAAGTATGCAACAATAAGTGTGTGTTGGTTTGAGCTGCTCAGTTTGTGATAACTTATTACACAGAAGCAGAAAACTACTACACGCTTTAACTCATTAGGTTGGAGAAGGGAAGAGCAATGAACAGTGTTAAAGAGCCAGCTATGTAATCACAAAATCCCATTTTCTTCCTCCTGGACAGATCACAAAGCTACAGTCTTCAGCCTTCATTGTAAGAGGTGTGGCCAGGTGCTTGAGATCCAGCCAAAGGGATGTAATAAACATTACAGATGCCAGTGTAAGTCCTGGAGGCCCAAGCCATCCTCACTCCCTCTTCCCCCATCCTCTGGCTGGATGGAGAGGATGCTGAGCTCCTAGAGGAAACAGAGCTGAGATGGAAAGAGCCCAACTCTCTCACTCACTACAGGAAAGGTCACCCAGCACACACTCCTTAGGACTTTACCGGAGCCAGAAATAGACTTCCACTGCGTTGAGCCACATGAGCCATTTTGGAGTTTACCTGTTGCAGCTGCTACTGTGCCCCTAAATCGTCTAATAGGAAGATAAATAATCTGCATTGAGCACTCGCTCAATGTATGTACTCAGCACTTTGCTAGACACTTTTTGTATATTATTACATGCAATCATCTGGTCAACCTTGTAACGTGGGTTTTGTTCTTCTATCTTATAGCTTAGAAAATTGAAGCTCTGGGAGGCTAAATGAACTGCCCCTCATAGGACTAACAAGTAATGGAGGCAGAATCAGAGGCAGGAGTGTCTGACTCCAAAACCAATGAGATCTCTAAAAAAGGACATAATGTGTGCCAAGGAGGAGACAGAGAAAAGGTTCTTTGGGACATCAACGTAAAAACAACTCACATTTGATCAAGAAGATCAGTAAATGCTCCAGGAGTAGGGGTCCTTGGAGATGGTCTTTGAAGGATGGGCAGAATTGACACTGATTAAAGTGAGTGACACATTTCCAGCAGAGGATACAACCTGAGCATGTGGATAGTCTGAAAAGTGTAGGACTCGGAGGAGAGAGATGGGAGCCCATTTTGTCCAGAGTCGGGGGGTGATAGGAGACAAGGAGGTACAAGGCTAGCAACGGAGTTTGGGTTTAAATTATGGACAATGTTGGATGCCAAAAAATAATAATAAGTGAAGGAATTTGTACTTTCAATATAAAAGGCTCTAGACTAGAGGAGCTATATAATCACAGCTGCACACCAGATGCCTAATTTAGCATAATCTTATGTAAGCACAAATACTCTCTTCTAATACTTATATCGGTGAAAACAATAACACATAGTTTTGTTCCTTGTAGTTAGATTTACCAGAAGTGATTTCAAGAAGAACTAACAGAACTCCTTTCTGAAGCACACAGAAGAATTCATTTCATCACACGGTAGTCGCATTGCCCCGTGATTTGTGGGCAGCAGAGCCACACCTGTGAGCTTACCTGTGTGCAGGTGTGTGCAGGTGTGTGACGTGGATAGAAACACAGACACAGCCTGCATGGAAAGAATGCTCTGTCCTCAACCAGCGCTGCCACCAGCACATGCGGGACGTATGACAACGGCAATGCCTCCTAAAATGCTGGGTGTCTCTTTTACATTTCACATGAGAGGCAATAATCTCCTTTGCATTGCAAATCCCATCTCTTCAGACACGTGGAAGATTTCCTTTCACAAACAGAAGACCTGTTAGGCCATCCATGACCACAACAGCATCCCACAGTTTCAAGGCCTGAGCAGCAATGAGGCCAGGAACCAAGAAAAGCTGTGAAGGCTCAGGAGGCGGCTGCTCGCCGAGTTCTGTTCAGTTCTAAGGACACACATGGCCCTGGAGGGCTCTTTGGGAATGGGGAGAGGACCACCAGACTGCCCCCCCCCCCAAGGGAGTCAGGAGGAAGATCGAGGCCGACCCGGAGACAGTTGCAGTAAAGACGATCATGGCTGGGGCAGACCCTGCTCCGGGGCCCTGAGAGACAATAGTGGAAGTTTATTGGCCCAACACTCAGGTGGATATCTTCTTCAAGACAGCTACCAGTTCCTGTGACCCGGTCTCTCAGCCCTCCCTGCTCCCAGCTCCTCTACTCAAGTCCAGCCCCTGAGCAGGAAGAAGCGATTGGCGCTGAGCTTGTGACGGCCTCTGACACAGCAACAGGAAGCTTTGGACCCAGAGGTCTGGGTTCAAATCCTGATTTGGCTGCTCCAAAGCCCCCTAGACTTTCCATAAGTGATTTACTCTCTTTGAAGGCTACAGCATATTGGGAGAATGAAAGGTGATGGATCATTTATGAAGCTCCTGGCACCTAAAAGGGACTGGGTAAATAATGGCTCTTATTAGCCATAGTTCCTTTCCTCAGTGAAAAGTGTATGTTTAAACGGCATTGCTGAGAGATTTGAGACTTTGGGCAAGCATTTCAGGAAACCAGGAACTTCTGGGCAGTGTGTGGTCCGTCTTGATAATTTGGACCCAGGACTAAGCATCAGGATGGTTTGAAATCGAGTTGGCAACCCATACTCCAACATTTCCCCCGACTTTGTGCCAGCTGTAAATTCCATAAGAAACCTTTTATGCTCTTGTCTGAGTTGTCAAGGAAAGTGATCAACAGGACAGAGAAAGGGACAGAACCCCGGGCATAACCCGAAAACTCCCACTGTGTGGTGACATCAGTCTAATCATTGATTTCCTTTCCGGACAATTGTTGAGTTAATGACAACCCCAACACCCGCTTGAATTTTGCCCCCATTTCCTCTTGTCTCCCGGGATATCCTGAGAGATTTAGTTAAACTCCTCAAGGGTTCCCACATGGGACGTGCCTACAACATTCTCTGATGAACCAGGCCACTCAGACCCAAGAGGAGAAGATGGGGTTTTGCTCAGCAGGAGTCCATGCGGCAGTATAATTACAGGCCACGCTCACTCAGAACCAGCTGGACGAAGATTCAGACCCTGACTCCACCGTTTCCCACATGGAATGACCTTGGGAACATAAGTTACCAAAGTTTTCTGAGCCTCCAATTTCCTCTTCAGAAAAATGGGAACAAGCCCAATTTGTGGGCCCGAGAGGAAGTCAAACAAGATGCAACACCACTCCTTCTAGCCCCAGGCCCGGCCCTTTTCCACTAGAAGCCCTTTGTTCCATGAGCCTGAGTCTCTGACCAAGAACTTGAAAGCAGATCAATGCCTTGGCCCTTTCAAGGCAGGTGCACAGGCTTGCGCTCCTGCTCATCTTGGAAGGGGAGACAAAGGCACTAGTCCTGGAGACTTCTCAACACGTCTTTTCCAAATCACCTCTACTTTTTGGCAAAGTGTATCTGCTTCTTTCCTCCTCTCATTAGGACGACATCTGCAAGAGGACATCAGCATACTAAACGTTGGTATATCTGAGACCTGGGATGATTCTGGCTGAGGCCAGAGAGTCCCACTCTCTCCCTAGGGGTTCCTTTCTGAATTAACAAAGGGGTGTCAGGGCTTCATTTGAATATTCCAGCCATTAATCCTGGGCACTAGCTCCCGGGCTGTTCCAGCCCTTTGGGTGTTTTGAATACATTTTAAGGATCATTGCAAATTTGATTGCCATCAATAAAATTGCAAACAATATAATTATATTTGTTTGCTTGTGTCTAAATAGGTGCACACATGTGAAATGTGAGTTTGCTAATACAAGCAAACACACAGGCGTATACATATTTGTGCTTTTGGATATACAGAGATTCATACCTACACGGCACACAAATGCACCTATATAACTTGCAAAAATAATCTACTTCTTCTTCAATGCTATACCGAAAAAAAAAAAAATCGAATCTAAGCACGGAGGAACTGAAAAAAACTACATGTATCATTCACCTGATTTCAATTGTGCCTCCCTTTGAACCTCAGCCAAATCATTTTGTACATTAAAAATTGGTCAGGGATGATAAGATTCCATTTTCATGGTTGGTAATGCAGAACCAGGGAAAGAATACAATTACAGACCCCTGAGTAAACTCTGCGAATGTCAACTTGATGTAAATGATCAAGTGTCGACAAAGGGGCCGGGGGAGGGAGGGCTCCGAGAGGAAAAGAGAGCTGAAGTCCCGCAGAGAGCAAGAGACAGACGGACAGACAGAAAGAGCTAGAGATGAGCGTGCATCCTCGGCACAGCTTCACGGAGCTGAAACGTGAAGCTCCTGGGACCCAGGAATTTGTCGGGCACTGGCTCTTGGGCCGGTCTCGAGTGTGCCAAGGTTTAGCAGCTAAATGCATTTATTCATTCCCCAAACAGTCACGGAAGCACCCGCTTGGGGCAGTGAATGCCAAACAATAGGAATAAAATAGGATTGACCCCAGGCGGCTCAGCTCAGTCCTGTAGGATTTCCCACGGGGATGGAGTGGGAGAGCCCAAACGGGGACGCTCCACTGGCACCCACCCAAGGTTTTCAGCATGTGGACATGCCTACAAAGGTCCCTCCCAAGAGACAAAACACAAGCAGCTCATGGACCGCTCCTACCGCACCTGGGTCAAGGGAACGACGAGGGAAGGGACAAGACAGCCCACCCTGCTCTGAGGCTGCCCCGAGCGGGAGATCACACTTCAGGGCCCTCGGGAAATAGCCAGGAAGTGAAGGGTCTCGAGATCACATCACACAGAAACTGTGGGAAGAATGGGGACTGTTTCTCTCCAGAAGTGAAGGCTCAGGAGGATGGCGTCTGTTACCCAGAACTCGAAGGGCTGCTGAGAGTTGGGACAGAGTGAATTAAGCTCCTAGAGAGCTTTAGACATCAGACTCAGGACTAGCAGATAGAAATGACCAGAATAGATTTTTGTGCATCGTAACAGAGGGGTGTGCAACCTTAAACTGAGCTGCTTTGTAAGGTAATGAGCTCTCTGTCAGTGTGAGTATGACAGAAGGCTGGTCAACCACTTGTTTAGAACATCGTAGGAAGCATTTCTGCCTTGGAATGGGAGAGGGATTGAATGGATGATATTGAGAAGTACTTAAAAGCGGAGAACATTAATTAGAATTCAGATAGGTACCAGCTTTGGAGATGGAGGAAAGGGATCAAGAGTCTGAAGTCAAAACCTGCCTTCCACGGCTCTGACATTTGTTCTCCAGGTCACGGTCTCTCACAGCCTGTACCATTCTACATCTATTAAACAAGGCCACACAAGGAAAACTCTACGGTCTCTTGTCTTAGATTATTTATCCCTCACTTTCCCCTGTTGGCATGGACGCTCCTTCTCTGATTCAACAATACTGGTTACCTAAATAGGAGGCACTCAACTAGGCTCTGAAGATACACAGGTTCACAAGACACTTGAAATCTCTGGTATTTACCTGATCTACTGATGATGGACACAGGGTGGTCACGTGTGAACCCAAGTGTTAGCCATGAGGTCAAGATGGCAGGTGTACTCCTCATCCACCTGGCAACTCATCAGTGCTCGTGAAGGATATTACATGGCACATGGTATCTGGAGCACAGCCAAAGGTAAGCTTCACTAAACTAAAGGCAAAGGTCATACTTTCAGGTCTTCCTTCTACTTCTCTTATCACAGGATGCTGGTTGTTATGGTGATGGGAGGGGTATGGCAGAATGAAGTAGCAAAGGACCAAAACATGGCAATAAGCCAATGAGCTTTAACTTTATGAAAGGCGTTGCCCACGTGCACTCATTTGAGCCAGGCTTGGGAAGTCAACGTGGTGCTAAACCATCACTTCAAGGTTCTGAGGTTCCAGATGCCATATTGGTTTCCATCCTCTCTCCATTACTGTGGGAATTCAGGGAGTGGGAGGTGGTTTTCCACTTTGGATTCTAGGACTCTGCCTGTGCCTTCGATTTCCCTTTTCCCGCTTCTGGCGTCTTCACAAGAGGGTCAACTGTTTCTCCTTTGACTCCAGAAATGCGGAGAGCACCCAACAGGCAGCTTCCCAATTGCATCTCCGAGGATGGTTCCCCAAGTCAAATTGAATTACCTTATGGTTACACATATGGACACCCAGGCCATCTTCCCACCAACAGTAGATTTGGAAGAGTTTTAGGGTTCTACCATTCAATGGACTCTCTAGCTTTGTTGGAAAGATGTTTTCTCAGTCAGTGGCCCAATATATGAAGAGCTGGGAGATAAGCAAGAGGCCAGAAAAGCAGGATCCCAGATTAAGACATCAGGGACCTTCAGGATCCAGTTTAGAGAATGAGATGGGTTGAACAAAGTCACTTTCGAGGCCCCATCTTACTAAAAGGACCTCAAATTACTTCCAGAGCCATCGTCATTTTTCTATTTCCCTGAAGTCTCCTGGAACGCCTAGGTAGTTGACCTGCTAGATAAGTTTGTTTGCCGAACAGAATTGAAATATGATTCTATGTCTTTCTCACTGTTGCTTCAGGATCAGCTCGGTGCTGACTTGGGAGATGGGGGTAATCTGAAAAACAGAGATTTCCAAAGCCACTCTCCCAATAACCGGTCAACCTCATCCACAGAGGAGCTCTGAGTTGTTCTATGACAAGAGAGCTCAGTGAGGCGGATCCAGAGGCTCAACATGCAAATATCGCATGGCGACATGAAGAAGGAAGAAAAGCTGACCAGGGATGGGACCTTGGAGGGACCAAAAAGAACAAGCATTTTCCAGGAGAAAGAACACACATCCCCCTACCATCCCATCATCATTCAAAAGCTGAGTGCAGGACTGATTTTTCCAATTTATTTTAGAATTATCAACCGAACTGATTAAAGCAGCTATCAACTTCGGTTGTTCTTTATGTGTCGTCCTCATTTCACGTTTCCAATGTTTTTTTCGCGTGCAGGCTGCATAAATTATTGAAACATCATTTTATTTATCCATCCCCCTGTGACAGAAATAGGTTTTCTGAAAGCAGATCTTTCCCTAATCAGTTTTGTTTTTCTTGGTTTTGCTTCCAAATAGCTCCCTGAATTTCAGGCTGACAGTTGTGGAGCACTGGTTCCCTTCTTCAGGGTGAACCAACCCACGGTGGGAAGAGAAAGAGAGCACTCTGGGTTCCAGAGCTTTGGACATACGTTATTGGCGCCTGGGAAATCAGAGGCTTCCGAAATTTGTCCAGATATCATGCGGGAGGGACATGGTCTAATGAAGTGATGTGCTGGGAATGGCAGCCTTGACTCCATCAGGGTTCAGGGCAGGGAAGCTTAGCTTCATTTATTCATCCCCCGGGTTAAAGACCTCCACTTCAAGACGGTGGGTCATGCCCACTGGGAGCTGGGAAGGAACCAGCTCCCAAGGCGACCATGGATGTCTGTGAGTTTCTAGCTTGAATAAAACTGGCCTAGAGTTCACCATCGCCGCACATCCTAACTCGTCCTTGGGAATCATCTGAGAAGGGCCGCTCGGACGGCGTATCTAAAGTGTGCGGTCTGTCGCAGCTTCTTAGGAGCGCATCTTCGATTTGGAGTATTTGGGAGATGAGGAGTGATGTGTTTTGCCAAGAGACGAAACGTGCTGATGTGAAACCCACATATGCCAAGGAACCTCTGGGAAGGCTCTCCGTGGTCTGCAAGACAAAGGCCTGGCTCCAGCGAGAGGGCTGGCACTGAGGGTCCTTCATGGTCTGCGTCCAGGGGCAGCCTCCAGCCCTGCGCCCTCTGCCGCCCATAAGCCCTTCTCCTGTCAAAGGGTAACCATGTGTTCACTCCCTGAAAGGGTCCTGCATTCTCAACATGACGAGCCACTGCTCTTTCTGGTCTCCCCTGTGGGTCCTCACCCAGCTCCATGCTCTGCCTGGAACAATCCTCCAGATGCCCCTTCTCCATGACAAATGTTTTACCTCCTCAAATTCCCAACTCAGACCCATGGTGATGATGATGATAATGATGATGATGATGATGATGGAGGTGGTGGTGGCAGGGGCAGCTAACAGTGGTGACAGACAGTGTTCTGAGGATCTTACATGCATTATTTAACCTTCACAACACCTCTAATAGGGGGGTGATAGTAAGAATATATTATTTTTATTATATCATCCCCATTTTAGAGACAAGGACCTGAGGCTACAGAGATTATGACAGTCCCCAAAGCTCTTTAATAATAATAATAACAATAACAATAAGCACTTATGAAGCTTTGAGTATGTCCCAGAATGTACATTATCTCATTAAATCTTCAAATCAAGTGCCATTATCGCCTTATTATTAAATGCATTAAAACAGGGAAAACTATGAGAAAAATATACACAGACGAAATCCACAGTGTTAGCTATAATTATAAGCATTCTGCAGCAAAGAAACTAGCACTTAAAAGAAGCAACGCCACTCACTGGAGGTCACAAATCTGCCGGTGTGTACGCACAAGGGTCACCTGTGTCCACACTGCGGGATTCTGCATCTCCTGGGGATACGGCTGCGTGGCCACCGCCCAGCAAATGCCTGTGGATGGCACAGAGGAGAAAATGCATGGAAAGTAAGTGAACAAGCCTCTTCAGGACACTTTGGCAAAGGCCTCATTCTTCCGAAGGTTGAGATTAATATTTTCCCTAACATCTAAATTAATAAGAAAACCCAGGGGTGTTTGGAATGTCTCTGCGCTTCATTGTCCTTTTAAAGTGACATCCAGAAATCAAATAGGTCGTCAGTATCTCAGCCTTTCTCACCTGCCCCTATGGCCTCTGAGGCCTCAAAAGCGGAGCATTCATGTCGCCCCCGCCCTGAACTTCAGCTCGCGGTGAGGGGACCCAAAAGAAAGGTGAGCAAGTCCTTCCAACGGTGTCCCCAAAACCTGCCTCCTCCCAGGCCAAGAGCGAGGGTGACAGCCCAACTGCCTCCTGCCAATTACCTTGAGACCACAGCTTTGCTTCCGGGGCCCCCTACCCTATGACTGGGACCTCGGGTCCCCACCTAAGTCACAATCAGACACTGGCCCTGCCATCTCTGTTCCATTGAGGATCCAGGGTCAGCCCAACCCATGGGGCTGTGTCCACATGGCCTTAAGAGTTTGGGGTCATGGGCTTAGCTCTTCAAGAGTCCCAGAGAATCACGCGGGATTGAGTCTGGGGTACGGTTCAATTCCTCTGTGCATGGCCAGCAGAGCCTTCTCACGTCCACACCGTTTCTAACACAGTTCCTCAGTCGTAATTGCATCGGTGGTCAACTCTCATCCTCAGTGACCGTTTTCCCACCGTAAGACACATTTCCATTCCAGAAGCCATAAAAAGGGGGAAAAAATGCTCATTTTATAATCAAGGAGGTGTGGTATCTTTGAATATGCTGTTCCTTCTTCTTGGAATGCTTTTCCTTGGCTGGACTCCCCACCAAACTCCTCCTCATCATGGAAGTCTTGGGTGAACAAATGGCTTCTCGGTGAAGACATTCATTCCTTGCTGAGATCACATGACCCACTGGTCACATGACCCCACTGGGACAGAGAGCTCTTTAGGGGAGATCCGTAATGGAGGGAGGCTGCAGCACAGGGAGGGGAAGGAGCTGACAAGGGTGCCGCCTCAGGTCAAGTCTGGCCCTGACCTGCTCCAAGGGCGGACAGACGGGGTGGGGCCTCTGGAACATAAGCCCACCATAGAGTTGTCCCCGCCCTGAAGCAAGGGGGTGCCTTTGTTAGCCCTGAATCAGCCATTCCTCAGCTCTCTGCCTCCCCAGGCTGAGGGGGCATCCGTTGGCCAAGGGCAGTTCTCCAGAGAAGGCGGGCAGCTGGGGCCTGTCAGCAGCCGACGCTCACAGCAGCTGGGGGACAGGGGTGAAGGCCATCTGGGCAGGGCAGCAACAGCAGCGGCTACAGACTCTCCCCCCCAGGTGTGTTTCACGGCGCCGTAATGATGGTGACGGTCATTTGCTACTGGAGTCATCTATATTGGTGGCTGTACTTGCTGAGTCATGAACCCTCACAGCAACCCAAACAGGAAGCAAAACCTCCATCGAACAGAAACATCAACTGAGGCTCAGAGAGATTATGGGGCTCGCTCCCTGGCACACAGCTGGTCCACTACGACAAGTTAACGGCAAGAGAGTATCTGAACCCCAGTTTATCCAACATCTGAGTTTGTGCTCTCTTAGCTGTATCCTGACCTCGTTCCATTAGGGCACTTACCGCATCACATTATGTTCGAATGCACATCCTCCCCCACTGGACTGTGACCCTATTATGAATAAAGACTGCCTCCCCCGCTTCTCCTTCCTTTTTCTCTTTTACGTATATCTCCACTGCCACCATTTATTGATGCCCCCTGAGCCCGGCCCTTGTGGCAGACTGTCCTATTTGTCCTGCTTTCCCTGTAAGAAGATGATTTATAGCTACTCACAGCCGTCCGACCTTCCACCCCCCAGACGTAAGGCTTGGTCATATGACTTGTTTTGGCCAATGGAATGCGAGTGAAGTGATGGGTGCTCTGGCAGGAGAGATACACAATCCCAGTAAGGGGTAAACAGGAAGACCTGACCTAGTCCAGGGGTCACGGAAGGCATCAGCGAGGTCAAGATCTGAAGGCCTCAGTTCTAACTAAGTGAAAAAAATAAAGGATACCACTGCTTGTGCAAAGGCCCTGTGGTGCAAGGGAGCATGATGTCATGAAAGATTTAAAACAAGGCCAATGGCTGGAGTGCAGAGAACAGGGAAAGAGCAGTATACATGGAGGCTGGAGACATGGCTGGAGCTAGAACTGAAAAGCCTTTCAGGTCATCTTAAGGATTGGAGTCTTGCTTTTAAAGCAATAGGGA
Organism: Equus przewalskii; assembly: GCF_037783145.1. Taxonomy (NCBI): domain Eukaryota; kingdom Metazoa; phylum Chordata; class Mammalia; order Perissodactyla; family Equidae; genus Equus; species Equus przewalskii. Next base: position 38,782,806 of record NC_091855.1, on the reverse strand, counting down.
CATATGGAAGCATTTCCTTCTGGGCTGTTCCATTAAGAGTTGGGCGGCTTAGGCAAGTCATATGATTTCACTGAGCTTCCTTCCTTGTTTGTAAAATAATAGTGCAGAACAAAGCGACTTCTTCCCCCTTCAAGGTTCTCTTTTTCTTTGTATTATGATTCTAGATCAGGGCAGAGAACACGCCCAGAGTCCGGCAGAGTGTCCCAGCCCACGGCATTCGTCTTTGATAGGACTCGCCTGAAGTGGGGGTGACGTTCACATCCCCAACTCCCACACGGCACCGCTTTTCCAGCCTCAGTCAATAACAAAATAAAAAATCAATTTGGTTAATCTTCTTCAAACAAAAGAAAAACAGAGAAATCTCTTAATAAGAAGAAAATAGGCCTATTTATAATCAGACTGAGAAAACTGTGTGCGTAATGTGCTTTGTGCCTCAAAACTAATTTCTTTAAAATTTTTAATTTGGAGCACACAAACTAACTATTTTTAAAAATATGCAATTGCACAACTAATTCCGTATTAATGAAACTCAACATCTGTGGCTTTTCACATCTGATAGAGTTAAAATATAACCAAATTAAAGCAAGGGATTAATTTGTTTTGACTTATTAATATTGGCTAGCCATTAAAGTTTATCTTTCCCCATTTTATGCCTGTTTTTGGTCATTCAATAGCTCCGTACTGTCCTTCAATGATTTGGGAATTACGGTAATCACCTGAAGCGTCTTGCCATTCATGCAGGGTGTCATTATTCATAAATATGCACTCCGCTCCTCTTTAGCGGAACAAAGTCAATAGTCATAAAACATCATCATCATTTTTTCACTCAACTCACTCCCCAGCAACTTCGTCTCTGAATTTCCCTTGACTTAGAATATCTGATGTCAAAATGAAAATGGAGCAGTTGCCGCCACAAACAGACGGCTCTCTCCCTTGCACACGTGTGGCTTTTCTTCTCTGAATTTGCTGCACAACATTCAAGACCTTTTCTGAATCTTTCTCCTCAGCCACCCACGTTTCTGGTTACTGTCACCTCTGCAACAATTGATGGATGGTTGGGTCACACTGATCAGTGTTACTGTCAACGTGCTTTTAGCATCTCTAAGCGTAAAGCTCAGGGCTCCAGCCCACAGCACAAAGAGGCACGCATCTCATGCTGTCCTCCTGGAGTTCACACCACGTGTGACTCTGAACTGAAGAGGGAAGTACGTGGCCCCCAAAACTTTGTTTTCATTGACACTTCACTCTTCACAATTAGGGGGGCAGCAAACAGTAGGGGGTCAGGCACTTGCCAAGCTGCTACCTTTCATCTCTCTGGTCCTCAGCTTCCCCAACTGTAAAACTTGGGTAACGATAGTCACTACTTCATAGGGTCGTCCAGCCAAATGAGACCAAGCATCGGGTTGTTGAGTGGCCAAATGAGAGTGTGCATTTAAAGTACTAAGCACAATGTTTAGCACCTAGTAAACACTTTGTGAGTATTTCTTGGATGTCTCCAAGTAACTCCTTACTGGGAAGAGGTTGTAAAGGAACTCTGAGCTCCTGTGACAAGGGAGGTCACGCTATCCGCATGAGGCTGAAGTGATCGGTCTTGCATCTAATCATTAGGCCTGGGGTGGGGGCAGGAGAGACATCAGGAAAGGCAAAAATGCATCACAGGGCCCTGCCACGAGGCTAAGATGACGACTCGATCGCGTGCCTATTAACCTCCCCTCCAATGACTTCGGCAACATGAGCTAATGCATATGAACGTTCTCATAAACTGTAAAGTGCTTTCCAAGGCTTAGTCAAGAGTGGTTGCACCATCTCAGCAGATGGACAAAACTCCTACTACCTCTTGCACCTTAGAACTTTTCATTCAAAAATAAGATTTCTTGGGCCGGCCTAGTGGCGTAGTGGTTACGTTCGCACGCTCCGCTTCAGCAGCCCAGGGTTTGTGGGTTCAGATCCCAGGCGCAGACCTACACACCACCCATCAAGCCATGCTGTGGCGGGGTCCCATATACAAAATAGAGGGAGATTGACACAGATGTTAGCTCAGGGTCAATCTTCCTCACTTAAAAAAAAAAAAGATTTCTTCTGGGCCCAAAATTTCCCTCCGGATTGCCATAACACATCAGGGCAAAAGGTATTATTGAGTTCTTTGTCTAAAGTTTGCTTAAAATTTAGTTAGCTAGCTTTGCTTAAAAAAAAAAAAATCAAACCAGTTTTGTGGAAAATTCAGTGCTCAGACCCGTGGGGAATTCGTAATTGGCATTTCCATAACCCAGCTGTCTGGCTGTTGGATGGAACCCTAGAATAAATAAATAAACTAACAAACGGAAAGGCAAACACTCGAGTTCGGTGGTATTTACAAAAGGAGAAGACAGTACCGAATAGAAATAAACTCTCCCATGAATGAGTCTGACTTAAAATGGCTTGATTGAAAACCTTCTAGTATTTTAAGGATTAAGAGTGACTTTTACCAACTCAAAACGCTAGCAAATTGGGAAAGATACAAGATCCTCCCGGTACGGTTACTTTAGAAAAGTGAATGTTTTCTGCTATGATTTAGGGAACATTCTGTGACTCAGACACTTCCAGGTGTCTTTCTGTTTTTTCTTTTTCCAGGCGTTCTAAAATAAGCTGCCTTGGGCTTAGAGGGAAAAGGGCATTTCCTAAGAACAATTGGCAAGAAACAAAAGTGGGCTTCAATCTCCCATTTCATTCCGTGTCACTGGAAAAAACAGAAAAGAAAGGTCATAGAGGTCGGTGGTAGAGACAGCTAATAAACATCCAAAATCTGTTTTTCCCTTCCTCTTCACTAACAAAACTCCTATATTTTGGCAGGTGGCGATTTGCCAACTTAAAAGAAAAAAGCGCATTTCCCACTTTCCCTTGCAATGGTGGGCCATGACATGCATTGAGTGGGATTTTCTGGGAAGTTCTTTAAAGGAAGCTGACTTAGCTGGGAGGCATGTCCTTTAAATCTTGCCCCTGTTGATATGGAACTAATAGCTGGAGGTGCTGCAGCCATCTTGGCACCATGTGGAAAAGACCAAAAAAATTGTAAACATCCTGACTCTCATATCCTTAAGCCATTGAGTCCATGATAGCTGCTTCCCCCTAAATTTCTTATTAATTGAAAAAAATAAAATTTTGTTTAAACCACTGCGGTCCAGCCCCTATTGTTTGGAATTCCTAATTGACATAAGATCCTTAGTTTTCAGCTCATCTTTTCCATGGGAGATTATGGACTTCTAAATAAGATTATTTCAGAAAAATTGCAAAGCAAAGATCTGCAAGTATTTGTGGATTTTTAATCAGTGTGCTTCTTTCAAGTCTCAGATTCACTTAATTTCAGCCGAACGGTCTGCAAGGGGCTTTCGAGTGGATGAAGGTTTTGTGTGGAACATGAACATTTGCTCTGAAATATTTAGCACGTGCACAGTTAGAGGCAGTAAAATAATCACCGTCTAGGGACCCACCTAACAGTTCAAGAAACTCAACGCCGCCAACGCGCTAAAGCCCCCTGTGTACATCTGCCCATCAAATTCCTCTCCCCACCCCAAAGTACCCACTCTTCTAAATTGAATACCCTTCATTACTTTATACTTTATACTCCCCAAGCAAAATATAATATGTCAGATGGTCAAAAAAAATTAAAAAAACAAAGGCTCTGAATCCAGCTTCCTAGGTTCAAATCCCGGCTCTGACATTTACCAGCTGGGTAACCTTGAGCAAGTTACTTAACCTCTCTGTGCCTCAGTTTCCTCATCATAAAATGGGGATAATAATATAGTACTTACCTTATAGACTTATGGTAAGGACTAAATGACCTAATAAGTGTAAAATCTGCCATCCACAACGGCTATTTAAGTATTTATTGTTATTATAAATTATAAATTTATAAATTTATATATAAATTTATATATAAATATATAATTTATAAAATTATAAATTGTTATAATTTTGTACGATTCAGTATGTTACCGAACCCGAAGTGAGTTCGCTCACCCGTTGCGCAGCAAGCCAATCTCTGACACCGGGGGTGGTGGAAGAAAGTAGGAACTTTATTTTTGCACAGCACTGAGCAGGGAGAGAGGGCAGCTAATGCTGAAATCCCAAACTCCCTGAAAAGCTAAAAGGAAGGGTTTTTATTTGGGGTTTTAGGTAGGGGAGGGGGAGCATATGGCCTTGCTGGTCGGAGCTTTCCCACCAGCCTGTCTTTGGCCTTGAGACAGTTGCAGAGAGGAGGGAGCTCATGACCTTGCTGGTCAGCAGCTTTCCCACCAGCCGGTATCTCTTTGTGGGAGGAGATAGTCCAGGTGCTCGTCCTTGACAGTGTCTGTCTTTATGGAGGATGGTGTCTTTACTCAGGAAGCCAGAGAGTAAGCGGGTAATGAGTGTTTTGGTTTTAACCCCATATATGCTGGGTTTAATGTGGGGAAACTGATATCAGGGTCGATATCACATACATATATTTTGTTTAGATACCCACAAGATTTTTAATTATAAATCATAAACTAATGCAAAGATTATTGCATTATAATAAACTATATGCAACCTATAGCTTCAATATTTGATATCACATAGGGTAAAAAATCATTTTTTTTTTCCACAAATAGAATTTCGCTCACCCACTCCTCTTCCAGGACCATCTCAGCGAGCAGCGCCAGCGTCCACTCAGACGCCCAGGCCAGAGATCCGGGTGCCCTCAGGTCCATCCGATTCTCTCCCTCACGCATCCCCTCCCCTCCATCTCCCTCTCCTGCCTGGACCACGGCAGTAGCCTTGTTTCCAGACTGCCTCCCTCGCCAGTTCCCAACGCACTCTCCACAAAGCAGCCGGTGCTCCTTCACGGGGAAAAAACGGAGCCGTCGATTGTGCTCCTGGTTGCAGAAGGCCGGCGGTTCCATGCTGTCCAGCGGGACCCTCGAGGCCCCACCTCTGCTCAGCCTCATCGCCCACCGCCCGCCCCTCCGCGTCACTCCAGCCACAATGAACGCTGTGGCGGCACTTCCACGGTGGTCTCTCCCCGTCCCTGGGTCACTTCTCCTCTCCGCTCCACTGACTCCCCCGCATCTTGGAGGTCTCAGCGGCGCGTCACCCGCTCCCCGAAGACCTCGCTTAGCCCCCAGCCCGTGGGGTCCACGCCGTGAGCACCCACAGCACCCGCACTTCCCTGTTCCAGGCACACCTCCCGCCGTGGTCACTTCCCGATGCCCCGACCCCTCCTCTAGACCCTGTGTCTGCCCGGGATGGAGCGGATGCGGTCCCACTGCGTGTCCGCGTCCGGGTGAGAGGACGGATGACTGACGGGCAGGCGCTCCTTCCTCATCTCCTCTGACTTTCATGGGTTTGCCCTTTATCGCTTGCCCCTCAAAGTTCATCTTCCTTCTGACCCCTCGACCTGATATATTCACTCTCCCAGAGAGTGATGAGGGCAAACATTTAAAAGGTAGATGAACTCCATTATTGATGAGGGGAGGAGAAATTAGCACCTTGATAAAGTGTTAACGAAACTCTAAGTGGAGCTTTTTAGGGGCAGAAAATTGAGTTGTCCCCAACCGAATTATAAATTTTAAATATTTTGACCTCAAAAATTCCCCTTCTTGAACATATCCTGAAGAAATATTAGGATATATGTCCCTAGGAGCATTTATAGGGATGTGCAAATTACCGTTATCTACAATAGAGAACCTAGGACCCACCTAAATATCCTTCAATATAGAAGCAATTGAATGAACTGAGTCATATTTATGCTGTGAAACACTATGCAGTAGCTTAATGAAACAGATATATATGTGTTGTTATAGAAAGACTCCTTGAACACATTATTAAGTGAGAACATTTAGAATGTGTTATGTGTAATAGGTTACAATGTATGTAAAGAACAATGTAACTATGAGCATGTAAACGAATACAGACAGGTCTGAAAGAGACGTTGACGGCAGTGGTGGCCTCTGAGCCAGTATGAGCTTGCAAGGACCTGGAGGAAGCGAACAGGGATTCTAATGTTTTAAAACGTATTTTTTGCATTGTTTAAATTTTACACTGGCATATACTTGGATATTACCTGCCGTTTTACCCCAAATTGATAAATTTTAATTTAAATAAGATAATAAAAGATACAGCAGTCATGGTGCTATAAAGCTAATGGTCACAGATTCAAAGAATGGAAAAGGGTTGAAAATGACCAGGGTTCGTTTGTCGTTTTCATTTTCTTTCTTACTTCTAAAGACACCAATATAAACAGTCCTATGAAGAAAGAAGAACTGGTTGTATCAGTCTCATTTAAAACCTGGGGGGAAAAAATAAGCTCAGAGAAGATAAATGACCATACATGACCCCCTAATTGGCTCACCTCAAGGCCACATTTTATTCAGCAAAGTTTTTTTTGGTTTCTTTTTGGTGAGGAAGATTTGCCCTGAGCTAACATCCACGCCAATCTTCCTCTGTTTTGTATGTGGGTTGTTGCCACAGCATGGCCGCTGAGTGGTGTAGGTCCGCACCCAGGAACCAAACCCAGGCCACTGAAGTGGAGCACACTGAACTTAACCACTAAGCCAGGGGGCCAACTCCCATTCAGCAAAGATTTATTGAGCCCTTAGCACATTACTTAAATTCTCTGAGCCTCAGTTTCCTCATCTTTAAGATGGAAAAACTAATACTGAGGTGGTTCAGAAGATTAAATGAAAACAAAGATGAAAATCCCTCAGCACAGCACTTGGCACTTAAAAGCACTTGCAATTGTCTAAAACTGACAGAATCAACTTTCTCTCTTTGCTTGTTTCTCTTTCTCCTTATCATTCTGTAATTTCACAATGCTATGTCTAGATGTGGATTTTTTTTTTACACTGCTTGGAACTTGTCAATCTACCCTTCATGGATCCGCGTTGTCTATTTGTGTAGCCCTATGGTACATTTGCGGGGCAGGGGGGCTGTTGCTCACTGGCAGTTTCAGTTTACTAATCCTCTCTCCAGCTGTCTCTAATCTCTTGTTTATTCCATCCCACTTTTAAAAAATCTAACTCTATCTTTTATTTCCAATATTTTCTATAAGTTATTTCTGGTGTTAAACAAGTTTTTCTTCACTTTGAGGATAATATTCTGACCTTAATCTAGTTGAGATTATAAACCTACTTATTTTAAATCTTTTCAGATTTGTCTCCAGCAGCACAGGTGACATAACATGGCAGTTAAGCATGAAGGATTCAGAGTCAGACTGCCTGGATCAATTTGAGCTCTGTTGTTTGCTAGTTATGTAATCTTGGGTTAACCCAACTGTACCTCTATTTCCCTTCTGCTCAATAATGATGATAATTACAATGCATACTCCATAGGGTTTCTATGGAGATTAAATGAGTTGGTACAGGTACGTCATTTGGAACAGTGCCTGGAACATACTCGGCCTTTGATACATGTTAGCTGTTATCATTATTTCTATTTCCTCAGGTTTGAACTCTCCCATGTGATGGGTCTACTGCCTGTCTCTTATTGCACTGAATTTCTGCATGTGCTTTTTAATTTTGTTTGAGTTCATTGCGTATGGAAGTTTTTCCAAGAGGCCCTCCCTGTCAATTGGTTTCATGGATGTTCCAGCCCAGACCTCCAACTACGCAACCCTGAAGTAGATCTTACGTTTCGGCCTAGACTCCTTCATACTCTAGATGCTGTTGCTATCCGTCTGCATCACACAGGCCTGTGGAAATGACTTTTAGACCCAATCAATGATTAAAGATTAAATGAAAGAAGATTGAGTGGTTCCTGAAGGCATGGTTCTTATCTTAATCCTTTCTACATTTCCAGCACCCAAGACAATGCACTCCATAAGTGATTGTCAAATAATCACTGAATGGTTAGATAAATAAATGAAAGAAAAGAAGGTGGCAAGAGAGAAATCAAGGTCCCCAAAGAGCCTGGAAAAGCAGAGTTTTAGTAAGAGGCAGTATAGAATCTTGGTTAAGCTTTTGGGTTTTGGTGATGTGGCCTTGGCTGTACTTCTTACTAGCTGCTGAGGCTCAGGCAGGTTTATTACAAGTCTCAGCCTCAGTTTCCTCATCTGTAAAATGGAAACAGTGATAATATTTGCTTCACAGGATTGTAGAGAGGCTAGACTAGGCCTTACATAAGTCCCTTATTCATTCAGTCACAGTCTGTTGGATGTACAGATGGCTACAAAGATGAGCAAGAGAAAACACGTGAGTTCTTCTCCTTTAGAATATATTTTGCTGAATGCAGAACTTTAGACACTATCTCAATACAGGGGAAATTGAACAACTAACCACACCCATCCATGACAGGATATTAATGAAATGTAAAATCTGGGCAACTGTAAGCAAAATTGTACTGTTCTGAAGTTGTTGCTGTCGTTGTTGTTTTAAGTTTCATGATTTGCTAGTATGTTTAAGGACAAATCAGATCTACATTCAAATACTGAGTTTCCTGCAAAAATTGTAATTAAAGGAACAAAATGAAAGGCAGACATTTTCCCCTCCCCTGGAAAAGAAGGGAATTTAAAATCTATTTAGAGGGCAACATAAACTGCAGCCAATGCTGGTAATCCCCCAATATCACCTGGGATCAGATGGCGTATACCTTCTGGAATGAAGTTAAAACTCCTCTTATGTGGAGCCAAGAAGCATAACCACTGATTTGGAGCTGATAGAATTTTAAGGATGGGACAGGAGGATGGGCTCACGGCGGTCACACCATCATTCACCTAAAGGTCAAATAAATAAATCTCAGTGATCATGGCATTGAGGCTGAGGACCTGATCGTGTGGCCTTCATACAGTCAATCATATAGGGAAGCTCAATATGTCCAAAAGAACCATGCATTTGAGGCCAAAAAATCTAAAGTAGAGATAACTCTGCTGTTAATTTGAAAAAGCCATGTAACTTCTCTGGTCCTTCGTTTTCTCATTTGAAACAAGCATGCAATGATCTGTCATGACTTACTCATAAGAATTAGATAAACTGATGACAAGTATATTGCCTTGTGAGGTTTTCAGAATCCTCTCTGGGCATAAGTCTAGCTGTCGTTAAGGCTGGGGCCACCCTTAGCGTTTGTGAGAGGAGTTAATTTTCATGTCCCTAAAACCTTGGAAGTTGGGGCAGAGGGCAGGAGGAGGGGTTCAATGCTACCTAACGTGTCCTTAAGCAGAGTGTAAGGAAAGGCTCTGGGGGAAGTCCTCGCAAGTCAGGGAGAGGGTGCAGGGAGGGAGAAGAAAAGGTAAAGGCTTAGAGACACACCAGGTGAGGCTTTGAGGGCCCTGATAAATCATGACCTACCGTTGGGAGGCCAGAGAATTGGGACCAAGAGACCAAGCTGACGTGAAATTGCCATTCTCCGCCTTATAACCCTTGACCAAGTACTAAAATTGGCATTTGACGGCAGCAGTAGGTCTACAAATCAAGCGACGTGTACGGGGGGGAACAGCATCGTAGAATCTCAGAGTTGGAAGGAACCACAGTTGCCAAAATGGGAAGCGCAGCCACTCATTTGATGCCACCAGCTTGTCCAGATCCCGGTGGAGTTTATCGACTGCATTGTGTCAGATCTGGAAGGTGATGGCCACCCCAAGAGGGCAGTTACTCCAGCCTTGTTGGGTCACCAAAAGGTGAATGAGAAAATGGCCCCAAACACATTGTTTTTGTGCTTGCCGGTCCCAGGACCCCAAGCCCAGTCATTAATTCCATGTTTCAACAAAAGTGGGGGACAAATCTTTCTGGGGATGGAGCATGAAATGATTTTTGGTGGTCTGCAGACACATCATAAAAACATTAACTCACATGCTGATTATCTTTTATCCTTTCTGACACAGCCAGCAGAGAGTCTCTGGTGAGTGCTGGTGTGACTTTAACACCTTGCTCAAGTTTGCGAATCTCCCTGTTGGACACAGAGCAGGCTCTGAGCCCAGCGCATCTGGTGGGCAAACGTAGGTAATATTGTATTTTCATTGTACATTTTACAATCACCTTCAATTTATGGCACAGGATCCTGATTTTTCCATTTATGATAGTGATATAAAAGTGCCTTTTAAGTAAATATATTTACGAGTCAAATTAAAGAAAAATATTGAATAAATAAAAGTACAGGTGGAACTTGACTGTGGCAAAGAATGGTGGCTTTAGTACAGGGATGATGGAAGTCTGGAGAATGAGTTAATCAAACACAGCCCCACATGGATAAGGCAGGAGGGAAGAGGGAAGCAAACGAGCCTTTATGGAGGGCCTACTATGTGCATTCTTTAATACCGTGTTTGTTCATTTGATACATGAGGTGGATTCACAGAGGCAATATAGCTGAGTGGTTTTAGAATGTGGACTCTGAAACCATTTACTAGCTGTGGGACTTTGGGTAACTAAGCAAACCTCTCTGGAACCTCAGTTTAGAGTCACCAGATTTGGCAAATAAAAATATACAATGCTTAGTTATATTTAAATTTTGGACAAACAATGAAAAGAAAATTTAGCATAAGTGTATCCCATGCCGTATTGGGGAAGTACTTATACTAAAAAGAGTGCTATTTATCTGAGATTCAGATTTAACCGGGTGTCCTGTATTTAATGGTAAACCCTTCCTCAGCTTCCTCCTCTGCAACATACAGATAATAATAGTCTCTACTTCACAAATAAGTTAATACAAGTAAACTATTTAGAACAGCACCTAGAACATGCTAAATGCTTGCAACTGTTTTATTGTTTTCTTTTTCATCCTCTCATGAGGTGGCCATTAAAATTCTGTCCCTGAGACACCTCCATGGAAGCCCAGGGTTCCGTGGCACACAGTATGGGAAACAACTCGTCTCAACTTGACCTCCATTTTGACCAAAACCAGGAAGCTCCCTGACCAGGCCTTTTCTCCTCACTCACAAAGGCACAAAGCCTGCAGTTAAAGCCCTGTTAGTATTTATTAAGGAAACATTTCAAGACATCTTGTAGATTAACAAGGCCAAAACAGAGGAAGACTGAGTGGCTAGTGGCCGGCCTGCTGCCTGAATTTTCCAGCAAATACGTATTGAGGATGGTGCTTGGGTCTTAATGAGCTCGAAGTCCAGCTAAAAAGATTAGTACTGCAAACTTCCAGAAAACAAGAGATTTGGCTCATGTTGTCCCTCTGGAGGCTTTAAGAATGGGGTTGTTTTGTTCAGGGCTAGTCCTGGCCCCATTCTGGGAGCACGCGTCCTGATACTGCCTGCCTCCTCGATCCTGTTGAATTCTCTGCATTGACTTTTGCAATGAATTGATGTGAGTGCTTGAATCACGGCCAGACACTGTGGTTTCAGCACCTACTGTGAATTTGGCCCTGAAAAAAGCACAAGGTCATTCAGAAAAGCATAAACCAGTGTGTGGCCTCAAGGGCCCCACAGTTTAGCCAAAAAGGATGAGTTAAGTACTATAAACCTCTGGAAAACAAGGGACAAAGCATCATGTTGAATGAGGAGGGAAAAGTTGGTGTTTTGTATGCGGTCCCTTGGGAGGAAAATAGGGCCAGTGGGGAGAAATTATAAGGAGGCGTATTTAAAAGTGATTTCTAACACATACAACTATCTAAAGACAGAGTGGATTGCACAGGGAAGCAGTGAGTCCCCCATCACTGGAGGTAAGCAAGGGAAGTCCAGACACTCCTTCATGGGATTATCGTACAAAGGAATCCAAAGAAGCTGGACGAGCTGGTCGTTGTGGCTCCTGCTAATCCAGAGGCTTCCTGAGTCTGTACCTGGTATAAGACATAACTAGCGTGCGACAAGATGGCACTGAATTACATGCTCCAGTTCAGAGTCCTCCACATTGCCTGCGTCTGAGACATGATAACGTGCTTGGTAGCCAGCGAGGGTTCCTCACCACGTGCCGGGCTTGAGCTCATGAGAGCTGCACTTCCTGTATCTGCTCTGTGGGGCGGAGTTGGGAGCAGAGACGTTTGCGCCGGAGGAAGGTCTCCCTCTCCGCTTGCTCCAGCTGTACGGCCCCATGCTAGGGAGCACTCCCCGCAAAGCTAAGCTGTGTGCAAACCCTGCCATTTGCAGGGGTTGTTTTACATCAGAATTGCAACGCGATTGTACAAAGCTTTTTTTTTTTCACCATTAGAAGATAGTATCTGCGTTACTCCAGAATCTTCTAGAAAGACAGGAGGGCACCTGGCTGATGCCCGGATCCTCTACTCAGCTCAGCAGGCCTGTCACGGAAAATGAAACACCATGGCCCTCAGTGCAGACTGTCCGTTCCCCAAGCCTGCGCGCCTCACCTCCTCCACGGTTGACACAACCCATCACACCTCGGCTCGCTTCATTCCCCTTGGTTCTTCTCACAACTACTTTGGAAGAGAAATACTGCCTGGGCAGGTATCAACAGGGCTGTATTTGGGGGTTTTGCTTTGTTTTGTTTTGTTGATTGTTTTTAAGTAGGAGGCCTGAAGACCTTTGGCCCTTAATTTGCAGGTAGGAGACACGTGAATGGCTGGAATACTGCTCAACCATTTTCATCTTTGGATGTGTGCGGTCTGCCACCCCCCACCCCATCACCTCCAGTCACCACACACGTCGCCGCCATCCACAGGCAGCAGAAACTTGTCCGTGGACTGGATGCGTCTGCTGGCCAGGCGGGCTAAGGAGCAGCCAAACCAAGGCTTGGATGCCACCTGGAGAAGCCCTAGTTCTGAGTCTGCTTTGATGCATAGAAAGCCACCAGCATCCAGAAAGGCTGCCAATGCAAGCGTTGATGGAGGTTTTTTTTTTTTCTCTTAAGGGAAAAAAAATACATGTGCCTTGTTTGTGAATGGCAAAGAAAGGGAGACAAAATACCTGGAAAATATATATTTACCAAAAAAAAAAAAACCCAGATCCTGGTGATTCTTTTTAATTGGGTTGGAAGGGGTTACTTCATTATGCAGCAAATTAGAAAATTCATAATTTATCATTGCACCCAGTCGAAATGCCACCCAACTGAGTCGCACCCCTGTGAAAACCATCACATAGCGGCAAACTGTCAAGGCTGCTGCAGCCGACGGGCAAAATTAATATGCAAATGTATGCAAGAAATTAAAAAGCAGAATTACCCAGGCAAATGAGGTAGCTATACTTGAATTGTTAGAATTATGAATAATTACTGCGAATTTTCTGCTCCTAATATAACTTGTTTTTTGATAAACAAAGACTTAATTATCGAGATGCGCTGGAGAATTTCCGTGGCGCTCATTAATCTTGCAAAAAAAAACAAGTCCCTGGTGCCCAAGCCGTAATGAAGAGCGCGTGCCCTGAATCTTCAGAAAGATCACAGGCGCCAGGGTGCCAGGGCTGGAGAAAAAAAATGACAGTGCCAATGTCCCCTCCTGTACCCTGGAGTGTCATAACGTCTTCCACTAACTATCAAAGGGACTTATTTATGCCAGCAGCTGAGCTATAAGTCCAATTTACGATGCCTTGAGCAGTGGCGAAATGATCTGTTGATGTGTGGTAGAAATGCCATCTTGCCGTGGCGCGCGCTGGTCCCAATGATACCAACGTGATGAGGACCCTGCGCTCCGGCGCTAATGGATGCCGCGTGACAGACCGTAATCCACAAGAGGGACCATCTTTTAGGACCGGTCTCGATGGTTCTCCATTAATCTTGGTTGTGCAGTTCAGTGGTGTCCATGGGAACAAGGGCATTACCATAAACACGGGTTTTAAATTTTCCCATTGAGTGGCAACTCCCAGGAGCCAGACTGGGCACCATCCCACCGGGGCAGCGGCCATGCAGCCTTCACCTTCTCGAACTGACCAGGGCCCCTGCCTCGTGGGTGGACCAGGGAAGCAATCCTTCCTTCAGACTTGGGACCAGGAAGCGGAGGAGACCAGGATGGGTCCCGGAGAGCCTCTGGGGGCTGTTTCCGCAGCCCAGAGAAACCACGTGGCCCGTGGGAGCTGAGCTCATTTACCAGAAGCTGTAGAAGGGCATCATCCCCATGTCCTCTCAGCACACAGCCGAGGGTGCCTGCTGAGCGAATATTATTACTTAAAACCTGGCATCTAAGTGGGAATGACTGAGTCCCCGTCATCATTAGGCCGATTAGCGCCATGATAAACCCTCACAGATCATAAGGCAAAATTACGAAACATCACTTCTGGAGCTCTGAGGCGACTGAAGGAGCTCCCGGCTGCCTGCATGTTCAAACGCCTCCTTTCTGAATTCAAGTCCACAAATACCCTGATGTCTTGACAGAACCATTTCACTGTGTAGGCAAATTGTCACCTTTTACACCAGGGCATCTGTCATTTTTATACTCAACGCCACCTCTCCTTCCTCCTCTCTCTCTCTCTTTCTCTCAATCTCCCTGCCCCCTGTTTCGGCGCAAACCCCTTGGGAGCCCAGCGCCCCATCCAGGAGCAGGCTTGTCTGTCCCCTGCTTTATACTTACACAAAAAGAAAAATCCTTCTGCAAGTCAGATAGAAATGATGCATCTCCGACATCATTCATCCCCAGATTTTATTTTTATGCAGAACTCAGAGCAGCTTGTCTCGCATTCTCTCACCTTCCCTGAGATTAATTCTCACCACGGGCCTGCGATAGGATGGTGAGGGTAGCAAGACATCCAAGCTCAGAGAGAAAGAAAACTCAACTCAGCAACTCCATCTTCAGCCGCTCAGGCCGACTCCTGGGGGAAAGTTCCCAGCAGTCGTCCTCCTCATCCAAGTGGAATATTCTCCAAGAAAGAGGGGGCAGGGAGCCTTCATCCTCTCCATCTTGGTCATTGCTGTGTTCGGCCTGTAACCGACAAGTGAAATTGAGTGGTTACTGAGTGCCCAGCACTAGGGGGACATGGTGGGATATGAGTCCCCAGGGGGATAGACGAGCTTCATTTCAGACTCTGCCCCTTGCAGAGCTGTGTGACCTTGTGCAAATCCCTTACTGTCTCTGAGCTCAATATCTTCCATTGCAAAACGGGGGCAGAATTGTGGCAAGAATTAAATGGCATGAGTGGAAAAAGCTCACCACAGTGACAAGCACGTGATAGGTAATCAACATTTTTATTATTGGGCTAAAAAAATGAATTAGGCTTAGTCCCAGCCTACTCTCAGGAAAGGCAGAGTCCAAATGGGGTGTGACGGGAACCAGTCCCCAAAAAAGTGATATGTGAAATGATGACTAGCCCAGATGGGCAGCCCTGACCTTAGTGGTCAGTGGGCATCAGAGTGGACGAGGAGGGTTGACAGACGTCAGGTGATCGTCTCTCACTCGGGCCCCACCTGCCCTCTCTGCTCTGTGATCGCTGTGATGTGGGGCCAGGACGCTGCCAACCACAGGCCTGCTTTCCTGCTGCTCGCCGCCAGGCTCTGGGGAGGAAGGCACCTGTGCTCCTAGTCATCTTGGTGTCATCCCCATTTCCTCCCCCGCCACCCCCCACCCCGCAGCAGTGGGGCCTTCCCTTTGCACCGCTGTTGTACCAGCCTTTCTGTGCCCCGAGTTCGGGAGACCAAGTTTAAGGGTTGTAAATCCCACATCCCAGGAACTCCCTTCATTCTGGGCAAACCAGGACAGTTGGTCGCCAGCGGCACCTCAGAGACCCCAGCGCCACCAAGCAGTGCCCACTCCTCCCCCTTCTAAGTGCCAGTAAGTCCACCCGCCTCTTCCTTTGTCCCTCAGCCCTCGGGGGCTACCTCCTGAGCCCATGATACCTTAGTGCGCTCTTCTCGATGACCCGAGTAACAATCTCATAACCAGTCAACGCTTCTTTATTTTTAATTGTGGCAAAAATTCATAACATAAAATTTACCGTTTTAATGATTTTTAAGTGTACAGTTCAGCGGCATCAGGTACATTCACACTGTTGTGCAACCGTCGGCACCATCCATCTCCAGAACCTTTTCATCTTGTAAAACTGAAACTCTGTCTCCACTAAACACTAGCTGCCCATCCCCCTCCCGCAGCCCCCAGCACCCACCATTCTATTTTCTGTCCCCATGAATCTGACTGCTCCAGGGACCTCACAGAAGTGGAGTCTCGCAGTTTGTCCTTCTGAGACTGGCTTATTTCACTTAGCGTGATGTCCTCCAGCTTCATCCATGTTGCAGCATGTGTCAGAATTTCCTTCCTTTTCAGGGCTGAATAATACTCCATTGTGTGGATGGACCACATTTTGTTTGTTTATTTAACTGTTGATGGACACTTGGGTTGCTTCGACTTTTTGCCTATTTCTGAATAAGTCTGCTAGGAACATGGGTGTACGAGTATCTGTTGCAGCCCCTGCTTCCTTTCAGGTGTATACCCAGAAGGGGAATTGCTGGGTCATACGATAACTCTGAGTTTCATTCTTTGAAGAACAGCCCTAACACTTTCCACAGCGGCTGCACCACCTCACATTCCCACCAGCAATGCACAAGCGTTCCCATTGCTCCACATCCCCAGCAACGCTTGCTTTCTGTTTTGCTGATAATAGCCATGCTAACGGGTATGAAGTGGAACACTTGTTTATGTTAAGCTGCTCTGTTGGAATAACTCGTGTGGTTCTAACTCCTGGTTGGACCCTGGCTGATGCAGGCCTTCTGGGAGAGGTGGCATCCGACCATGCCATTGGAGGTGAGGCCTGGGGATGGGCGCGGAGAGGGAGGGCAGCTGGACAGGGGCCGTGAGGGGAGATGAAGAACGCAGAGCGGAAGGGAGAGGGAGCAGTGTGGTTGGACCTCGCTGCAGCGGGGGTGAGAGTGGGTGTGGCTGGGCTGGATTCTATTCTCTCAGCAGCCTGTCCCCATAGCTGGAGCTAGCGTCCTCCAGCTGCAGACCCAGCGGGGTGCTCCCAGACCAACGCCTCCTAGGCCTCCAAGGGGTCGACCTGGGACATCCTCTGACAAAGTAAGCTGCCCACTGAGCAGATGAGCAGACTGAGGAAACACACTGGGAGACCCAGCCTCCTGGTTCCTTCCATCTCGCAGCACTGGCTTTGGTCCCTCAGTACAGAGGGAATGACCTTCCTCTCCTTCCCAGGCTCAATCAAGGTGACAATAATGATAACAATGAGAACTTCCAGCTGGGAGCACTCACAAGGGATCAAGCTCCTTCTGTGCTTCATGCCACTGAATTTCCTCAGCACCGCCCAAGGTCACCTCTATCCCTGTTCCCATCTTACAGATGAGGAAACTGAGGCTTAGCAAGCACCAATGACCCCTGAGCTAGTAGGGGAACCAGGGCCAGGATTTGAACCTGATGGGTCGACACCAGAGCCCAGGATCTCCAGCCGTTCCAACCTCCTCCACCCCGTGGGTTGGGACGTCCCCTAGGGCTTGTCCGTGGGGAGCTGAGAGCAGCCGGCGGGCGGATGCTGAGGACTTCCCAGCCACAGCCGCTGATGAGGAGCTGACTCAGTGCTTCTATGGCAACACGTGGAAGGCAGAGGCGGTAATTGGGAGAGACAGAGCAAGCCCAGAGCTGGCAGAGCCAGCCTGTCAAAAGTCCTGAACAAGGCAGGCACTTCCTAAAGGATTCTTCTGCCTGTATTTATTATTTATTTAGGGATGTGTTTTTCCCCCAAGCTCTTTCTGTGGCTGTGGTGAGGTGGGCAGGCAGTGTGAAGTGGGTCTGTGGCGTCCTGCACTCACCCTGCACAGAGACCCCCGCCTCCCTCCCCCTGGGCTTGGGCCTGGGGTCCACAGGGACCCCATTGCTGGACCACGGCACTGGTCGGGACCACTTAGCCAGCCTGACAGCTGCCCTGTGTCAGAGCAGGAGGCAGGAAGAGAGGCCCAGCTCTCCAAGGCTGGCAGCCCCACAAGGTCAGGCTCCCCCAAAGCACCAGGGCCCACCGCGACTCGGCCCAGCCCCCTTCTCTGCCCTGGGGCTTCTCTAGCTTTTTAGATGAGGGTCTGCATGAGAATCAGCGGAAGTCCCAGACCCCCTGCCCAGAGCAAAGTACTTACTGACAGCTCTGCGGGGTTTGTAGACCTCCCCAAAGCCGTGTGGAAAGCCTTGGGGCCCGCAGAGCCCCAGGGAAGCACCTCTGGGCTGGGCTCCAAGCTTCTTAGGGCCCTTGTTCAGGGCTGAAGCCTCCACAGCCAGCAAATGGCTGTGGCATCGCGGGCACTTCCACCTGCTTGTGGAATGACCGCAGGAGCGAATGCCAGGTCGAGACTCTCATACCCATTTTGCAGATGAGAGAACGGAGGCTCAGAGAGGGTTAGCAACTTGTGCAACGTCACAGCCTGACCCCAAAGCCCAGGCCCTGTCCTCTCTGCCTGAGAGGTCAGCACTTCTTGAGCACTGAGGTGCCCAGCACGTCGATGCACAGTCTCTGTGACAACTGGAGCAACAGGTCCCAGCACGGCACCCAGTTTGTAAGTGAGGAAACTGAGGCTCAGAGAGGTTAGGCTGTTCCTGAGGCTCTCAGCGGGTGAGTGGCAGAGCTGGGGCTCACGCCAGGCTGGTAGCCTCCAGGCCCATGGGCCACCCATTGGGCCACACTGCCTTCCCCAGGGCTTTGGCTCAGGTCTTGAAAGGTGGGAACATCCCAGACCCCCTGCCCCATGGCAGGGACCTTTGAGAGGCCAGAACTGGAGGCCAGGCACTGAAGCCAGCCTCCCAGGGTGACTTTTCGCCCTGGCACGTGCCAGCTGTGAGGGTCTTGGGCCTGAGAATAAGGAGGGGGATGAAAACACCTACTTGAGCCTTGTGCAGCGCGTCCGGCACAGTCGTACACACAACTGAGGTGACCTATGCTCACAACTGTGCCTGGCACAGAGGGAGCGGCCCCACGTTCTAGATACTGCTGGTGTTGTCATCGTTACTGTTGGTGATTGTGGCCTCCCCTCTCCGCACCCAGCGTAGAAAAACGGACACGTTGGTGTGGTGAGAGGCAGGCGGGCCTGCAGAGACAGTGGTGAGCCAGAGTCGGAGGAGGGCCTGTGGCCACACCCAGCCCCACGCCTGGGGCTCTCTGTGACTCGCCCCCTCCCCAGCCCCCAGCCATGCACCAGGGTGGCGATGACAGCTCCCAGCTCGGGGTGTCTCGTGAGCATTAAATGAGATGGTACATGTGGAGTCTTCAGAGCGGTGCCAGGCGTGGGTCAGCCCGCAGAGCTGCCTGGCAGCACTGTTAGCTGTCGGGGTCTGGTCTGTCCTACCGCTTTATTAGATGTGCCCTGTTAGGTCCCCTCGGTGTACTTTGCAGGCCCCAGGCTGGCCACTGGGGGACACAGGGAAAAATCAAACACAGCCTCCAAACCCAAGTTCACAGTTCCACGTGGACAAAAACAGATCCCACTTAGTTCTTGTAAGAATGACCGAGCTGAGCCCCAGAGAGACACAGGGAAGTCGGAGTGCTGACCACTAGATCTGCAAGGGCTTGAGGGATGGGAGCAGGACTTCAGAGAAGGAGGACAATTGGCAGGGAAAGCGCATTCCAGGCAGAGGAAACTGCTCAGGCAAAGGCCAGGAGACTGGACGTGTGCAGGCCACTGCCAGCACAAGGAATGCCTTGTGTACATTAGACAAAAGGCACCCTTAGCCCACATGCATGCTTCCTCAGTTCAAGGTGTGGCTTGGTGAGCAGCGTTGGGCTGGCTGTCATGCTCTACTCAGCCCTTGGCTGGGAGCTCTTGCACAGTGAACAACCTGCCCAACCATATGCAGCACCCCTGGGTGTTCAAGAAAATGGAGAATCATTTGGTGCTGCTGGACTGTGAAGCCCTTGGGGAGGAGGGAACAATGAGAAGTAAAGTTGGAAAGGTCAGACGGGGCCATCTCCGAGAGCAGGGACAGCAAACTGGGTTTAGCGGGGGGGCTGCCTCCAGTCCACAAGATTGTCTGCCTACAGTGGAGTGCAGAGAGAGACTCACATGGACGCTGCATCAGAAAGAGAGCTGAGATCGATTATTGATGCCTGCCACTGGCACAGGACGGGAGGGAGCTGCAGACACACTAGGTAATACGTGCTCTCCTTGTCTCAGAAGGGGCAGCAAGCTAAGGAGCCCCCTTCCATTCTGATTCTGTTGCCAAGAGAATTTTCCTCACAAGAGCTTTGTGTGGGGCGGAGATAGGCCACAGCTCTAGGAGCCCCCGTTCTCCCTGACATTTAATTCCCTCTCAGATAAGCAAAGCAAAATGAAGGTGGGAGAAGGAGACAAAATCCACCCACTTTGGCAGAATGAAGCTGCAGCAGCTTTGCCGAGCCAGGCCTGCCTCCGCCTCACACAGGCAGAGCCTTGGGCACACACGTTTGCTCCCGAGGAGTTTGGGAGATGGGAGCAACTCTAAAAATTAATTTTTAATTGGCACACCCTCGCCATGGGAAGAAACAGAGAAGGGAAGGAGCTGGTGGAGACAAAGCTCCCTTTCCTTACAGAGCTTGACGTGCCAGCTTCCCTAGACTGTTCCGTGAGCATCTGAGCGGTGCTGTCCCATATAGCAGCCATGGGCTCTGGAAGCCAGTGGACACTTGAACTCAGGCCGGTCCAAATTGAGACGTGTTCAATTCTCACCAGATTTTGAAGACTTAGTATGCAAAAAGAATGTAAAATATCTAAGAATTTTTATATTGATTACATGTTGAAAGGATAATATTTTGAACAATTGGGTTGAATAAAATATCTATTAAATTTATTTTCTCTTTATTTAATGTGGCTGCTAGAAAATGTGCTGTTACATACATGCCTCCCTGTATGCTTCTCCTGGGCGATCCTGGCCCCCTGCAGGGGGCTCGGCGCTGGCTCCAGAGTTTGGCCACAGGCATGGTGAGGAGGCTGTGGCTCCCGTCCTCCCCCAGCCCCCTTCCTCTCCAGCTCAAGAATTCCCACCTGAAATCCTGGTGGAGGGCCCTTGCTGTCTCGTTGTGTGAGATTTGTGCTTTTCCAAGGGACTCTCTCCTTTTTCTCCTAAAAATTTTATTAATAAACTTTATTTTCTAGAGTATTTTAAGATTTGCAGAAAACTTGAGTGCAAAGGACAGAGGGTTCCCATGCACTCTCTTCCTCCTCACACTCAGTTTTCCCTGATATTAACATTTTGCATCAGTGTTACAACTGTGCTTGTTACAGTTGGTGAGCCCATATCAATACATTATTATTAACTGAAGTCCGCAGTTTACCTGAGGGTTCACTCCTGGTGTTGCACATTCCATGGGTTCCAACAAACGTATAATGATGTGTATCCACCATTATAGTGTCTTACAGAGTCGTTTCACTGCCCTAAAAATTCCCCGTGCTCGACCTACTCATCCCTCCCTCCCCGAGCCTCTGATCTTTTTATTGTCTCCATAATTTCACCTTTTCCGGAATGTCGTATCGTTGGAACCCTTCAGTATGTAGCCTTTTCAGACGGGCTTCGTACACGTAGCAAAATGCGTTTGAAGCTTCTCTATGTCTTTGTGGCTCCTGGCTCATTTCTTTGTATCAGTGAACAGTTTTCCATGGAGAGATGAAACACAGTTTGTTTATCTAGTCACCTGTTAAAGGACACCTTGGTTGCTTCTAGTTGTTGGGTTTTGGGGTTTTTTTTAATGGATTTTTGAAAACTAGATTCTTTAGTTCTCACCTATTAGTAATTTAGCAGAATAATAAGGCCCAGTTTGGAAATGGTGAGAGGAACTAGGCAATCTAATACATTGATGGCAGGTGTGCAAATTGCTGCACTGTCCTCGGGGGTGACTCAGAGCCCCCACGGGGAGAGGTGCAAAAGACGCAGGCCCAGGGGGCCGGGGCGCAGGAATGCTGCGTGAGCACCTGCGACCTCCAAACCAAGCTGGAGACGCAGACTCGAGGAACAACCGAGCTCAGAATAGGGCAGAATGGGAGAGGGAGGGGAGGAAGGAGGCAGGGGAGGGCCTTTCATCAGCTGAACCCCAGCCGAGAGCCGGAGGACCACTCACAGTTTAATCCCCACTGCACCCCTGTGGAATCTGAATCACTGACCTTGTTTTACAGCTCAGAGAAGCTGTATTATCTGCCAAGGGCACACAGCAAGTTAGGAGCCAGAACTGAGTTTGGAGGCCAGGCCGCCTGAACCCCAGCCATGCACAGATGTTCTAAGATGGCACCTGCTCCTGCCCTGGGAGCAAGGCCTCGTGTCTGGCCTCTTTGGGATGTAGTATCTATTTCATCTTGGGATCTTGCCTCAAATTTCCATTTCAACATCTTTTTACAAACCGTAATTTCCGTGAGAGTATGGTTTTGTCTGCTCTTGTCACTCCTGTATCTGCAGTGCCCAGCACAGTGCCTGTCACATAGTAGGTCCTCCATAGACATTTATTGAATGAATAAATGAATGAATCAATGGGACACGGTCTATCCCTTCTGAGAACTCACAGTTTAGAGGAGAAAGACGAGGAACACGCTTGGTTGGAGAGTGCTGTGATACACGGGGGAGGTACTTGGTGCCACAGGAACACTCAGCTGGGGCCCCTGATCCAACCTGGGGTGTGAGGGAGGGCTTCCTGGAGGAGGTGATGCTTAAGCTGAGTCTCGAGGAGGAGCAAGAATGAGAAGAGGTGAGGGAAGGAAACCCAAAACCGAACAGGACAGTGTTGCTGACAGAGAGAAAGGCCCGAAGGGGAGCCTGGGCGGCCCATGAGCAGCCTTGTAAGCTGTGGGAAGAATGCTGGAGTCTATCCCACAGGCCCAGGGCAATGGTTCCCTAAGGAAGGCAGTATACGTGTGGGCAGAGGGCCAGGCCCCCCGCATGGAGGGAGACCCACCCACCCCGGGATGTTTCAGGGTGGGGCAGGTGACAGCGCACAGCAGAGAGACTGCCTCCTGTCCTGCCCAACAGTCCCAAGCCCACCTGGGGCCAGCTGTGTGATGTCATGTGGGGCAAGACACTTCCTCACCTGGAACGAGGGAGGTGCGTGAGGATCACGGTGAGGGTTACCTGGATTAACGCCAGCACAGGGCCTGGCACACGGGCGGGCTTCATAAACAGGAATCATCGCTTCTGATAAATAGGAGCTGTTAGCATTATGTATCAAATCGGTACATGGGGTTTTTTAGAAGGGTTGAAAACACTGCCCTGGGGAGCCATTAGAAAGGTTTTAAGGAGAACACCGATGGGATCCGATTTGCAATTTAGAAAGATCACTCAAGCTACCTCGTGGAAGATGGATGAGAGGAGGGGAGATGGAGTCAGACCAGCAAGGAGGCGCTTTCCGTCAAGCAGGTGAGAAATGACAGAGCGGGGCGCTGGAGGCCGCGGAAGAGGCGCCCACTTGAAGCATCTCAGGCAGCGAGCTCAGCGGGACTGGGGGACTGATGGGTCTCAGGTGAAGGACGGCGGGGAGGACGAGGACTCGGTTAAGATGTCGGTTGAGAAAGCCAGACCAGCTCCTTTCAAGTGAATGAGGAAGCCAGGGGAAGGGATGTGGCTGCCTGAAGCTGGCCCTCTCCAGGACAGTCCGGGGGAAGCACGTGACCTCCGAGAAGGCTGTGCCCACGTGGAGGCAGAGCGACCCCATAGTAGCTTTTCCTAACGCGTTCTCTTTGGAGACCGAGTGAATACCACTCATCATTGGCTTTTACTTCTGGACGGATTGACTCTGCACAGCCGGCCATCATATCTCCTGGGGTTGGCAGCACCGATGGCAAATTTTAGGTTCACACAAGGCACTTGGAATCTTTTTTTGCTTTAAGGTTGGGGAGAACTCATTCAACATCGCCCTTTGGAATTGTGGTGTCCCAGCGTTATTTACGGAACGCCATTGTTCCACTCGTAGAAATAGAACACAATCTGATTCATGAAAACCCTCCTGTTCATTTCTGGTTGTCTTCTGTAAAGTCATGATCAGTGTGACCTTGTCAGGACACGTTAATCCAGATTGACCCCCCGCCCCGCCCCAGGCACTGACATTTTTAGTTTTGTCGTAGTTTTCATCACATTGGTAATTACTCTTTCTTTTTGCATTTCTTGTTCTCTCCCCGCTCTCTGCATTTAAGCCATTCTTCTCTTCACGAACGTGAGGCTGCTTTAACGTTCCCCGTAATCATACTTAATATTCTGCAAATTAATAGCCGTTCTTTCACAATTAGTCTCTCTTTTTTGGCACCTCTCGATGCCTCTCCCAGTTCTGTGCGTACAACGTACAAGGTGCACTCACTGAATTTAAGTTCATAAAAGTACGATGCACGGGAGAAATCGCTGGTGACAGCAAAACATGGTCCCCCAAGCCCCGTAGCTCGAGGCTCAGTAACAGATGAGAGCACAAAATATCTTCGGGATAGAGTATTTACAAAACTACTTTAAAGGAATTGCATGTCATTAATCACGAGTTCTTAAAAATCAGTCTTCTCTTATTTGTTCTAATCTAGTTAAATGGCCCTGGAAATACAGTCCGTGGCTTGCTCAATAAATGCAAGTTGAAAATCATAATGTTCTCATCCAATTTCCAACTCATACATCGTGTTATGGATTTTTTTCTTTCTGCTAGCGTTTCTCCAGTCCACTAAATATTCCAGACATACGAGAGTCTTCATTGGACTCATTCTAATAACTTTTTTCATCAATATGACTTTTGAGAATGCATTGGTATAGCAAATTAAATATTATTTATGACTTTAATTTGTGTCCTATTTGGATCTTACATTCACAGGGCCAACTTCGCTATCATCATTATCATATTGTTGTAGACTCCTCCTAAAATTAAAATCCACTCTCGTCTTTAAATGTTTTATTGTGCTTGTCGTTCTTGTTTTGTGCTGTAGTGAACATGATTAATTCTGTTAGCCAAGTGCATATGGTCTGCCTGGCCACCATCCATTATCTTCATTGTGGCTGCCTGCGAATGAGCACTTTATTATTACTTTTTTCATCTTTTCAATTACCAGATGTGCTTCCCCATTCTCGGGATTTCTGCAGTATCCAAATCCAGACCTTTGCAGGGACTTTGAGGCCTGTGTGATCTGGCCTCATCCTGTGCCTCCCTCCCCTCTCGCTCACCACGCTGGCCTCTCCAGCTTCTGTCAATTGCTGGAACGCTCTGAGCTCTCCCCTGCCTCTAGGCATCCCTGCATGCCCTTCCCTCTGTCTGCAATGCTCTTCCCTCACCTTCCCAGTGGCCCCTTCTCAGCCTCCAGGTCTCCTCCTCAGAGAGGTCTTCTCGGAACCTTCTCTAAATTAAGCTGCATCTCCACCACCTCCACCTCTCCCATTTTCCTGTGTCACAGGGCCCCACTCTTTCCCCTCCTCACAGGCATCTCTATTTGTAACATTTGTTTTCCGGTTACTTATGGATTATCTGTCTCCCCAGCTGGAATGTCAGCTGCATCAGGGCAAAGATTTTGTCTGCCTTGTTCACGGCTGTGTTGCAGGGACCAGTATGGCCAGAAACCTTAGACCTCATGAGAGAGAGAGGATGGAAGGGAGGGAAGGAGCTGGGAGCAAAACACCCAAGACCAGAGGATGCCTCTGGCTCATGTCAAGCCCAGACATTCTTTCAGAATCTTCTCTCCCTTCCTGCTCCCTTCTAAACTCTCTAGCGTCTCCCTGGGCGCTCAAAGCAGAGAAGGACAAGCCTTTGCTCGTACCCTCTGGTGAGTCTTAAACACAAGGAGATAAATGTCAAGGCAATTAAGAGAGTCTTGGGGTTCCATGGCCCCTTCAGGAGATTTTTTTTTCTGGTGGCAGAGTTAAAATAACACTGCTGAGTGGTTAAGTTCGCACGCTCCGCTGCAGGCAGCCCAGTGCTTCGTTAGTTCAAATCCTGGGCGCGGACATGGCACTGCTCATCAGACCACGCTGAGGCAGCGTCCCACATGCCACAACTAGAAGAACCCACAACGAAGAATACACAACTATGTACCGGGGGGGCTTTGGGGAGAAAAAGGAAAAAATAAAATCTTAAAAAAAAAAAAAATAACACTGCTGAGGGCTGTCGACACCAGAAAGGGCTACGTCCCCTGCTTTTCCGTGAACTATTCAGAAACGGGCTGAGAGGACCCGGAAGCTGGGATGCCCAAGCACACTCAGCTCTTGGCTTCTAAATACCATTCTCCACTAAAAGGGACCAAGGCTCTTTACAACAACCGCTCAGCTCAGGGCTCGGGCAGGAAGAACAGACGATGAACCTGGAATATTTTATTGTGCCAAAAAGTAAGGAAGTGCTCAAAGAACGATGGAAAGTTGTCAAAAGGACACAAGCGGCAGTTTGAAAGGGCTCCTCCACTGGCCAAATCTGGGCTATTGGAGCAATGAACTAAATAGAGATAGTAATGGATTATAAACCATTGAACAAAATAATTAGGATCCATGGTCCGTTCTGACATAAAAAGTGAATGAATAAAAAAAATGGACTAGCAGTGAAAGCCAAAACGGCCTTGTGATCAGAAACCTGGGCAAACCGCATTTAAATGCCGGTACTGCCAAGGAGTCGCTGAACGGTTTTATGAAGAGTTACCAATCCCCAGAGCACCTGGCTGTGCCCATCTGTAAAGTGGGGATGACAGGAGGGCCTCTCAGAGGGCAGGTGTGAGAAGTAAACACCCGGGTCAGCATGCTCGAAGCATCAGCTTAGCACCTGGGAACCACGCAGGACCATCGTTATTACTGCCACGGTCATCCCCTTTATTACTGACCTGGACACCAATGGCAGAGGCACATTGACCAAACGACTCCTCCAGGTGCCTCTCAGCCTCAAGGAGCCTGTGTCCTAGGTTCTAGAAGAATCCATCCTCTCTGCCTGGATCCTTACGCATTGGTAAAAGGCAGTGCCAGCCCAGTGCCCAGAGGGTGGTTTTACTGCTCCTGTAAGTTCTTTCCTTCCAAACCGGACGCTCTCGGGCGCCACAGTAAGGAGCCTCATAATGGATTTAATGAGACAGAGATAGTGCCAACCTCGAGGTCCCCACGGCCCCCACAATAGTAGTGGGTCCTGGTAGCCGCGTGGCGCTTCAACCCGCAAATAACCGCCTCCCCTTGGTTGTGTGTATCTCACTGGAGAGTGTGTCGGGGCCACAAAGGAGGAAACCTCTGCTTCTGAGCTCCATGACTTGTCCAAAGGCCCTCAGCAGACGTCGAACAACCTCAGCTCCTCTGTCTGAAAACTCTTGTCTTCGGTATTAGTCAATCCTCGCAGCGACCTTAAGTGCCAAGGACCGTGGTTGGGGCCATTGGGTGGAGGACCAGGGCTCGCCTGGGGTTACGCAGAGTAAGTGGCTGAGCTGAGCTGAAATGGAAATGAGCCCAGAGGGGCCTTGGCAGAAGCAGGTCCTGGAGGAAGGCCAACTTGGAGAACTGGTGCCGGAGGCCAGCCTCAGGCAGGATGAGGGAAGGCAGAGCCACCCAGCCAGCTGCCTGGAGGACGATTTGAACTTTGATGGGCCTGGGTTCAAGCGACAGCTCTGACACTTATGAATACACAATCCAGCGCAAGTTACTTACCTCTGGAGCCTGTTTCCTCGTCTGTAAAACGGGCTTATATTAGTCCCACCAAGAAGGACCCGGGACTGTTGGCCCCGTTCCCTCTCACCCTTGTACGAAGGAGCGTGGTTATACACAGAGGGATAACCAAGGACCAACATCTACAGACCGCCCACACGGATCATCTCTCTCCACTCCATCCAATCCTGTATTAACAGTGTTTTACGGCCGATCTCACGGAGGGCAGCGGGGTCGTGCGGCGCACCAGTGAGAAGAGCAGTGAGCTACATCGTGTTCTAAGTCCTCATGGATTCGAGCAGCTTTGGGGGTCGGAATGCATCTTACAGTTGATGTGTCTCACAATGGAGCCACAGCAGCCTTTTCTTTCTTTGTGGGACATAAAATAAACAATGAATCTAATGAACAATTGACACCTCGGATATGAGGAAAGGTGGTAACGACTGTTAATATGTTTTTATTTAGCACCTTCTATGTGCCAGGCACTGGGCTGAGTGGTTATGGGCTTGGTCTAATTTCTTTTTTTTTTTTTTCTTCTGGTGAGGAAGATTGGCCCTGAGCTAATATCTGTGCCAGCCTTTCCCTATTTTGCATGTGGGATGCCACCACAGCATGGCTTGACGTGTGGGGTGTAGCTCGGGATCTGAACCTGTGAACCCTGGGCCACCAAAGTGGAGCATGTGAACTTAACCACTACACCACTGGGCCAGCCCGTAATTTCCTTCTTAAAACAATTCTATGAGAAAACTTCTGCTAGAGCCATTTCACCAATGAAGACACTAAAGCCCCAAATGATCAAGTAGTCTGCACAAAGTCACTTACCTGGTGCATCAGTAGGGTTCTCCAGAGAAACAGATCCAATAAGATGAGAGAAGATAGATGATAGATAGATAGATAGAGTTATGGACTGAATGTTTGCGTCCCCCCCAAAATTCAGTGTTGACACAACCCCCAGTGTGATGGTGTTTGGAGGTGGGGCCTTTGGGAGGTGATTAGGTCATGAGGAGGGATCCCCCGTGACTGGGATTAGTGTCCTTGTCAGAGGAAACCGAAGAGCTAGCTGCTCTCTCTGCCATGTGAGGACACAATGAGAAGTCAGCAGGCTACAGCCCAGAAGAGGGCCCCACCAGAACCGGACCTCGTCTCAGTCCTCCAGCCTCCAGAACTCTGAGAAATAAAGTTCTGATGTCTATAAGCCACTCAGTCTATGGTATTTTTGTTATAGCAGCCCAAAGTGACTAAGACAGTTTAGATAGATGGATAGATGGATGGATGGATGGATAGAGAGAGAGAGATAGAGAGAGAGAGAGAGAGAGAGAGAGAGAGATAGATGGATAGATAGATAGATATAGATAGATAGATCCAATATATCTATATGCACCCCAGAATACATATATGGAGAAAGAAAGAGAGAGAGAGACAGAGGGATTTATTATATATTAAGATATATATAGAGAGACATATAGATATATGTAGATACCATGCTTTTAGAACGGGAGAGGTGACTATCAGAGGAAATTGCTAGCATGGTTGGCAGTGGCTGCCTTGGGCGAGCGGGAATCAGGAGCTGGATGTGGGACAGGGGACTGCTGTTTTTCATTATGAGCCGTATAGAATAATGTGATTTTTAAATGCATACATGTATCACAAGAACAAAAATTAGAGTTAATAACACCCAGCAGGATGACAGTCTGGGGCCTGTGGTCAGTTGATCTTGTGTAACTGTTACTTCAAATTCTCTCAGCTCCATTTTACCCACTTTCTTAAAGCCCGGGGACTCGGTTTTCTCAGCCACACAGCTGCCTGGAACACGAACGCTGACCCATGTGATAGACCTTTATGCTCCTTCTCGCCCTTTGAAGAACCTCCTGGGCCCGAGACTCCTCGTGCCCCAGCCGGAGATGTAGAACCCAGACCGGGCATGACGCGGCCCCTGCCCACCTCTCAAGCTGCGCCTCGAGCCACTGAGCCCCCAGATGCCCGGCCAGCCAAGCTCCTTCCATCCCCAGGTTCTTCGCTCGCTCTGGACACCCTGCCCATCCTGGCGCCCCCAGGGCTGGCCACGCCTCCTCCTGCAGCTTTGATTCGCAGCTCTGGCCTTCCCTGACCACACCGTTTGAGTAGGTCCCATCCCACTTTCTCCTAACACTTATCAAAGCACAAGAGTTATCAACATTTTTAAAGTCCGTTTCATTTGTTGGCTTGCTTTTATTGCCTGTTATTGTCAATAGACAGTCAGCTCCATGAGGGTAAGGAGCAGGTCTATTTTACGCTCTAATTTTATCCCCAGGGCCCTGCCCAGTGCCTGGCAAACAGCAAGCCCTTAACTGAATGAATGGAAAGAGAGTTTGTCAGGCGAATGTCACAGCAGGCCACCGTCTCGCCACCAGGTCCCTCTGCTCCTCAGTGGATTTTGACCAGGTCTCCCCTTGGCAGAGGCCCCAGGCATAAAATCGCCTATTGAGGCATTAAAATGGAAGCACAGCGTCGATGATTCTGCAGGCGTTCGGAGCAGTTCGCACTTACATACGGCCCTCACTCTGCGCAGACCCTGTTCCAAGCGACTTAGACCCATGAACACCTTTTGTTCTCCTCACAACTCTCTTAAGCGGGTACCACCTTTCATCCCCATTTCAGAGACGTGGAAACTGAGACCCACAGAGCCCCAGCCAGCTTCCCAGGTTGCTCAGTGGGTCGAGTCAGGCTTCAGACTCCAGTCTGCACTCCTCAGCACAGCACGACGTGGGGAGGCCCCCCAAGTCAGAGGCCACCCTCAGCTCCAGCTCGTCTAGGAAAAGCAGTCACCGCCTTGCCTGAGCCTCAGCACGTGCCAGACACGCTCCGAGCATGTCCACATGTCTTCTCTCCCTCCGCCAACACCACCATTGCCTCATACGTTCACGCACTTACCACTGTTGCCGAAATCCCCATGGGCCCCTCGGCTGTGACTGGAGGGCCGTCATTGGAACCCAGGGTTCAGGCTTCAAAAGCCCGTGCATTCTCTACCGCTTGTGCTTTTGTCCTGGAGAAAAAGGAGGAGGGGGAGAGGAGGGGAGGGAAAGAGGAAGAGAACTCAGCCAGAGTCTCCAATGAACACTTTTGATGGTGGCAGTGGAGTGACGAAGTACCCCGTGAGCACGGTGACAGGTGGTCCCACTCAGAAGGGAAAGCCATTATGCTCCCTTTAAGATGAGGCTTCAACCTAATTGAAATGACGATTCTTCTCATCCTCCTGTTGAAACAAAACTCTGTATTTTTTCATTTACCTGCTTGCAAGGACACTTTTCTTTTCAGAGGGGGTGGTGGACGCCTCACTGGACAGAACCCCCAACTATTTCTGAGCAGGTAAATCGGGCTCAATCCTTTGCTCCAACCCCGCATTTTGACACAAAATATTCCAGGAGCACCACGGGAGGGGCGGGCACGGGACTCAGAGCTTGCTGGATGTGGCCAGTTCCCCAGGGAGACAGGTGTCTCCCTCAGAACTCACAGGCCTGGGCAGTGGCAGGCAAGGCAGTAAGGAAGAAATCCATCTGTGGGAACTGTCCTTCCGGGAGGCCGAGCTGAAGTCAAGCCAGGAAGGAGATGTGGCAGCCACTCCAGGATCGTCTCATCTCACGGACCTCAGAGAAGGGGCCGCGGCCTCGTATCTCACCTTGGGAATCAACTCTATCATCTATCAATTGTGTGGCCTGTGCTCATCTTTCTGAACTTTCTTTCCACTTTCCCTGACTAGTATTTTCTGCTTCTAGAAATAGCTGGGAGCTCCTGGAGGGCAGGTGTTATATATTTTTACTTTCTGTTTTGAGTTGAATTTCATCCTCCCCACCTCCCCCCCCCCCAAAAAAGATGTTCAAGTCCTAACCCCCAGGCCCTGTGACTGTGACCTTACTTGAAGATGGGGTCTTTGCAGCTGATCATGTTAAGAGGAGGGCACTAGGGCGGGCCCTAAGCCTATGAGACTGTGTCCTTATCAAAGTGGGAAATGTGTTCACGGAGAAGCACACAGAAACGCCCTGTGACGAGGGAGGCAGAGATCAGAGTGATGCTTCCGCAAGCCAAGGAGCAGCACAGCCTGCCAGCATCACCAGAAGCTAGAGGACAGGCCTGGGGCAGATTCTCCTCACAGCCTCAGAAGGAACCAGCCCAGCCGACGCCTCGATAGTGGACTCCCGGCCTCCAGAACTTCGAGACAATACTTTCGTGTTGTTTAAACCGCCTAGCCTGTGGTACTTTGTTACGGAGCCCAGGGAACGAATGCACCTTCCTATTCGGGATCCTGCACATGTGTGATATACAGCTGTTGCCCAGTAACTGTTGGTGACATACATGAACGCACACAGGCTGAAGCGTCCATGCATGGTTTTCTGGCCTGTGTTGCTCGCTCTCCGACCCCGCTCACCTGGGTTATCCTTCAAGGTCAAGGTGAGCTGGGCCTCCTGCAGTCACATGACACCAAAATGACTTCTCCATCCTCAGTCAGTGGTTATGGCCTGGGAGACTGGGTGCCCTTGGACATCTCCTTTGCTGGGTGGGTCCATGGATCACACTGCCAGCGCTCTGACAGTCAACCCTCCTACTTCACAGCCCCCTCTCAACTCTGAGCTTCCCCGGGTTTGGGTCTACTGTGGCATTGCTCCTTGGCCCATCTCCCTTGCTATGCTTCTGGAAACCAGGTAAGGCAGGGTCCACCCAGGCCCCCACTCACACCTGTCACCTCCTCAGAACCCCACACCCAGGGTGTGCTCATTAAATTTTGAAAAGGGTGAGTGATGACTTCTCAAAGGTTATTTGAGAAGGAAACTCAGGTTAATAACTCCCATTTGAAGGACTCTTTAAAGAAGTGGTTTCAATTCCAACACCTCAGTTAATAGTCACAGAATCCCTGGAAAGTAGATATGATGGGTTGAATTGCGTCTCCCACCACCACCACCGCCAAATTTGTATGTTGAAGTCCCGACCCACAATGCCTCCGAATGTGCCCTTATTTGGAAACAAGGTCTTTGCAGTAGTAACTGGGTGAGTTGGGGTGAGTCATACTGGAGTAGCGCGGGCCTCATCCGATAGGACTGATGTCCTTATGAAAACGGAGAAATCTGGACTCAGAGACAGATGCACACCCGAGAAGAGTGAATTTAAGCTGCCACAAGCCAAGGAGCTCCCAGAAGCTGGGAGAGAGGCCTGGAACGCATCGCTCCCCAGCACCCTCAGAGGAAGCGAGGCTCTGCCAACACCTGGACCTCACACTTCCAGCTGGCAGACGTGTGAGACAATGAATTTCTGCTCTTTTCAGCTGCCCACGTTGTGGTCCTTTGTTACGGCGGCCCTAGGAAACTAGCGCAGTAGGTGATATTATTTGTCTCCGTTTTACAGATGAGAAATAGAGGCTCAAAGACAAGGTGTTGCCCGAGGTCCATGGCTGGTAGGAGGCAGACCGGGATGTGAACCCAGCTCAGGCTGACCTAGGCCCCCAGCAACCTGAGGTGGTAGGAACCTGGTGATTTTGTTTGGGGTTTCCCGGGCAAGGATTTCACAAAGGGCCTTGGAGGCACAGCTCAGATTCTCCCTCCCACTGAGCCCTGGTTAGGGGACCCCAGGCCTGGGAAGGCGCTGGCCTGGGTAATTAGAGGTAATTAGCCTCCGAGAGAGCCCGCGCCTTCCTCGTGGTTTGTGCCCTTTGTCACAGGCCTCGCTCAGGAAAGTTAGGGCCCATCTTGTCACTCCTCTCCTTAACTCTTCTCCTAACAAATTCCTGGAAGACAGAAATCCAAATGTGAGAGATTCAGGTCTTTTCAGACATTCTCCAAGTCTTCTAAGAAGCAGCCCTGGAAGGGTTGCGTTCTGCAGTCACGCACGCAGGAACAATAGCAGCAGGACCTTGGGGTCCAGTCCTGCTTATGGTGGGAAACCCTTCCATCCCAAAGGCTTGTGGCAGCCCTGGGCGAGGCTGAACGAGTGGACTGCTTCAAGAAACAGGCCGGGGTCGGGCAGGGGGGAGGGACTTCTCCCAGGAACGTAATGTCCAATTTGGGTTCCACTCCCACCCTGGCTTTAAGAGGGTCTCCTTCTTGTTGCACGTGTGTCTTAATCATGCAAGTGACAACAGTGACCAGAGAGTGTCCCCACCCCCTCACACCAGCTCCTCTGAGTCACCTGGGAAGATGTCATCTCGTTCTCTCACAGGGCCCCCTGGTCAAGGCACAAGGGCGGTCAGGTTGGAGTTGTGGCCTTGTGATGGGGAAGGAGACGCCTGGTGGACGGAACAAGCACAGGGCAGGGAGTCGAGGATGCCCCATTCTCATCCCTACAGGCCACTATTTAGCTGTGAGCTTTGCCTCCCGCCAACAAATAAACCTCCTTCAAAATTTAGCTCAGACATCACCACCACCCTTCCGAAAGCTTCCAGGCCCCTGGTCCCCAGGAACAGCTGGATTAGGTGCCCAGAGACCCTGTGCGTCCTCTGCCCATTTTCCCCTCTGGACCATAAATGTCTTGGTGGTGTTCTCCCAGCGGACCGTGAGCTGCTGAGCAGAGGGCAAGTTCAGTTCCCTCTTTTTGCTGCTGTGTTAGAAGTGACCCAAGGAACAGTCCTGTGGGCTGGGGGAGGACTTGCCAGCATGGCCTGAACTCTGTCACCAGGTGCTTGTGACTGAGTAGGGCTGGGCAGCGCATGGAGGTGCCACAGAATAACTGGGGCCATTGGCCATGGGCCAGCTGCCTGGGTTCAAATCTTGGCTCTGCTGCTTAGTAGCTTTGAAGAACCTTAGGTATGTTGCTTAAACTCTCTGTGCCTCAGTTTCCTCATCTGTAAAATGGGGGAGAATAAGAGGAAGTGATTCATAGGAGCATTATGCAGCTTAAATCCACATAAATCACTCAACAAGGTCAGGCACACTGAGTGCTGAGTAAATGGCAGCTATGCCTGCCATCGTTAGTCTAGCCCTCTTTCCGACTCCCCAGGTCTAAATGCCTCGTGCACGGCTCTCAGGCAAATGATTTCACCTCCGCAAATGAGCCCCCTTATTTATAAAATAAGGAGTTTGGATGAACCAGCCAGCAAGCTCTCTTCCACTCTAAATTTTCCAGTTGTGAGGTGCATTTCAGACTGCCATGCAGACAAGTCTCCCCCAGCCCACAGGACCATCCCCCGAGTCACTTCCAGCGCTAGAGAAGGAAGCCACCAGCGGGAAGAGGCAAGGAGGCCGCAGGGCAGAAAACTGTGCTCAGGTTTAAAACTCTTCTTAAAAAACCTTTCAGGTAAGTCTGCTTCACCACACCCAGTAAGCATTTTATTTATGCCCAGAAGGGCGAGTGGTGACAATTAGGATCCAGCTCTGTAACGACGTCCCCTCCAACTGGTCGAATCCCATCCTTCCTGCTCATTAAAGTCAATCTCTTGTTAGTGGCTTTGCAAGGTGGGGACAAAAATAATCAGAAGCAGGTGGGTGGGTGTCTGCTCACTCCCTTGTCTCAGGCCTGCAAGTGTAGACATTTTACTTTCTCTCAGAGCAGCCCCGTGGCCCCCTCCCCCATGCCAGGTTTACCTCCTGTCCCTGGGCAGGTGGGGCAAATGCTTATCATCCGCCTAATTGTTCAACAGGATAATATGCTGGATTTCAAAAATAATTAGACTGATGGTAATGAGGGTTTGATGGTTTCTGTGCAGTTAGACGATGGACACAAACACCTTGTTTTTAACCTATGCTGGGGCTAATGGCCTCGGATGGGAATATGGCAGCAGCCCATTTTGAAAGGAGGAAAAAAAATATCCTGGGAACCTCCGAGAAAATAAATCACAGGGTGGGCTCCTTCCTGCGGGTTTGTTGCTCTGGATACCCGACCAGATGGTCCCCAGACATCGGTAATGAGGGATTTCTGGCCAGGGGAACACAGCGTCACAGGAGGCAGCTCGCTCTGGGTCTGCATCCGTTGTGCAACATTTATTGGCTCCGACCTTGAGCAAGTCCCTTCACCTAGCTGTGTTCAGATATTCATCTGCAAAATGGGGACAATAATGTCTACTGCACAGGGCTGTTGTGAGTTCCTGGCACACAGTAAATGTGCAATAAAGATTTTGGTGGGGGTCACGGGAGAGGGGAAGCTCAGGGTGGAAGGATCAAGAAACTAGAACACGGCCAAGGCTGGAAACCGGCAGTGAGTCCTTCCCAACCAGCAAAGTAGAACTGGCACCTTCAAAGTTCCAGATATCAGTGGGTATTTAGAACTTCTCATCAAAATAAAAAAAGAAAAGAAAGCTTAAACGATTTGAGTCACAGTTCCACCATGGTGGATCCATGGAGCCTTAGGAAAACTCCCGTCCCCTCCATGCACCTCATGTCCCCTGTGTGGTCAGGCAAAGAGTACCTTCACCTCACCTGACAGCTCACGAAAACCAAGGTCTGCAAGCCCAGACCAGGCAGCAGGGATCTAGAAACAGGACGAATGGAGCAGGGCGGTCAGACAGTGTGGTGGCTGCTAGTGGGTCCCTGCAGGTTGTTATCTTCAAGGCAGATGGCAAGGTGAATAGGGAGACGATGACCCTAGGGCCTGGGCACGTGGACAGTATTGGGTTTATCCACCCAACACACATCTTCTGAGCCTTTGGTCTCTTCAGGGCCCAGTGCTCATGCTTGGGGCGCAGAGACAAAGAACATCGAGCTTCTGCCAGGCACAATGTCATGATATAAAGTGATAGGCAATTTAAGTGAACTTTTCAGGGAGCATGGGACAGAATGATCACCTCTGCCTGGACACAGAGAGAGCGTCCTGGGAAAATTCAGGCTGGGCCTCCAAGGATGAATGAGCACGACTGCATCATGAAGGCCCCATATCAGGCTGGGGGTAAAGATAAATTCTCCACTCTACAATGTATAGCATGTGGGTGATCCAGGGCAGCATATATTTCCCCTTAATTCCTAGAAAAAGAGAGAAAAAAAAAAAACCTTCTTGGACAACTGCATTTATGTGAAAGACAATTTTCTCTGCCTCACAATTCTTTTTGTCTAGGCCACTCCAACAACCGCGGCCCAGTTGTCTCCCTGTCCTCACATCCTCCTTCACTGCCTCTCCACCAGGCTAGAAATTCCTGGGAAAACTGGGTCAGGAGTCTCCAGCACCAAGAGAAGTAACGCAACCTGAGGCTGGTGGTTAACTGGTCAGTACCACGGACAGAGACATGGCAATCCCTCTGCCCTCAGGGTTATCCACATGCAGCTCTTCCCTTGATGCCCACATTGGCTTCTGTGAACTGTCTCCCTTGTCCATGTATAAAGGATATTCAGAGCCACTTTCTCCTCTTATGACGTCTTGCATCACTATCAGCAAACCAGGTGCCAAATTTTGCTGGAATCCATTAAGATTTACAGGACTGCACTTGGAAACTTTTTCCAGGTGCCATTTTGATCCAAATTGGCTGAAGCTCCACAGATGAAAGGGTATTCTGACATCCTCTGTGAGTGTAGGAGTGGGAGGTGGAACCCACCAGGACTCTAATCCTGGGGCCAGTGGGAAAGGAAGGGCAGATGCTTAATTGGAGGCAAGGATCTCAGGGCTCCCCTGGGCCTCAAGTCCCAGGCTGATGCTGCCTGTAATCCCCCCATTATAGGACAGAAGCCCAAGGGGTCGGCTCTGACTCCTCTCTGTCCCTGGGGAGCCACCTCTCCCACAGGAAGATTGAAGTGGCTGCAGAGAAAGTCCTGAGCAAGGGCCAAGCCTAGGGTAATTCCATGGAAGAATTCAAGTTCACTGATGAAAACTCAAGGTCAGCCCAAGGACGTGAGGGGATGGGGTGACACCCTGACACACTGAATCAATCTTGCCCATGTCAGACACCTGGTTCACAAGTTCCTCTTAGGATAAACCAACAGGAAATGGTGGAGCTCTGCACTGAAGTCAAGGCTTTTGTTGGGAACCCTGAGTCCCTGCTTGTGAACAGGGCTTCCTTCAAGAATCACCAAGCCAGAAGAAGTAGCCAGAAAAGCCAATCTGATGGTGCAGGATCCCCAAAAGTTTCCTGCTGCCAGGACAGGGCTCAAGGGAGAGGGAGCCCAGAGCTGCTCAGCTGAGCCTTCCCAGACACAGAGGCTATGATCTCATGGAGGAATCATTGGCCGAGAAGTCAGAGGCTCTGATGCTCATCCTATGGGGACCACTTTCCTGGTAACCCAGCATCCCTCCATAAGCCACCCTAAGGACTTATGCGCTGGGCTCATGACACCTGACTGTCTCACAGGGTAGTTAAGCAAACTGTGAAAACTTACTGACTCTACGCCCACACTTCCCTACCCCCTCGTGGCTCACTAAGCAAAGCAGCCCATCCTCCCTCAAGACATTCCTTACATATCCACTTTTAATTAATTTGGACACATGACGTAGCTTCCAGTAGATAGTAATTTCATTATAGCACCTGCTACGTGCCAGGCACCCTGCTAGACATCAAGGCTATAATGGTGAACATGGGAATCCCATACAGTCAGTCAGCCATCAAATGCCTATATTTTATCATAATTATCTGGTGACCCATCTGTCTCACCCAGTAGACAGTGGCTCTTCCATGTTCTACCTCCATGGCATAGAACCACAGCTAACACACAGTGGGTGCTCCATCTTAGCTAAATGAATGAAGACAATTAAAAATATTTTGAAAATACTCTAAAATACTATAAGTATATAAATTATTAAGAACAGAAACAACACTAAATGTCTTAGCGACTCAGCCAGAGGTGTGAAAACCAGAAGAAATAACAGCAAGGAAAGGAGGACCTATGTATGTTTCAGTTAATGGAGTGAAGGGAGTCTTGACAATGATGAAAGGCTCATCCGATAAGACTCTAAAAGCTGTGGGGATTGGGAAAAGGAAGAGATTCTTTTCAGCTGGGGTGGGGGGTCAGAGAGCCCCTCACGGTGGAGGGGGCATTTCAGCTTGGAGATGGGGAGATGAGCTAAGGGGTCACGGCATAGAGAGGGCTGAAGGAATGGATGACGGATAAGGACTGGTTGGGTTTGAGCAGAACAGCAGGTGTGTGGGTGCATTGCATCAGATCACACTGGCTCTTCTTAGCAGGCAGTTTCCCGAGCCCCTCCAGAATCAGGATCTACAAGGGAGGGGCTCAGGAATCTCTAACCAATTCCTGCACAAGATTTGGATGCAGAATCAGAGCTCTGGAGGGACCCACTAGCTCATAAAGGGATGGAAGGAGTGGTGATAGGCTAAGGATGGACCATGGTAGCCCCAGAATACTGGACTGTAATCTGAAGATAAGAGGGATCCACAGAGGCTTAAGAGTGGAGG
This sequence comes from Equus przewalskii, assembly GCF_037783145.1. Classification (NCBI taxonomy): domain Eukaryota; kingdom Metazoa; phylum Chordata; class Mammalia; order Perissodactyla; family Equidae; genus Equus; species Equus przewalskii. Next base: position 38,744,207 of record NC_091855.1, on the reverse strand, counting down.
AGAGATGCCATCTATGCTGTGAATGTAGGGGAAAGATGGATTAGGGGAGAGGAGAAACTGGAGGCAAGAAGTCCTCCTGGGGAGCTGTTGCACCAGCCCAGGCATGAACAAGGACAAAGGCAGCAGCGATGGAGAGAAGAGAACGGAATTAAGAAATGTGGAGTAGGCTTGACAGGACTTGCCAACTGATTGGATGTGGGGGGTGGGGGGGGGGAGATGAGGGGAAGTCAAAGATGACTTATTCAAGATGCCTTTGGTATTTTTAATATAAAATATAAATATAAACACACAGATCTTATATTCTTCAGTACTTATCTGATTGGGAGAAACAGCCCCCTATCTCTCAGCTCCCGAAGACTTACAACGGCTCGAGACAATGTTAATAATGATGCATTTTACAGTATATGAACTTTGCCATCCGTGGTGCAAGCATCAAAAAGTCAATATGAGTAAATTGACAAGCTTGTCAATGAATGAAATTAATTTTCTTTTTCTGCTGCATCACTAAACATAATTTCAGAATGTCATAGTAATAGTCACTGTCCATTATCACGGCCAAGCGACAGAGAGACAGCAGAGTTAAAATATGGACAGAAACGGCTATATCACAGCATCTAATGCACGGGAGCACACGCGCCCACTGAAACAGGCATGTGCCCCAGTGGGCACACAGCCTCCAAAATCTCCTCACAGAATTTGTCACATTTGCAGCTGAGAGACCTCTGCCCTTTGAGCGTGAGAAAATGGATTTTAACAGATCTCCCATTTTTAACCTAAACCTAAGTGCTCCCTAACAGAACAGATGGGCAGGCCTAGGAAGAGACCATAGAGATCAGAAAGTCTAGCCTTCTTGTTCAAAAAACAGGGAGGAAGAGGCTTCCAGAAGATGCCACACAGCCAAGCCAAGACTGGAACCCAGGGCTTCCAACTCTGAGATCCGGCCATGACCAGTGGGCACTGCTGGTGTGGAGGAGACAGGGGACAGGTGCTCAGAGAAGCAGCAGACACAGGTCTTGAGAGTGTGGCCACTGTCCTTTGGAACAAAAATAGAGATGCTGGTCAACCAAGAACATGCAGAAAGGGTGCTGGTTCTTTCATTCATGTGGCCACTGGACAATTCATTTGTGAGCACCAACCACGGGCAATCGCCATTGTAAGCCTCAGGGACACCACAGAGAACCAAACACAAAAGCACCACCCTGCAGAGCCTGGGGCACAGTGTGGAGAAGATGAAGCTCCTGATGGACAAATGGACAGAAAAAGTACAGGTCGTGATCAATGCTCTGAAGGAAACAGACAGGGCGATAAGTGAGAGGGCAGTGGGGAGGGCAGCATGGTGTGGATGTGGGGCCTCCCTGAAGGAGGGGCCCCAGTTTCCAGCCCACCGAGACACGCTTTCCAAGTCAACAGAGAAGAAAGAACAGCCCGCATTTCGGGGGGCTTCTTGAGTTCCCTTGCTGACTGCAAGCTTTTTCAGACCTCACATACGCCCATGGGGTAGTTCCTGCTGCCCTCACTGTGCTCAGAGAGGAACTGTGACAGTCCAGTTGGGTTCAGCGCCTACTCCTAGTCTTCCTGTCCTCAAAGCCTCTGTCCTTAGCCCCATCTCGCTTGGCCAATTTTCCTAATAAGCTCACATCTCTTTGGGTTGTGCTTTCCTTCCAACTCTCGACTTTCCAGAACACAGGCTTCTTCAAACGCCTCGTAGCTGGATTCTCTCACAGGCCTGCACTGAATGTCAGAATCAACGTGGGCTTCAAAACCTGGCAAAAGCCGCCGTTATGGCCTTGTGATGTGAGAGTGAGTGGTGGAGAGGCAAGGCTGCAGTAAACCAGCAGCCCTTGCTGGGTCTCACCCCCTTCACCTCTAAAATGGGAGTACTAACTCACCCCGCCCACATCACGGGCTCTTGAGACAACGGAACATGAGAGAGTGTACTAAAAATGTCAGCCTACCCATCGCCTTCGTCCCTGCATGCCCTTGGGGTGGGGTGGGGGGGGGGGTGGCGAGTATTAAATGCCTGCAATGTACCAAGCACTTCGAGCAGCAATGTCCCTATTCTGAAGATGGGCACGTGGAGACTCAGAATGCTTAATGGACCTGCCTGTGCTACAGTCAAAGCTAAACGCCTGTCTTTCCAAAGTCAAAGCCCATGTTCTGCCTCCCTAGGGGTCAATATCCCCCTGCTCAGCCAAGGCAGGCATCGTCCACGCCACCTCTGCCATAGCTGGTGGGCGGAGGCACAAGCCCTCGCCCGCTGCCGCATGGGCACTTAGGTGGAAGGAAGAGAGGAAGCCGCTGACATGTCAAATGCTTAGATGACGCGCCTTATTCCAAAACTGGGACCCCCAGGCTCCACACACCAGACAAAAGGACATCCGGAGCTGGGCCACACCCAGCTGGCTTTCTCTTTCCTTGTCGAGAGAAGAAACTGCCTCGTGAAAGCCAGTGGCCTTTCTTATTTTTCCTAAATTGTTGGAAGGGTTTTTTGCCTTCCAGTTGACAACATGGATGACAAAGATGGATTTTCGGAGCAAATATGCGTGTTGTTTGTGACGGCATCTGCACAGCGGGAAGCAGGCAGCCGGATAACGGAGCCCCTCTGGGAGAAGGACTGAGAGCCATGTTTTTGCACCTTGGTCCTTGTGGGCCATGCCACTAATTGGAACTTACCGTCCCATTAATGAGTTCTCTCTCCAGAGATTTGTATGACCATTTCGACTCTAAAGTCCCTGCCTAATGGACTATTGAACGACAGAGGTCCATACAGCTTTGTCTCAGAGGCTCCCTATTAAAGATACGGCAGTCCCCAATTAACCCCAGGTTTAAAAAAAAGAGGCAAAGTGACTCTCAGGCCAGGCTTGGAAAGAGGGCTAAATTGGTCTGATGTAATTGCTCTCCCTCCCTGGAAAAGGCCAGCGCGGCCACCATCTGAGCAGTGGACACCAGGGCCCTCGGCGGCCAAGAATCAATTTCCATCCCCAAGATGCCACCTGTCCATTCCAAGTCATTCGGGCCCAGACAGTGACCCCAGAGGGCAAGGCTCAGAGGGCCACAGTCTTCAGACAATTCCCTAGCTGCCTGGAAAATGGTCCATGAGAAGAACGGAGCCAGCAAAAAAGGTCAGTTTCCAGGGATGCCCAGGGGGAGATGCAAACAAATGACATCCTCCCAGCTGGATTGGGATAAGGATTTCTTGTCGAGAACCTCCTTGCTTCACTGTGAGTGCAGCCACTAAGATGCATGAAACCTCCCAATCTAACTAAGTGCAAATCTGATCACAGCCTTCCCCGCTCACAACCTCTCAATGGCTCCCCATTGTCCTCCACAGAAGATCCAAGCTCCTGAGGGTGTAAGGCAAATCTGCACCTCCCGTCACACCTCGCCCATGCGCCTCCTCAGATCTTATCTCAGGAAGTAGTGTCTCATGGTCTTCTCACCAGTGTGCGCCCTGGGCCTTGGCTCAGCTACACCCTGTCTGAATGTCCTTCTGCGCTCTCCTTTCCATCCACCAGGTCTCACTGCACGCTCACCCCCTCTCAGGAAGCCTCTCCCGTTGAGCCCTCTGCCCCCTATCCCAGCCCGGCCTGGCGGTTCAGCTCCCTTCACTCTGCTCCCACAATAGCTTACACTGACCACGGACACCACATTCCCTGCAGAGACCTCGCATCATTGTTTTGGTGTCTCTCCAACTACAATAGAGTTTCTGAACCTCAGCACTGTTGACATTCTGGTGGCTCAATTATTTCTTGTGAGGGGACTTCCTGTGCATTATGACAACCAAATGTCCCCATCCATTGCCAGATGTCCCCCAGGGACAGACGGTCTCCGGTTGGGCACCACTGGGCTAGGCTGTCGGCTCCTTGAGGCTGCACCGAGCAAGGGGAGAGGAGCACAGGGCCAGAGACGTGTGGGTAGGACCCCTGCCGCCCTCCTCACCAGCCACCAGCCGAGTGTGTCACCAAGCAAGCCTCTTCCCCTCCTGAGCTTCAGTGTCCTCCCCTGTGAAATGGGGACAATGGGGCATAGCATGTGCAGCTGCTGAGCTTTACTGCAATGGCTGATGCTGGCGATCAACACATATTGCTCTACCGTTTGACCGGATGTCATACTTTAAATACATAGAAAACGTAGTCCTCGATTCACACTCCTCTAGCCGGCACTGAGCCCTGCGTGAACCAGATTCTGCCATCCCATTCAACTGTCACCATTATTATTGTCACCATTGTGCAGGTAAGGAGACTGAGGCTCCACCATCAGCTGACTCACCCAGGATCTAAGTAGTTACCTATTGGAGCTTAGATTGGAATCCTGTCTTCTGGCTCTGAGATTGCTGGGGTCTCTTTCCCCTCCAGAACCTGGCAGAAGATCCCCCTCTACCTCCCAGCCCCCATCCCATCCTGTCTGGTGGCCTCTGTCTATCCTCAGGCCTCAGCTTCAGGTCGATTCCTCCAGGCATTTGTGCACACGGAACCCGTATTTCTCATGATGACAGCATCACACATCCCCACTAAGCCAGGACTCCGGGGAGGCTGAGTCAGTGTGTGAGTGTCCACTGCTTAGCCCAGTGCCTGGCACAGCATTGGAACCCACTATATGTTCGATGAATGAGTGAGTGAATGGCTAACAGAGAATGTTAAGAAAGGTGAGCTGATAGGACTGAATTCTAACCAGGAACGTGGCAGCCACCAGGCCACGGAGAGTCTCCTCAGCTCTTGACTGTTTCTTTTCTAGGCAGGTGTCTCCAACTTCTTCCAGAGACATTTCCTCTTTATAACAAACACAATACACCACATAAAATGGGGACAGTCAACAGGTGATATCAGAGCCTGCCTTTTTTAGAACTGTGTCTGAAGCCCATTGACATACAGTCAAGCAGAGACCAAGGTCCAGCCAGAGCCTTGCCAGTGGTCAGCTCCAGTGGCAAAGCCAGCCCATTGCCCATGAGGTCGGGGGATGTGGGGGTGCTTTGCCTGAATGCCTGGTCCCTCTGGCTTCCTCCAGCTCCTCCACTGCTCCTGTGTACCCTGAGCACCAAGTCTTGCCCCATACTGTTCCAACTTCCTCCAAACACCTGTGTGCTCCTACCTGTACTTTAAGTCCCTACCTAGATGTGGCTTCCTGGAAACGCCATCCTTCCCTCCCGCTCTGACCAGGCTCTCGTCATGCCTTGCATTTCCCTGGCATCAGTCTCCTTCATCTGCACCATTCTTAATGACCGTCAACCTCGCTCAGTCCTCAGCTCTTCCACTGCAGCATCCTTAGTACCCTGCACAGCACAGGTGCTCAGTACGTATTTGATGGATGACGAATGCATTTTGCACAGGTGCACAACTTTGGGCTGTGGGGGACTGATGCCACTGGACATGGAATTTCTCTAAGTCCCTTGCCTGGTTCCATGATCACAAAACAACCCTTTGAGGATGACACCACCTCTCTCGTGAGGTCTGTAAATGAGGAGAGAACACCTCGGTCATAACTCAAGAATTCTGACCCACACGGCTGTTTATAATTCTTACTGTAAACTGGCAAACTGATTCTGGTTTCATAAAAACAGAACCAAATGCTGGGTGACTCCCTTGAACAGAATTGTCTGCATTTGCCCGCGATCAGCCTCTGTCCTGGGACGAATAGTGAAATGACTCTCCCTTTGTCTGCTCCCATCCCCAAGAAAGGCAGGCAAGGTGGGAAGGAGAGAAAATCTGCGCTACCCTTGTGTCTTGTTCTCATCTCTTTGCAAAAGGAAAGCAGCATTCACTGAGAAATGTTGTACAAAAGAATCTCTTTCCACAGGAAAAAAAATGTAATCGTCTCTTTTGGGGGGGGCGGGGAATACAGTTCCTTAAAAATCCAGCCTTCCCCTGCATATGGTCTGTTTAAATGCATTTTATTAAGATTTATACCATTTAATGACGGCTTAAAGAATCGCTACACAAACAATACTATTTTAGTGTAAGAGGCTTGGAATATTTCTAATTCAAGCCAGTAAAAACTCACTCCTCAGTGGTTTATGAAACTTGAGTACGTTGATGTGGCAGCGCTCAATTAATGTCAGGCCGTATGGATTTCAATCTGGCTTGAAATATATTTAAACAAATGAAGTAGATACAAATGTTGGTTCTTTGGCCAGCCAGAGCTGAAAAATCCATTTTCTATCCCATTTATAATAAGAACTAATTTGAATGTAATTTATCTAAAGCACAACGTTTCCTAATTTTTACATGCAACCATTACTTATAGTTTAAGTAATAGTTATAGCCATGGATCTTAGTGCACTTAATTGAAAATGCATGTTATTAAAACGCGAGACTTAATCCTTCAAAAATAAAAGCATTATCCTAAAGAATAATTGAATACTCAGACTCAGAGCAAGAGAGAACAGGGAGGAAAAAAAGCTTTTTTAAAAAAAAAACCCTCCCCTTTAAGTACAGCACTTCTCTCTTTTTACATGGTATTAGAATTATGTCAGAGTGAAATTAGCCACTCTCGACCCGTTATTTCAATTCAGATTACAACCGCCTCTCATCCGAGTGTCAGACTTGGCATCGGAGTCAAATCCGTCTGCCGAGGAGTGACATGTCAAGGGTGACAGTGACAAATTGTCACTAAGTGAGGAATAACACATGACAGGGCATGTGTCCGTAATGAGGTATATGCACGCCAGTAAGCCTCGGGACGTGGGAGGCTGAGGGCGGAATGCTGGAAGCGCTCCTGATGCCGCGAGTTCTCATTAGGGCTCCGCGCCTCCTTGGATGGGGGTTTCCATCATTAAAATAAATAAATAATAAATAAGCTGCTAAATGAACAACACAAGGAAAGAGCCCTTTTCTGTTTAAAATTAAAAAAAAAAGGAAGTCTACATGTTTGCGAATTCTTTTTTGAGGGCTGAAAATAAAATAAGGCCTTTCTTTGTGACCTCTTCTTCCACATTCATCATTTGTTTCTTTATTTCTTCCTTGAACTCCACCAAGATTAAGGAAACCCACACTCCGGAATGAAATGATTCTGCCTCTGTGTGTTTGTACAAATATTTCTGTGAGCACTTTGTGAGACAGTCCAATTTACCAAGCGGAGGCCATCACGTAGACATTTCACAAAGGCACCAAGAGAGCAGATTTCATATCGGTCTCCAGTGCAAATGATTGCATTTTTACCCCAAGCAAAATGCAAACTGTTAGAGAGAGAGAGAGCAGGTAAGAGGTATCATTATGAAAAATTAACTCGAGAGGTCACAAAAATAGGAAGCACAAAGAAAGGGAGGTAGAATCCCTTATTTTTCATCTTGTTGTCTTTAATTTCCCAAATAGGATCTCTGGGATTGTTGTTTGTCCCAATGAACAGTGATGTTTTTATACCCAAGTCAGGGGGATGCATAAAGAAGTGCTGTTGGATTTTATTAGATGGATGCATGGATGGATGGGTGGATGGGTGGGTGGATGGGTGCATGGATGGGTGGATGGATGGATGGATGGATGGATGCATGCATGCATGCATGCATACATGGATGGGTGGGTGGATGGATGCATGGATGGGTGGATGGATGGGTGGGTATGCATGGGTGGGTAGATGGATGGGTGTGTAGATGGATGGGTGGGTAGATGGGTGAATGGTGGGCACAGAGGTAAGACAGAAATTGATGAGTCCACAGGTATGGTTAGAACAGTTCTCTGGGAGAATCAAACGTCACATAAGAGCTTGGACTGTTCAAGGTGGTGAATAACTGCTGGAGGGTTTTAAGTTGGGGGTGACATGGCCAGGTCTGCATGGCGGAAAGATCACTCTGGCTTCAGTGCCTGCAATCAATGGGGATGGATGAGAGTGGAGGCAGGGTGACCTGGGAGGGGGCTGCTGGAATCTTCCAGGCATGAAATAGTAAGGCCCAAGATAAAGTCCTAAAAGGGATCAAGAGGTGGGACAGATATAAGGGATGTTAGAGAGAAACAATCAACAGGAATTGGCTAACGAGTTAGATTTATAAAGTAGAGCGAGAAATCCTGGATGATTCCCAGAGTTCTGGTAGAATGGTGGAACCACTGATTGAGACAGCAGCACAGAGAAAGAGCAAGTTTCAGAAGGAAGTGATAAACTGACCATTTGGTAAACGTTGAAATCTTAGCAAGAAATCTGGGTTTGGGAGCCCTCGGCACACTGGTGAGAATCGAAGCTGCACGAGTGGAAGAAATGAGAGTAATCTAAAGCTATATTTCAGCAAATTGGAGAGGACCCAAGGGGCAACGTTTGTACATACGTGCAGCACGCGTTTTCTACATACAGATCTATATTTTCAAGCGGGATCATACTTTAAACACTAATTTGTAATTTGCCTTATTTTCCTCTGAACAAAATAACGTGGACATTTTCCTATATCCTTTTTCTTTTATCTCCTTTTTAATGGCTGTTTCAACCATGAATATGTCATAAATTACTGAATATATCCCCTATTCTCGGGCATTTGATTATTTCTGGGTTTTTACAATTGTATATGCCCTTCTGTGATTTTTGACTCTAATATAGTTAACTGATCTTCTGTGCAAGGGCTCCCCAGGGCTCCATTGTCATCACAGGGGGAAGGAAGAGGACTGGTGAGACGCAGAGGCCTAGATGCTCTTGGTAAGTGTGCCCAGGGACAAGAGGTCTGGCGGCGAGGGGTGTTTTAGGGATCACACACCATGTGGGGTGAGAGGAAAGATGGAGATACCCAGGGGAGCTGTTCCCAGAAGTCCTGTCTGCGGCCACAGCTCTGCAAGTTCCACGGAGCCTCTCCAGGAAATTTCTTGATACATTACTCCTTTAAAAGTCCCTTATTAAATTCAATGTGACAAATATCTACGTGCTGATTCTCACTGTGAATTAGACAGGCCAGTCGAAGTAAACAACCTAAACGCCTAGTGGCTGAACACAACAAGGTTTACCTTTTGCTCACGCAAAATGTCACAGTGTCCATTGTGGGTCTGCAGGAGACTCTGCTCACAGAGTCCCTCAGGGACCCAGGCTGACTGAGGCTCCACCGTCCTGTAGTTTCACCATCTGGAACATTCTGTCTCTTCAGTCACCACGGTAGAAGGAGAGAGATTAGAGAATCACATGGGATTCCACTGCCCCCGCCGGCAAGCCACACACATCACACCGCGTCTACTCACAGTCCGGGAGCTTGAACTAGTCACGCGACCACGCCAGCCTGCCAGGGGGCCGGGGCCGGTGGGAAGACACGTGGACGATTAGGTGGGCTTCACCACCTCTGCCAGATCTTACCCTGAGACGGCAAAATACGGTCACTCTTCCCTTAAATGGCCTATGTGTCACTGCAAAAGATCAGAAGCGGCCTAAAGGTCCTTCAATAGGGAACTGATTAAATTAATTATTACGTCCATCAACAGAATATATTTTAATCAGAAAAAAGAGAAAGCACTTATGCATCAATATGAAATAATCTCGAAATACATTCTGAAGTAGAGAAATTAAAGCGCCAAAGGCACAGAACTGTGCCAGCAGGTAGAAAGGGACATACACAGTCGATTGGATATTCGTAAAATCTCTCCAGCCCAGGAAGAAGCTGGTACCATTTGTGTCTTTAGGAAGGGAACGCTTGGCTGAGAAACGGGGAGGGTGGGACAATGTTCACTGCCACCTTTTCCTACATTTTGAATGTTGAACTGTCTAAATGTATAAGCTATTCAAGAAAATCCCTAAACTATTTTGTAAAAACCTTCATTAAAATTGACTTTGGGGTGCTGGCCCAGTAGCACAGCAATTAAGTTCTCGAGCTCCATTTCAGCGGCCCAGGGTTTCACCGGTTCAGATCCTGGGTGCAGACCTATGCACCGCTTATCAAGCCACGCTGTGGCAGGTATCCTACATATAAAGTAAAGGAAGATGGGCACAGATGTTAGCTCAGGGCCAATCTTCCTCAGCAAAAAGAGGAGGAGTGACAGAGGATGTTAGCTCAGAGCTAATCCTCCTCAAAAAAAATTGACTTTGGACCCCCACATATATATGCAGGAACTCGTACACACAAACCATGAACAGGCCCCAGCGTTACTGAGAAGTTCCAGGCTGCCATCTCATGCCTCTTGGGCCTCATGTAAAGCCACCACGGCACAGGTGGTTGCCAGCAGCCCTAACAAGGTCACTGTCCTCCAGGCCGACCTTTCCCCTGTGCTGGCCGCTGCTCACACGCCCTCTGGTTCCCAGAGGAGCCGCTGCCTTGACTCTATCTGGCACAGCTGATCCCAGGCTTTCTGCCCTTTTGAGGCCTCAGGAAGCCTCGGGCATAACAGAGACAGCTGGACATCTGCAACAAGATGGGGGGTCTCGGGGGGCCACAGACCCTGCTGAACGCTGCTCCCATCTCAGCCCACCCCGTGGGAGTGCACCGCACACCTCCAAATCCAGGCCCAATCTCCCAGGAAGCCCAGAGAGCAAAGACCTCAGCGGGAAGCCCACCTGCCCGGCCTTCATTTCCTCTCCAAGGCGGGCCTCTCTGCAGGATGACAGACAGTGGGAAGAGCCACTCCCACGGGGACATGGCCTTGCCCTCCAGCCCCAGCAGGACAGGAGCCTCAGAACCACCCAACAGTTGGACATTTGGCCTGGGTGCGAATACATGATGACTTCCACAGGAGGCTCCTTCCAGGTCAGCGGCAGCATGGCGAGGAGCAGGCAGGCACACGGGACAGACCAGGGCAGAGCTAGAAATCCTGGGACTCTCTGAGTACGCTTGCCAAACTCAACCCTGGCAGGGGTGAGATTCCAACCGAGAGAGGCTTGTGAAGGCTCCGGTCCACCTAATTAATTTCAAGTGTTTGGGGAAATCAGAGAAAATTTGCTGAAGACAAATCCCAGACCTCCAATTGGACAACTGCTCCCGCTGCTCATTCTCCCTTAAGTCTAGTTCTCATGCAAATATAGCCCCAGCCAGCCCATCGCCTCCTGTCAGGGGTGGCCCCCCCCCCCCCCACCGACCCCGCTCAACCTCCCTGCCTGCCGCCTGCCCTCCCCTGGAGGAAGTCCCCCTGCCAGGCCTCAGACATGGAAAGTGCGGAGGCCCCAGGCTCCCAGGCCTCCTCCTCAGCAACAAGTGAGTCTGCATGTTTCCTTTGTGTGACTGGGTGTGGATGGGACTCATTGACCTGGAAGCTGAGACCCTCCGGGTGCAATTGCGGGGGTCCCGGTTGGGGGAAGCTGTTGCAGGGGCACAGGGCAAATACTGACTACGTGATGGGCACCGTTCTGGGCACGGGGGAAAGAGCAGAGACCAGACTAAATGGTCCCAGGCTCTGAGCTGGCGGAAGAGACACACCATGCAAAACAAGTAGACACGCAAGACTGATAAAGAGAACGATGACCAGCTTGAACACACAGAACCCTGGAGTCCCTGGGGGAGCTGCAGAAGCTGGTCACTGAGGCAGGGGCAGGGGTGAACTCCCTGAGGAGGTGGCCCGAGGGCAGAGGGAGCGGGCAGGGGACCTCTACACAGGCCATAGCTGCAGATGAAAATGAGCTGGAGTGTTGAGACACAGGAGAAACTCAGAGCACCTGGGGCAGAGGGCGCCAGGAGGAGGGAGGGACCCAAGAGCCTGGAGAGGTGAAGGGGCCGGGGTGGGAATTTACTCTGATGCCAGTGGAAGCCATTGGGGGTGTTAGCACAGGGACAACCGGATCACTGGGGCAAGTGTGGGAGGAGGAACTCACGCTTTATTCACATCTAAAATTTCCAATTACCAAACAGTAAACAGGCAAACCACACAGTGGGAGAGGACGTATAACCTGGTATAACCGCTGGGGAGATGAACCAGAACATGTGTAAAGAACGTCCACGAATCAGCGGGAAAAAGGCAGAAACAATCCGAGAGGATTGACTGTGAACAGAATTTTCACAGAAGAACCGCCAAGAGGCCACAGGCACATAAAAAGAGGCTCTGCCTCGCCATCACTGGGAGATGCAAATTTGATGCCCGTGGGTACCAGAAGATGTGCAGGGCCCAGCGGGGTCACACATCCCATAAAGAAGCATTTGTGGTTATTTAAAAATAAAATAAGAATATGTTTTTTCAATTTGTATGTATTTCTTTCGTGTGGCTGCTAAGTCATTAGGACGTGAATATGTATGAGGTTGTTTGGTCCTAATACTTAACAAGCGGAACTGTTAGGTGTTTCTTTTCATTGAGGACTGTATGGAAAAATTCCCGAGACACTACGGGTGCCGTGAACTGAGGACATTTGTGGGTGTCTGGGTTAGAGATGATGGGACTGTCCTGGAACAAGTCTAAGAGGCTGCCCCCCAGGATCCCGAGGGTGGGAGAAGGCAGGAGTGGACAAAGCAGGGGCGGTGAGGGAAGAACGAACAGTCTTCTTCCTCGGTGGCCATACAGGGCCTCTAAATAGTTCCTGTCAAACCGCTTCTCGCCCCTGTCTCAGGAGGGGATGGGCACAGGAGGCCTGACACAGCTCAGAGGCAATGAATGGTCCAAGCCCTGTATAGTGGGTTGAATTGTGTCCCCCAAAAAAGATACGTCCAAGTCCTGACCGCAGGACTCTGTGAAAGGGAACTTACTTAGAATTAAGGGTCTTCAAAGATATATTTAATTTGAGAATCTCGATATGAGATCATCCTGGATGTTGGGTGGGCCCTAAACTTATGACTGGTGTCCTCATAGGAGAAAGGCAGAGGGAGATTTGAGCCCCAGACAGGCACAGGGAGACGGATGACGTGCAGACAAAGACAGAGACTGGGGTGACGCTGCCACAAGCCGAGGGGCGCTCCGGAGCCACCAGATGCTGGAAGAGACAAGGGAGACCCTCCCCAGAGCCTTCGGAGGCCACACAGCCCTGCGGACGCCTCGACTTTGGAGTCTGGCCTCCAGAGCTGCGAGAGGACAAATTCCCATTGTTTTAAGTCACCCAGATTGTGGTAATTTGTGGTGGCAGCCCCAGGAAATTAGTACACCCTGTTTAGCCACTGCAGAGGGCCAGAGACACCCAGATCCAGCCACCACCCAGAAGTGGGGAGTCGGCTTTGCTCAGAATTCCAGGTGGGGCTGTCACATCACAACTGCAAACAAACCGACCAGATGGATCCAGCCGTGGCTTGCACACCGTACGCCACTCTGGGTCTTGGCATGATGGCTCACTTATTTTCCCCAAGGCCAACAGTTTATCTGGGGGAAGTAATGGGCATACACGCAGCCTTGTTAGGCACGAGGAGACAAGGCAGCAGTGGGGGAGCCCCGTGTTGGTTCTCATTCCAGTTCCACCATTCTGTGCTGTGTGGTCATGGGTCTGTCATTTCCCCTTCTGGGCGCCTGTTGAGCATGTGCCAGTGGCCGTGTGAGAAATGAGTTATCAATCGGATCTTTAAAACCATCTGCCAAGGCCCTAGTTTGTGTCGTTAGCTGTAGACAGCTCTGAGTCCGGTGGGGGCGCTTCCTGGATGTATTAGCTATCTGGGGCTGCCATCACGAAGGCCCACACCCTAGGGGGCTTGAGCAACGGAAATATTTTGTCTCACAGTTCTGGAGCCCAGAAGTCTGAGCTCAAGTCATCTGCAGGGTTGGCTCATGGGTGCCGTGAAGGAGAACCTGTTCGTGCCTCTCCCCCAGCTTCTGGAATCCTCGAGCCTCCTTGGCTTGTCGGTGGCTGTCTTCTCCCTGTGTCTTCACATGTCTTCCCTCTGTGGGTATCTCTGGGTCCCAATTTCCCCCTTTTGTAAGGACACCAGTCACTTGCATTAGGGTCCACCCTGACGACCTCGTTTCAACTCAGTTACCTCTGTAAAGACCGACTCTCCGAATAAGGCGACATTTGGCGGTACTAGAGAACTTCGGCAGATCTTTTGTTGGGGGGGCAAAATTCATCCTGTAACCCTGGAACAGCAACAAGATGTGTTGACCCAGCTCCTCCTCACTTCTAACCAACTAGAGGGCATGGATCCTTCCAGAAGTCAGTCAACCGTCTATTGCTGGGGAGGTGGAGAGAGTGGCGTTTGTTGAACCCTCGTGGTGAGAGGTCAAGTGCGTGACCTCACTGCCTGGGTTTGAATCCCCAGCTTTGTTCTTTACTAACTCTGTGTTCTTAGGCAATTTTCTTCAACCCTGTAAGCCACAGCTTCTTCTTCTATAAAATGAGTATAAAACCGCAGTCCCTGTCCCATAGGGTGATTGTGAGAATTGGAGATGAGGACGCATCTAAACGCCCAGTACGGCGCCAGCACACGGTCAGCCCTCAAGAAACAATAATTGTTATTACTGTCTTCTGTCCCAGTTTCTGGCCTACTGTGGGGGTTTAATTCATTGGTGGGGAGTAAATGAGTGAATCGGAGAATACATAAATAGAAACCAACAAGCTGGCGTAATTTTTACAGGCTTAGAGATGACCACTAGTCTTCCTTGCTGAGGGGAAGAGCAGAGGCGCTGGGAGAGTTGAGAAGGTTGCTGACGACATTGCGTGTTTCCCCCGGGCGGGCTCCTCCGTGGGAGAAAACGGCTTCACGGTTTCTCCCACTGTAGAGACTGGTAAATGTTTTATACTTATTTACAAGGCAGAGCAATTATGTGTAATTATTCCGTAATGCAAACACATTATGAATACTTACGGCACCATTTTTCCCCTCCTCCTAGAGAATCTGGCTGAATTGTGCGTTGAAGATGGTTGTGCAATTGAAATTTGGCACAGGTGTAGGAAGGGAACAAGCGCCCCCCTGACCGGGGTGAAGGAAACCGCAATAAGCTCTCTTGTTAAAATAGGAAAGCTATTCTAGGAAGGATCGAGAAGGGCTCTGTCGTGGAAGAATCCCGAATATGAGAGCATCAGACACAGGTGTTCCGAGGACTCAAGGGCTGCAGTGCGAGGTCCACACACCCCTGGGCCTCTGATACAGCACCTTTCTATTCCTGTACAGCACGTGCTCCTGGAAAATCTCTTCATTTCTTAGCTTGGTCCTGGCCCACCTCCCCGCTAGAAGGGGACAATTTTGGGCTTGTGAACCAGCGTGCCCTGCAGCCACAGCACCCAGATGAGGGCCAGGCACACAGTAGGCATTCAATAAATACTTGCTGAATAAGCAAGTGAATCAATGAATAAGTCACCCCCTGGAGGCAAGGAGCAAGAGGGAAAGGAATTAGTGTTAAACGACACTTACCCTATGGGACCGTCACACCACAGGGTTGAACCCTCATGAACACTCTTGGGGTTTGGTATGTCACCCCCCCATGCACCGGTGGTGAGACTGAGGCTCAGAGACATGAAGTGGTGAGCCCAGACCACACAGGGCCGAGCTGTGGAGACGAGGTTCTCACTCAGTCCGCTGCACCCGGCCCGGCTTCTGCATGGAACCCCCATGCTTGAGAGAAGGAGCATTCCGTATGGGCGGCCTGAGCATCATAAATCACCCAAGGGAACAATCCTACAGGGATCAAGAAGGAGCCATCAGATACGAGAGCTGTTATCAGAGAGGAAAAGGGGATCCGAGTGGCCGGGGGGTGCCATCCATCAGGGGAGCTCATGTTCCCGACAGCTGAATGGAAACTTGAACTGCAGCCTCTCACCCTGAACTTCGACTTGGCCCAAGTCCGTATCGGGTGACAGCAGTTTGCCATCTGTCCTGGGTCTGGCCCGTGGAGGACCTCAAAGGGCAGATCTGATCTCCCTCGCTTGGCCTTGACATACAAATCCTATCTATTCCCAGTTACGAAACAATAACAGCATTTATTCCCCAGCTCCTCACAGATGGCTGCACAGTCGCCTGCTCCCCTGTCTGCCCCTCCATCTGAGAGAGTCAGGGGTGGGGACGGTCACCTTAAAGTGAGGGCAAGGCTGACAAAAGCCCGCATAGACAGAGGGCATTTTGATCAGGGCATGACAGATGAAACTCACACATCTCTGCCCTAAGTGTCGACTCGAGGAGCCACATGGGGAGAATACGGACTTGGGGGTCAGACAGTGGCTTGGATCCTGGCTCCCTCACATACGAGGTGTGTGACGTTGGACAAGTCACTTTACTTCTCTGTGCAGCTGTCTCGGCTATAGATAGAGCCCCTTCCCCATGGAGTTCCTGTGAAGACTTCATTCCATGGGATAAGGTGTGTAAATCACCTCAGATCTGACACAGCAGCGGCTTCTCAAACAGCAGGGTTGTTAGTAACAGATGACGTGGACCCTCAGCACGTGTCTCTGACCAAAGAAGGCTCCAGCAATATGGCTGCAAATCTTCTTCTCTGTGGAACCAACCTCTTCCCATAATTCGTCCAGAAGTTCAGTTCATCACCGGCCATGAGAGACCTTGGGGGTCATGGGATCCACCTGCTTACAGATGGGGACACCAAGGCCCAGAGAGGGGAAAAGAGTTGGCCAAGGCCACCCAGTGAGACAACGGCAGAGCCAGGAGTAGAAGTCCAGGTGCCCGAGTTTTCGCTCTGACTTCCCGGGCTCCATACATTCTGCACCAGTTACCTTTGCTGCATAACACATGTCACCACAGCTGAGTGGTTTAAAACAGCAGTCATCGTGTTCTTCGCTGTGGTCGTTTGCTGGGGCCGCCATTACAAAATACCACAGACTGGGGCTTAAGCAACAGACGCTTATTTTCTCCCAGTTCTGGAGGATGGAAGTCCAAGGTCAAGGTGTCGGCAGGTTTGGTTTCTCCTGCTGGGCCCCTCTCCTTGGCTTACAGATAGCCACCTTCTCTCTGTGTCCTCACATGGCCTTCCTCTGTGCACCCACATCCCTGATGTCTCTTCCTCTTCTTATAAGAACACCAGTCATGTTGAATGAGGGCCCCACACTCAGGACCTCATTGAACCCTAACCACCTCTCTTTTTTTTTGGTGAAGAAGACTGGCCCCGAGCTAACGACTATTGCCAATCTTCCTGTGTTTGTTTGAGGAGGATTGTTACTGAGCTGACATCTGTGCCCATCTTCCTCTATTTTGTAAGTGGGTTGCCACCACCGCAGGGCTTGAGGAGCAGTGTAGGTCCACACCCAGGATCTGAACCCACAAACCTCAGGCCACCAAAGCGGAACACATGAACCCAACCACCAAGCCACTTGACTGGCACATCCTAACTGCCTCTTTAAAGGCCCTATCTCCAAATACAGTCGCATTCTAAGGTACTACGGGTTAGAGCTTCAACATATGAATTTGCTAGAGGGGGACACAGTTCAGCCTGTGACGTTCTCTCACTGTTCTTGCAGGTTAGGAATTTGGGAGGGCTCGGCTGCACGTTCTGGCTAAGGGTCCCTGATGCTGTTGTGGTCAGATGGTGACTGGAGATGGAATGGCAGGGGGCCCGAGCATCGGGGGGCTGGCCGGGCGTTTCCTTCTCTCCACATAGTCTCCGGGTTTCTCCAGGCAGTCCCTCCACGGGGACCAGCTTGGGCTTACTTGGGCCACAGGGCTGTGTACAGGCTCCAACACAAGTGATCCGGCCAGCAAGCCGGCGGACATGCAGCCAGGCAGGCGCCTCACTCCTCCTCCTTCTGCTGTTACAAGTCCCGAGCTGTACTGGGTTGAAGAGCGTCCCCCCAAAATCCATGTACACCCAGAACCTCACGATGTCACCTTATTCGGAAATCGGGCCTTTGCAGATGTAACTAGTCAAAATGAGGTCATACCAGAGTAGGGTGGGACCGGTGTCCTTGTAAGTAAAAAGAGATTCAGACACAGAGACCCAGAGGAGCCTCAGGGAGGCCATGCGATCACAGAGGCAGAGACTGGAGCGACGCAGCCACAAGCCAAAGACTGCTGGCAGCCACCAGCAACGAAGAAGATGCCAGAAAGACCCTCCCCTAGAGCCTTCAGAAGGAGCCCAGCCCTGCGGACGCCTTCGTTTCGGCTTCTGGCCCCCAGAACCGTGAGAGAATAAATTCCCGTTGTTTTTAGTCAGCTAGTTTCTGGTAATTTGCTACAGCAGCCACAAGAAACTAACACATGATCCACCCAGATTCAAAGGGAAGGGAATTAGACTCCACTTCTGGAAGGAAAGTTCTAGAAGAGCACATGAAATACTGCAGGGACCACCTTGAGAATACAGTCTGCTGCAAACTCCGAGTTGATTAGAGGAGTGACTGTAAGTCACAGGCCTCCGGACCCCTCTGAGCCAACCTGAGCTCTCTGGGTTGACCACCCCCAGCCTGGAGAGCTCCTGAGGGTGTCAGATGGCAGCCGGACCTGGGGCAGGAATGGGGGTTGGTTCAGGCGGCCTGAGAAGCTAGACAGGGATGTCCTGGATCAGCATGAAGCAAACCAACACCCCACGGCCCTTGAGGCCTGAATGGGGACGTTTACAAGGCAACACCAGGACTCTGTCTGAGTTGTAGGGAACTCTCATCTTCTCAAGGCCACTGAGGTCTGAGGGGAGGGTCCCTCTGCTTCTAGAGGCACTCTGCCAGCTGCTCTAGGCTGCCCGGCCCAAGCCCGCTGTCCTGCCCTCTTACCCCCTGTGCCCTTCACTGGGGCCAGAGGGAATTGCATTTCGCATTTCAAAAGCCAACTGGACTCCGAGGGTTAGGGTTGGGGTGGAAGGACGGTGAGGAAGACCTCCAGTTGCCCAGGGCTGCTTGCTGAGGCCACTCGTCAGAGGTCTTAACAGTGAATCCCAACAGTTTAATCAGCTGGGATGCTAAAGGCGGTGAGAACCAGAAGCTCTGCCTTGAGCTGCCTTGATCTCAAAGGAAGGGTTTGCCTCCTGCAAGTGCAGACCGGAAGTAGGGTAAACCGCAGGCACAGCGCGTCAGAGAAAGAACCCCAGCAGCAAGCAAAAGTTAATGGCTCCGAGCACAGTGAGGTTTATTTCTCGTTTGTGTAAAGCCGGAAGCAGGGTTCTGACTGGCAGGTGTCTCTTCTCCACGCTGTGGTTCAGGGACCCAGGCTCCTTCCACCCCATGGCTTCTCTCTCTTCAAGATGTGCTTCCCGCGTCTCCACACTCCACACAAAGGAAAAAGCAAAGATGATGGGCTAGGGGCCATGGTCCGTCTACTTCCTGTCTCCCTGACAAGAAGGCAAGTCCCATGGGGGGAGAAAGTGGAGTCGATCGTATTCCCTAACGTATCACCAACTCCACGAACAATGCTCAGAACACGGCAGACCCTCATTGAGTCTTGGTTGGACCAATGAATAAAAGGGCTCCCAGGGCAATCAGGATTCTATGCCTCCCGACTCAAAGGACAAGAAGGGATTAAAAAAAAAATGTTCCTCCAGCCATGAAATATAGGCCCTCCTTTTCTGGCTCTTGAATTGACCAGGCCAATTTAGGGGGCATGTCACCCCCAGAGTAGGACACACCATCCTCACTGAGTTAGCTCTTGTTTTCAGGCTTATCCCTCAGGGTTGCAAGATGGCTGCCATAGCCCCAAGCATTGCATCTTCACTCTGTAGCATCCACAGCAAGAAACAAAAAGGGGAACTTCTAGCAAAAGGAACTGCCCATATACACCTCTCTCTTCTTGTCAGAGAGGAAAATCTTTCCCAGAAGCTTTGCCATGCATCTCATAATCCAAAATTGGAACACATGACCACCCCTAGCTGCAAGGGAGTGTGGCAAAGGGAATATCAGGATTTTTGAGGCTCCAGTGTGAAGGTGGGCAGGGGTGAGGGAAGTCTGGAATAGGCGCTGGGAAGACAGCCAGTTGGGTTTGCCACGCAGCTGACTCAAGACCAGCTCAGAAGTGGGCACTCCAGAGGCTGCCTGGTGGAGATGCCCAGGCCAACCAGGGAGAAGTGCCGGGTGAGGCCAGAAGGGCTCGAGCCGCACAGATCTCTAGCTACCCAGAGCAGAGACGGACCCCGCACCCAAGTCTTCTGTGGCCCAGGCCGTCATCAGCCCCCTGCAGTAGCCCCAGTCCATGGGAAGTGAGCAGGAAGGTCCTGGAAACAGCCCCTGAGTAGAGTCAGAGGTGCTCTCCTCCCATAAGCAGAAGTGCAAGGAGGGCAATAAAACATCTGGCTGACAATAATAATCGCCCCTTTTGATGACCCCCTGCATTTCTGCAATGGCTCCTCTCTGAAGTGGGCAGCGCCCTGATGAAGGCAGAAACACCCAACATCACCGTCCACCCACCCACCACATACCTAAGTCCTCCCAACGCGGTTTCCTCTTAGTTAATGTCCCCCTTTTTTGGCCACTTGATAAAATATGGTACAATCTTTTTTTTCCTGGAAAGGACAGCGACCTTATCAGTATCACAAAGCACCTTCAGTTTGAACTCAACTCGTAACCACAGCCGAAGACTATTTTGCTGTTAGTTGCTATTGTGTGCAATGTTATTCATTACTTTTTTTTCTAGCAATATGTTTTCTATCAGTGTGCATCTTTTGTAATTTTTTTTCACATGAATGAATTTTTCTCTACTGCAATATTACACAAGGAGACAGCGGGCAAACTAAACTCCAGCGTGTCTTTGACTTCTTGGAAAGGAAAA
Organism: Equus przewalskii; assembly: GCF_037783145.1. Lineage (NCBI taxonomy): Eukaryota > Metazoa > Chordata > Mammalia > Perissodactyla > Equidae > Equus > Equus przewalskii. Next base: position 38,723,794 of record NC_091855.1, on the reverse strand, counting down.
GCACAACAGGACTGAATTAAATCTCTTCCTCCTGGGCGCATCCGACTTCCCCCATGCTCACCCGCCTACTGGGGCCAGGGCTCCATGGGGCCCACAGGGCAGGCTCAGTCTTCCTGGTTATCCCAGGCTTTGCAGCTCAGTGGGCTGGACAAGCCCGAGGATAGAGAGGAGACTGGGGACTCTGGACACTCAGTCCCATGGGGGAGAAGGCCCCCTGAGGCCAAGGAAGCAGTTACATACAAGAGCAGCATTGGCGGGAAGGACAGTCAGGGGCTGGGTGTGGAGCACCATTTTCTGAGTGGGCGACCTTGGGGAAGTCACAGGCCCACTAAGCCCCGCCTGGTGAGCCTCAGTGGCCGTCTCTGCAAAGTGGGGTCATCCCCTAGTGCTGTGTGAGGGTGGCAGCCTCTCCTTGTCACCGTGCGTGGCCACCTCTGAAGGGCGGGGCTCTCTGCATGAGAGTCATAGTTGGAAGCAGAAGCCCCGACATAATCACTGCCCCTAGGACCTTACAGTCTGGACAGGAAGAAAGGCAAGAAATGCTTCTTATCCTCAAAGTCCCCTTCCAATGCCGCTTCCTCCAGGAAGCCTTCCCGAGCCGGCCACCCCGGCTCTGCGCCCTGTGAGCACGTGGCGAGTAGACTGTCTCACATTAGGCTTTGTGGGTCTGGGTGCCTCTGCCACGTCTGAGCTTCCCTTGCTCATCTCTGAAAGCCCAGAGCCTGATTTCTACTCAGTGCTCAGAAACCACTAGCTGACTTGCTTGAGCCACCCGGGGGCGCAGACACTGGTAACCATGAAGTTCAGACGCACCAGCCCCTGCAGCTGCAGGTGGGTCTGTGAGCAGCGTGAGAGCTCCCTCAAAACGCAGCTCCTTGAAGACCTGATTCAGAGGCAGGCGAGGCACGGGGAAGGGCCAGAGCAGGGCCAAGTGAGTGTGGTCATTTCCACATCTCATGGAGAGCCTGTAATGAACCAGCATCCAGAAGGCACATCACGGTTTGCAAAGAGTTCAGGGGAACAGAAAGGAAAAATATATGTGAAACATCTAAGCTAGCAATGGGTTAGCATCTAGAACGTGCAAGAAACTCCTGCAAATCAGTAAGAAAAAGAGCAGACCTAATAGAAAAAGGGACAAAAAAAAAAAAAGAGCCACAACTTAGAGGAAAAAAATGAGAGGACCAACAAGTACGTGAAGAGATGCTCCAGCACATTAGTAATAGAGAAACATTTGAAACAAAGATGGCATGTTAGACCTATTAGCCTGGCGAAAATTAGAAAGCCGAGTTTTGCCAAGTGTTGATAAGGATATGAGCCAAAGAATCACTTAGTCAAATTAGATGCCCCGTGACTGGAACAATCTCCCTTCTGAGTTTACGGCCCAAAGCAAATCCCCCTGACCCACAGGGGGAACGTGAGGGCGTTCCCAGCAGCATCACAGCGGTTCACCGAAGCAAAGCCTCACTCCATTGTGAGAAGCACCAATATTTTATGGATGTCCAAGAAAGGAAAAAAAATGCTGCCAAGGAAACAATGACGAAGTGCTTCCTTATCACTTAGAATTTTTATCCTCATTGAAAGGGCTCTTTTAGACTTGCTTAGACGTAGCTCTCTTTTAGAAATCATTTTTTACTCTTAGGCACATATAAAAAAGAAAATATATGTGAGACGAATGGAATGACGTCTTCCCAGCACTTCTTCACATCCAGGGCCCAGCTCTTCTGAACCAGCTTTTGACCCAGAGCCGGCAGAGTCCATCTTGTCCCAAATTGCGCCACCTTCACAGCGGGAATCATGAGGTGCTCCCTGGAAGACTCAGCATCTCCCAACGTTCTCTTAGGCTGCAGTTGTCCTTGCACAAGTCCAACACAGGGACTGATAACGTGGGCGGGAGGGGCAATGACATCACTACAGCCAATAGCAAGCATAAGAGGCTACCCCATTTCAGAGACATTAAAACAACCAAAACCTTGCATCTCAGGATCCCTGAGATACAGTGCCTGTGGATTTGGAGGCCGGCTGGGAACCACGGGAGCATGAGGAGCAGACGCCGGGGAGAAATATGCAGCAGCTGGAAGCCTGGACGGGATGCACACACACGATTGTTTGCGTCAATCACAACAAGAATTCTCCTGAAACTGTTGGAATGGTTGTCTATGTGGAGGGAAGGATAAAGGAGAGGGGATGGGAAGAAAGGGGAATAATTAACTAAAGTCATTAACAATAGGAGCAGTCGTGATGAAAACAAGAGAGGGGTCTTGAAAATACCAGGAGGGGTCACATGCTCAGCTCATTTAATCTTCATTACTCTGACCATCCCCAGTTCACAGGTGGTGAAACTGAGGATCTAAGAGGGAGGGACAGAGAACTGGGTCCAGGGGAGAGAACTACCTCTTATTGAGCACCCACTGTGTGCCAGGTGCTCATTTAACCTCATAACAATCCACCAAGGCAGGCATGATTGCCCTCACTTTATAGATGGGGAAACTGAGGCTCAGAGAGGGAAGCTCTCTTGCCTGGGGACACACAGCTTAGAAGGACCAGGCTGAGATTTGAGCCTGGGCATGAGACTCCAAAAGTCAGTCTCCCCACAATTTGCCTATTTCCTCATGTGCCCACAAAAGGCTCAGGCCAGGAGAGGGAGGCGGAAGACATGGTAAGGAATTGGAAGCCCAGGCCATACCTGCAGGGAGTAGAAAGCCTCTACACGTTGGGAGAGGATGGCGAGGGGAGTGCCAGCCAGTGGAGGAGACACAGCCCATCTCACACCGTGAGACAACGCGGCCATCAGGCGGCTTCACTCACCGAGAGGTAAACATGCGGACAAACAGGAGTGGCCAAGGACAGCCGCTGCCACAGGGGCCGGCTTGGTGGACAGACCACTGCAGGCGTCTCTGCCACATCCACCCACTGCCCTGACCTCCAGGCAAGGCTCAGAGCATCTGTGCCTGAGCCCCTGTCTGTCCTTCCTAGAAACATCTAGAAACATGTATGTGCGCAGTCTGGGGGAAGAAGACTGATGCCCCAAAGATGGTTCTGATACATCAGGGTTGCTGTTAAATTACATGCCAGTTGGGAGCCAAGGAGGCTTCTCAGGAGACGCGATCACTGCACTGGTGGAAAGAAGGCCAGCAGCACCTCGCCAAGGTGGGGAGGACCCCTCACGGAGTGTGAACCCCAGATGCTGTACCCGTGCTTTGACACCCACGACCATCCTGTGCCATGGGGAGTTTCCCTGATGAGAGGTCTGAGTCTCAGAGACGTATAAAAACCCGCTCGGGTCTGGCTAACCTCAAAACCTACACCCCTTCTGCTAAGCCACGATGCCCCGCAGAGAGTCAAGGACAGACAACCTCTGGGGCCAAGATGGCTGTCGAAAAGCAAGGCCGGCTGGGGGAACGTGGAATAGCTCCATGGAACTGGAGCAGAGGGGCCAAGTGGAGAAGGTGGGACTGAGACGGGTGGGAGGGCAGGGGCTCTGTTCAAAGCTCTGACGAGTCCACCCTGACCCGCTACATAAAACGCAGCCCCATCTCCCATCCTAGCATCCCCCTTTCCATTCCAGCCTGTGAGGTGGATAAACCCCAACTCACGCGGTGAAACGACCCAGCAGTCAGGCAGCTCACTTCCCCTCGGAATTTCTGTCCTTCCAACGTCCTATTTATTTTACTTATTTCCTTGCGCACTCTGCTTCCCCCCAGTAGACTGCAGCCTCAAGGAGGGCAGGGATTTTTGTCTGCTTTCTTCTCTGCAGCCCCAGTGTCTACCACAGCGTTTGCATAGCGCAGCTCTCAGTAAAAGCTCGAGCGAATGCATGAAATTCAGAACGTGTTACATACACACTAAGGAGTGTGGTAGCTTCTTTCCCCAGGCACTGGAGCAGCCACCGGAGGGGTCTGAGCAGGGTTGGGACATGCTCAGATCTGCAGGAGAGCAGCAGAAGGAGTAACGGTTAGGAGAGGAGATGCTGGAGCCAGGCGGCCAGGGTGTGGCTCCTTGCCTGCAACACACCAGCCTTGTCATCTGATGCAAGTCACTTAACCTCAGCTTCCTCCTGTGTACCATGAGGATGGACAATAATACCTCCTTCATCCAGTTTTGTGAGGATGAAACGAATTAATACATGTGTTTAATACAATGCCTGGCACATAGATGCTATCTAAGCATTAGCCATGTATCAGTTAGTGTTTGCTGTGTAACAAACTCACCAAAATCAGTGGCTTCAAACAGCAATCACTTATTTAACTCACAATTCTGTCACTTTTCAATTTGGGTGGACACCAATGATGAGGCTCTTCTCCTGGTCTTGGTGGGGCTCGCTCGTGCGTGTGCTGGCAATCTGTGACCTCGGATAGTCAGCTGGATGCAGCTGGGGCTCCAGGGCTGTCTGGGCCATGTGTCTCTCCCATCTCCCAGCAGGCCACCCCAGGCTTGTTCACGTGGCGGCAGTCACAGGGATCCCAAGAGCAGACAGAGAAGGTAAGGCTTTCCAAGCTTCCGCTTGCATCATTTTGCCAATATCCTGCTGAGCCAAAGCAGGTCACATGGCCAACCTAACTCCAGGGAGTAGAAAAACAGACTCCACCTCTTGATGGGAGGGGAGGAATTTGTGGCTACTTTCACAATCTAACGCTGCCCTTATTTTTTCAGAAATGACAAAGGCATCTAAAGAGAATTCAGAAAGCCTTTGCCAATGGCTAGACGTGATGGAAGCCTGGAAGCCCTCATAGGCGTGAGAAATGGGAAACCAGCCTGTCCCATCTCTTATTCCTACTTTCAGTCCACTATGATAAAACCAGTTATTTTGAGCGCTAAGTGAGCTAATACAAGACATTGATTTCTGCTCTGTCTCAAATGGCCCTTAATCTTTCAGGGATGGAGATGCAGCACACGCTTAGAGCTCTCTGCCTGAGGCATCCTTCTGAGGGCGGGTTCCCACCCCTCAGCCTCCACAGTCCAGGCTGTAAGAGCCTGATCTCACGTACCACCTCCTCAACCATCATTTGAAATCAACGAATTCTGCTCTGATGCGCTCCTCCCCTGTGATTACCGAGCTCTAGACATGGGAAACAGACATTTCTCCACTGAGCTCTCCATCGCTGATTACCATTATTGCATAATTGGGGACATCAGAAGCAACAGAGTGCGGTGGGCTGCCAGGCCCAAGCTCCCGCTCAAGTGACACTGCGAGTTCAGCCGCCGGAAGACGGGTAAACGCAGCTAATTGAGGCTAAAGACTGTGCTGAGTAGCTTTCTAATTTTCCACTGTTAGTTCCTTTTTGTTCTGCAGTGGTATCCTTTTGGTAATTGACTTTCAAATACTACTTGTTACATATCACACTGAAATGGGAGTATTTCTGGCAGGGTTGAGCTGCACGAAGGATCTAGAAGTGGATTTCATCAGGGGAACCAGCTCTACAGATCTGGGGCACCCCCAACAGGGCCCGCCACACACGGATGCTCAAGAAACCAAGCCCACGAAACACGTTGACACAGTCATCAGAGTACAGAAATCACGTATCATCTATGTGTACTTAGAGCAAGAACACACACGATCACAGAATTCTCACATCTTTTCTCTCACAAGTTTAGAAGGACCGGTGATAATGAAGAAACGGAGGCTCATCAAAGTTGGATCGGTCATTCACGATGCACTTTATTGCACACCCGCTATATGCCAAGCGTTGGAAATACAGATACGAAAAAGGCAACTCCTGCCTTCAAGATGTTCCCAGTGTAGGGGGCGGGGATGGGGGACATAAAAAGCAAACCAATTGTAATAATGCAGTGGGAACGTCTACATAACAGAGATTTATACAAATGCAAAGTGAGGCAGAGAGGAGAGTAACTCTGTGAGGACTGAGGAAGTGAAAGTCAAGTTGAGTCCTGAGATCAAGCACGAGGAGAGGTTAAGTCCCTGGCCTCCACTCAGCATCCATGGCTTTTTGTGGTTGGGTGCTATCCAATTGTTTGGCAAATAACCCCACTTCCATGCTGGCATGGAACATTTCATAATATCCCCTGGGGAAGCCACATCCTCATTTCACTGGGGCTGTCATCGCTCCAACCTCATTTGGATTCTCATCTTAGAGTTGCCACTGGAGTCCATTTGTAAACCATATAATGGGTTTGTTTTTATAGTAATACATTGTTTTTGATCCCAAGTGCTATATTCCTCAGTACAACTATCCATTTTATTTCTAGATTTGGCTCCAAAGAATTTGGAACGATCTCCAAAGATTAAATCTATCCTTAAAAGTTGACGATGTCCTCCGCACCGAGCATGTTCAAAGACATATGTCCTTGTGGGCAGGCGTACCTCAGTCCGCCACCTTCTTCACCTCTGCCCAAGGGAAAGGAACCTCCATCTGATCAGTTAGCCGCCAGGACACTAACTGGACTACTCTGGGCAGGGAACCTGGTGCCCAAAGGCCAAGGACCCTGAGTGTCCATAGGTGGCACTTGTCCTTCATTCAGCCTTGTCCCCACCTCCACCTTAGGGGTTCACCCAACTTATTCGCTCTTGTCTAAATATGCTCATTTTCACTTCAGATTCTTGTAACAGAAGGTCAGCCAGAGGAGCCTGAGACCCCAAGATTTGGACTCGGGGTTAGAAGACTACAGGAGGCTCTGCCTACTTTGACAGACAACATACTCACTAAGATACACACAACGTGGACGTTTGTTTCAGAAAGTCTGATGGCTCAGTAAAAGCCACACCTTGTATGCAGACAGTCCCGGGGAGAGTAACAAAGCCCTTCCCATTAAAAACGGTGGCAAATTCTTTTTCAAGGCAACACGATTCTGAACCCAGATACATGATACATACAAAGAACCCCTTTCTAGGCCAGCGTGCCAGTCTCAAGATGCTCCTCCTGTCTTCATGCGCCTCCCCCTAGGCTGGGGTGTCAGCCCCTGGCCCAGAACCATCACCTCAAAGAGGCCACTGCGGGTGAGAACGCGCACCTTGGCTCTGGACATTACATGCTGAGAACTATTGAAAATAAGCCCCCGGGACTGCACAGGGCATCCGAAAGAAGAACTGGCATTTCCGGGCTGCGAATTAGATTGAGGCTCCTCGGGCGGGCTCTGCGGTTCCTGCTCCTGAGGGTGACCAGGGCGGCTGGCTGCCCTGCTTTCCACGGGAGCTGGCGAGCACTGTGACACCGTCACTCACCAGGAAAAGTTCATTTCCCAAAATACCACACGCTGCAGGTAAACGGGAGAAAGGTCAGAATGATGTAGGTGTGTGTGTTATAAACCATCTCGTACATAAAAATTGCCTAATTACTGGGAAGATATGGAAGAGCATATATTACTCTGAGCAGCTAACCCTCGGGGCTGTAGACGAGGGGAGCACAGCTCGGGGCTGCGGAGAGCCACCAGACCTCAGCACTGCTCCAGTTGCAGAGAAAATGCCAAAATTCTTTATGCCCCCGCCCCCGCCACATTATTACATATAAAGCAATGTCTGTACAAACAGCATGAAAACGTCATATATATGTGAATCTTTTGTATTCATTTCATACTTAAATAATGTGACTAATCATTGCTTTTTATTCTTTGCTTCTGAATTTTCATTATGAAGATTCAAAAGGTATAAATTTCACCCATTAGGTTTGGAAGCATGCATAGTACATTATTTGAATGAATTAAATTTTGTTGACTTCTGTCTATTTCAATCAGATTTTGAAATAAGATGGGTGAACCTCATGTCCTCCACCATCTCATATCTTCAATCTGTCTGTACCCCAAACTCTGTGAATAGGGGTTTTTTGTCATTCAAAGATCAAAGCCCTTTTGAAGCAATACAATTCTTTTTAAAAAAAAATAACTTCGTAATCCATTTATCCCACAAAAAAATACCATTTCTTGAGTGTGTCTTCTGTTCTAGACATTGGACATCAAGGATTAAGTCAGCAGACAATTATCATTCCAGTATTTCCGTAAGTTTTTCAGAACAAGACAACATATAAATATTTAACCATAAAAATAGTGTTTATAAATGTAAAACAGGAAGCAAACAGGAGGGATAGCTAAGCCAGATTGATGGGATCACGGAAGGCTTCCTGGAGGAAGTGAAGGCAGACTCTTGAAAAACTAATAGGAACGAGTTGAATGTAAAACAGGAGAGTGGGCTTTTGGGCAGAGCGAGTGCCACGTGCAGGGACACAGAAGCTTCACAGAGCAGTTCATTTGAAGAAATGCAAGTCATTCCTTTAAGACGCGTCAACGTGAAGTGTGAGCGGCAAGACCTTTATTTCCAATCGGTTTTTCTGCCCAATAAATAGAGCACCTTCTTGAATCTCCCTTCCTTTTCCCCCTTGGGGAGTGATCGTGAATCAATGTCATAAGTTTATCCCCATAGCAAATATCAGAGAGCATACCTAAGCCAGGGCAACAGCAATTTCTGGAGACGGGTGGGAACCGGAGGACCGGGAGGCAGTAAGGTTCTTGGCGAAGGCTTGGTGATGCGAGCACCCAGAGGCCACACAGGAAGTCACTCTGACCATCACGGGAGAAATGGCAGATGCAAAATCAACCACTACAAGGGGCTGGATTCTGCCATCCCATCTCCCCATTTGCATACCTGCGCGCACACACACACAAAACTAGGGGACATCTGAGATGGTTCTCAGGTCATTTATTCAGGTCGGGGGTTGAACAGACCAGCAACAGTGCTCGCATGTCCTGGAGAAGAAATCCGAGAAATCAGGGCTACTTCGTCAGAAAGGAATAATGGCAGATGAGACACTGAGTTGTGTACATACCAGGAATCACCAGGATGCTAGTCACAGAATGGAAGGCACCCCCAGGATCCCGCCTGTCCACTCAGGAAAGAAAGTGTCTGTGACTATGCTGGAGGGCAACGACTCTGACCTCTTGAGGTCTTCCAGAAATGCTGCTTCCTTGTGGTGCCCATCCACGTAACGCGGAATGCAAATATCATCCAGGGCTTCCCGTTCACTGGAATCCTTAACGTGGGAGTAACTTCAAACTATTTTCTTAATTTCCAATATTCCCATTTTCCCAGAGAAAAGGGAAATACAACCCAGAACTCTTCTGAAAAGTCGGTTTACCCAAAGGAAACTCCTTATCAAATGCACTGATGATGCTAATCCGCTAGCTCCCTACTCCGCCAATCTCTCTTACTGGTGAACAACAGCCAGGCTAGCTGCTCTGTGGATCACAGGAGAAAGAGAGGGCGTGGGCCCAGTGCAAATGAACTCATAATCCCAGGTGGGGGAATGAGATCTCACATAGGAAATAACAGATCACAACAGCATGCAGGCAAGAGCCGGAAACGTGTGCTGAACTGGAGCGTCAGTCACCAGATCTTTACTGAACATTCATTCAATCACTGGTTCATCCATCTATCCATTATCAGATGTTTGCCAAGCACCTTCCAGGTGCCAAGAACCATGGGGAATACAGGGGTGAAGCAGAAGCAACGTGTTTCTTGCTGATGAAGAGCACGAAGTGAGGATAAGACATGACTGTCATGTGAGATTGCAGCTTACCAGGGCTGCACCTATGGTGCTTTGGGAATTCAGAGGAAGAAGAGCACCCCACCTACCCACCCATGGAGCACCACCAGGCAGCCTATATCTAATGACAGGTCCATATGGGAGGAGGGTGTACAAAGGTTTAGCCCCTCAACTCAATCTGGGACCACCCCGAAGGGCCATCCCAGCCTCCCTGGGATTGCAGAGAACTCGACTGTGACTGCAGCACAGTTTCACGTCTCCCTCAGCCTGGTCCTGTTTCCCTCTCTCCCCTCAGGCAGTGGTGGGCTGGAGCCGGCTGCCACCACTTGTGGAGCCGATTCTGAGCATCCTTCCCAACTCTGCATTCAGTCACATCAGGTTGGTAGCTAGAAATCGGCCATGGTGGGAGAATTTACACCATGGAAATTGGCAAACTATGAATCAGGACTCCTCCTGCTCAGAATATGGTTATTAAACATTTACCAGCACACTGCTGCCCACGCTGTCAATCCCAAGGCAGGCCTCAGTAAACTCCCTGAGCGCAACACCTCTCCATCTCAGGGTCAGTTTCCTGGAGACTTGATTTAAGACTCTAGGTGACCATAGGCGGGGCACCTCTGCAAGCCAAGGCAACCCCCAGGACCTTGGGCATTTCACCTAATCTCACTGAGCCTTAGTTTCCCCACCTCAAATGAGAGGCTTGGCCAACATCTGTGAGTTTTTGGCTGTGTTGCGTGGAGCGCTAGATGCCCAGGTTGTCTGTAAGGTCATGGAAAGGATGTCAAGTCCCAGGGAGGCCTAGAATCCTTGTGTATAAAATGGGACAAGTCTCTCAGGGTATTATGAGGAATAGATGAGACCAGTGAAAACCTCCCAGGGCAGTGCTCTGCCTGGGACCACCTCTCGGCCAGTCAATGAAAGGCTCCTAGACTCTCCTGGGCAGTGCTCCTGGACTGTGGTCCCCTGAGAGCAGGATTCATTTCTCACCCAGAACTAGTGGCTCAAAAATGCGTCAGATGATTAGATGAAATGAATTGCTATCCGTTACATAGGAACACACAGCATGGAAAGAAATGATAAGCAGCCAATCCAAATGTAAGGTTTCCACTCACATTTTTTCCTCTCTGTTGCCACCATAAACAGAAGACAATTAGAGAATTCTAGGGGAGGCTTTTAATGGCCAAATAGATAAATTAAACCACCTCTTTAGAACACTCCGTTTCGCTTCCCGCTATTAGGTTACTGTCTAGGGCGCTGGAAAGGGTCTGCCTTGGGTTTTGGCATCACACACTTGCTTCCTAGAAGAGATTCATTTTACCCTTTCTGCTTTTGTCCAGCTACGGCTGAGGGCTAATTGTCACCACAGAGCGTCTGCTGCTGCCGTTCTCTCCTTGTGGAGGGCAATCGAGAGGATTTCTAGTAACCCAAGACGCAGAACCATGCCTTTCTTGGAAGCAGATGAAAGCCACTTGTCTTTAACATTCTGGCATCCACCTTACCGATTCCCAAATTACATGTTCGGGAACACAATCTGAGACGTGGCTTCCATGTAGCTGTTTGGCAATGTGCTTTCCTGGGCTCTCTCTCGTGTATTTGAGCATGAGCAGCAGTTGCATTTCAGGTGAGGTTTAGCGAGTAGAAATACAGGACGCCCAGTCACATTTGAATTTCAGATAAATAAATCATTTCTTAGTAGGAACATGTCCCAAATATTGCCTGAGACATGCTTATCCTAAAAACATTACTCATTATTTATCTGAAACTCAAATGTAACTGGGAATCCTGTATTTCATCTGGCAACCCTAATTTTAGGGAACTTTCAGAAATCAAAAAAGAGTGAGAGAAATCTATGAAGTTCAACTTGAAGCAGCCGCAGCCAGCTTTCTGATCTGTGTCACGGGAGATGCTATGTAGTGGCTAGTGGAGGGCCATCCATGAGGGGAGATGGGGTATGGCAATGTTCTCATGACTTGAGATTAGAACTTCCCAGCTTTGAAACATCGTGAGTTTTAGAGGTATTGCTGGAGTAGTGAGGAAAAATCAGGGGAAAACGTTTCCCCAAACTCTACACACATCAGACAGAGCTTCCGTCGTCTGGAACATCTTGTAATTGATCTCAAATACTGTCCCATGAGTAGGTCCTGCCACTTTGCCCATCATCTCCATATTCTTCTGAAAACGGAGGGAATCTATGAGTCAAGATAAGAACCTCTGCCTTTTTACAAGTTACTTTATTTCTGGATTTGGTGTCTGACTTTTCAAAAAAGGACAGGGAACTATGTTATACTTGGACCAGGGGGAGAGATCTGGAACTGTGTGCAGCACAGGACTTGCCTGGCTGTAGACGGAAGATGCTTGATGGATTCCCACCTGCGTTCCTGGACCAATGCCCAAAGAAAGGGGTGGGGTGGGGCTGCCAGGTGGTGTAGTGGTTAAATTTGCACGCTCCACTTTGGTGCCCTGGGGTTCGAGGATTCAGATCCTGGGTGTGGATCTATGCACCGCTCATCAAGCCATGCTATGGCAGCATCCCACATACAAAATAGAGGAAGATGTGCACCAATGTTAGCTCAGGTCTAATCTTCCTCACCAAAAAAAAAGAAGATGAAAAAAAAGAAAGGGATGGGTGCATCTGAAAGTTTCTACACTCCTGTTAACTATAGGAGCAGTGCTGTCATGGCTCACTTTCACCATCGAGGCCTGCACGCCAGGCTGTTGTGAATGAGAAAGTCCTCACAGTCCTTGGCAATTACAGAACAAGGTCTCCTTCTCTAAGCTATAAGGGAATTCAAGTCTCGTTACTTAACATTCATATCATTTATGTCATGATCTGACACCAATAATTTATTGTTATTTTTAACTTCCTATTGCATGGGTGTGAAAGCCATTCATGTTGGTCACCAAATATTTCCAGTTCTCCTTCTCGGTGCAGCCTGGGTCATGGAACATGGAAAAGAAGCAAATCTCTGTGGCTGTGGTTTTTAAGCCACTGCGATTTGAGAATTCTTCGTTACTGCAGCATGACCTAGCCTACACTGACTAATACAGTCAGGGCTGAAGATATTTGGGGTGGTGCAAGGGCCAGGTTGCAATGGCTGAGCATGGTATCAAGTTACTCACAGAGGTTGTGGCCATGGGAGACAGTAGCAAAAAGGGTGGCTCTGGAGCTAGACAAGTTTGGGCTCAGATCTCATTTACAACTCACTAACTATGTGACTTTGGGCAAGTCACTTGCCCTCTCTAAGTATTAGATTCCTGGAAACTCATAGCACCATTGTCACAGGGTCACTGTGAAGATTAAATGAGATAATGCATATAAAAGAGCACAGTGCCTGAAACACAGTAACTTCTAGTGCCTGGAACTTTCACTTAATGAAAGTTAGTTAATCTTATTAACTAACTAATGAACTATAATTAATTAACATAATTAATGTATTAGTTATTATTACAAGATGGCGGTTCTAATATAAGAATCCCCTCAACAATATATTTAGCAGTCTCTGCTTGAGGTTTCCAGAGATGAGGAGTTCACTGCCTCACAGGGCTGCTGCTTCCACCTGGCCTTAAATAACTATCAGTCACTTCTCGGTATCGGCCACCTCCCTTTAGCTTCCACCTCATTAGGCCTGTTCTGTCTTCTCCAGTGACTCAAAGAAGCCTTACTCTTTCCCAGGACAGATTTTCAAATATTTGTGGACACTGACCTTCACCGCCTCACTCCCATGACCAGTTCTGTCTTCTTCTCCAGACTAAATAGTCCCACAATTCCAATTTTCCCTGTGTGGCATGGTTTCTTAACCATTCTCCATCCTTCCCATCCTCATTTGGAAGCACCTAAATTTGTCTAGGTCCATGCAAATGGGGGCGCCAAGATGTGGTCTATTGGGTGCCAAGTACAGTGAGTCGGCCACACAGCCTCCAATAGGCATTACCCTCCTGTTGACCCGGCCCAGGAGATGGGCATTAACTAAAGCTTCCAGCCCCTCCCCATGACCTGATGCGGGGTCATGTCTCCTTCATCCTGTTCTTGGGTAACTGATATTTTTTACTTCCTATAAATGCTTGGCAAATTAATTTCCTTGTCTTCCAACCATTCTTTCATTCGTTCAGCAAATATTTATCCCACATCAACCATGGGCCACTGCTTAGTACTGAGGCTGCAAAGACCAAGATCACAAGAAGTTCACAGACTGCTGGGGAAACCGGTAATTGGAAAGACTGTCCGGACTCTTCCGACTGTTGATATCATCCCAAGTATACATTGCTACTCTTAGTAAATCGTTTCATCTGTAAACATGATAAGCAGATTTCTAAGTCTTCATGTAAAAGATGATTAAAATGTGGAAGGACGGACTGAGCATCAGAGCCGGGCAGGCAGACTCTTCTGGGCGAGCTGTCAGCCAGCTCCGCCACGACTCCACCTGACCGTACCACGCCAATAGTCTGCACTTTTCCTACTTTTCCCAGGACCCTTTGCCTTGCTAAAATAAAGTTTCACTCTTTTTATTCCTCCTAACTTTTGGCAAAGTAAATATACAAGAAGAAAGCAAGCAAGGAGGGAGAGAGGGACAAAAAGAAAAGAAAACTTTAAAAATGAAGAAAAGAAAAGAAAAAGATTTAGGTTAGCATCATCTGTTTAAATAACTAAATCCAGAATACGGTGTGGCGCTGACGTGTGAAGATTTGCCCATTGCAGGTCTCTGGCATCTTTTACTTTTTCCACGAGTACTCAAGAAACACCAGCAGTGTTTCTGCCAGCACACGCTAGCTGTCCCCTAGCATGCCGCAGGCCAGTGCTTGGACACTTGGACTCATTTGAAGTCTGTGACTCTTCCTGCTGACTCCGCACTTCTCTTGAGCTTTGAGCAGCCCTTGGAAGTATTTTCCTTTATTAGGAAAACTGAAACAAATTAACAGGTAAATAGTTCTGCTGGTCCTTTCATCTGGCAACATTAACACAGTGCCTGGCAGATAGTGGGTGCCCAATAAGCATTTGTCAAATAAGTGAATTTTTTGAAGAGAGGAGAGGGTGGAGGCAGAGGAAGGCCCTGGAGGACCCCCTGGGCAGCACAGGACCCCAGGTTCCTTGGGGAGCTGGGGACAGGGGCAGGGCCGAACACGAGGGAGCTCGTTGGGACCCTCGCCTCCCTTCCCACTCAGCATGGCCTAGCAGCTCCAGAAATTTCAAAGACATCTCCAAAGATGTGGAAGGATACAATGAAGAAAACCTCTCAAAAACTGGAATGAAAAAATAGGAGAAAGGTCCAAGAAGTAACTGCCAAGAGGTCCAGAACCGTCAGCGAAGTTGGAGGGGAGGACATAATCAAACACAGGAATGTTTCCCAGAACTGACAAAGTCCTCTGGCCTGAACGGGCTGCCAAGGCAATTCAGCGGAGGAAGGACAGTCTTTCCAAAACATGGTCCTGGAACAGCCAGACATCTAGAGCAAAAAACTGAACCTTGACTTAGAGTTCAGAACTCACACAAAAATTAACTCAATGGATGACAGACAAATGTAAAACCCCAAACTATAAAACTTTTAGGAAAAACAGAAAATCTTTGGAATCTGAGTTCGTAGACTTGACATCAAATCACAATCCAGACAAGGCAAAGTCAATACACTGGGTGAGTGCTATGGACTGGATGTCTGTGGCCCTCCCCAGTCATATGTTGCACCCTACCACTAAATATGATGATATCGGGAGCTGGGGCCTTTGCAGGCAACTAGGATTAGAGGAAGTCATGAGGATGGAGCCCTCAGGAATGAGATTACAGCAGTCCCCCCTTATCCATGGGGGGATTTATTCCAAGACCCCCGGAGGATGCCTGAAACCACGGATAGTACTGAACCCTAGACACACTTGTTTTTTCCTATTCATACATACCTTCCAGCCTCCAGAACTTCAAGAAATAAATTTATGTTGTTTATAACCCAGTCTATGGTATCTTTGTTATAACACAATGGAGTTCTCTTAACTTTAGCATTCATAATTCAACCTTTGGGCAAAGGAAGCTTCTCTAGGGAAGTCAACCAGTCCAAAAGGAAAGACCTGAGGATAACTACATGGCAGTGCGTGGGGTACCTCTTGTGCATTGCTTCAAATCCTCTCTCACTCCAGCCCAGGCCACAGTGACTAACTCCACACAGGCCTTCACCAGCTCCTGAGCGTAACCTGAGGGCCCCTCCTGTTTCCTCTCTGGGATTTGCATGGGATGCCTGCCAGGAACAGTGGACATTCCACAGGTGCGACTCAGGAGTGTGGGAAAGCTGGCAGCCAAAGAAAGGGAGATGGGATGGAGACTGGGAGATGCATTTCACTGGGCTCCTTGGAAGGTCCTGCAACACGTGAGTGCTGGCTGCTCTCAGTTGTAGCCAACTTGATGACACACCCTGTCACTGTGCTCCCCTCTGCCGTTTCCATTCCCTTGTCTCTCACATCTCCTCTCCGGGATCACCTTCACAGATTAACTTCTTGCACACAAGCCTTTGCTCAGGCTCCATTTTCTGAAGACCCCAGGTAAAGAGATGGGGTTCTTCTAAAAACAACCCACCCAAGTCACTCCACAGGGGAGCCAAAAAATGGTAGGTCCAAACCCCTCCCCCTCACACACGGACTCAGAACTCCCAGTCACCTTTTTGGTGGCTCCTGCTTGTATATGAACAGACAGCCAAGGAGTGCCAGACATTTGAGAAAACCATCAAAAATGAAGGACAAAGACCAAACAAACAGGATGAGGAAATGGGAACGTAACTTGGAGAAACAGACTACGCAGGAAAAGCTTCCAAATATTATAATTTAAATCCTCAGAGATATAAGAAGATCCTGCACCCATGAACTAAGACCAAGATATTGAAAAAAAAAAGAAAAAAAAGAACACTTGAAGAACAAAGAGCTCTTGGAAATTAAAAACATGACTGTGGAAATTCTAAAAAGTCAGAAGACAGAAGAACATATTGAGGAAATTTCCCAGGAAGTAGAGGGAAAAAGACAGACAAAAGTAGGTGATGAGGAGAAGGAAAAACGGCTTAGAAGATCAGCCTATGATTCCCAACATCTGAATAATATGTTTCAGAGAGAACAGAAAGACTCAAGTGTGCCCAACAGCAACGCTGGAACCTAGAAGGTA
Organism: Equus przewalskii; assembly: GCF_037783145.1. Lineage (NCBI taxonomy): Eukaryota > Metazoa > Chordata > Mammalia > Perissodactyla > Equidae > Equus > Equus przewalskii. Next base: position 38,707,177 of record NC_091855.1, on the reverse strand, counting down.
TCAGAGTAACGCCTTCAAAACACCGAAGGGAAATTATTACTGACCTATAATTCTCTCTGAGTCAAACCATCAGTCAAGAGGAAAGGTGGAACAAGGACACTTTCAGATACAAAAGATTTCAAAACATTTACCTCCCACATAGCTTCTTCTCAGGCAACTAACGAAGGATGTGCTCCACCAGATAAGAGGAGTAAATCAAGAAAGAGGGACACTGGACGAGGAAACAGGTGATCCCCACAGGAGAGATGCTGAGGGAACCCGAGCAGTGGAGAAGGAGCGACCCTGGAAGACTGCTGTGCAGACGGGCGAGGCTTGGAAAATCTGCGCCCGACGACGGCGCTGGGCTCCAGAGTCACTTGTCTCCAGCGGGGAGAGGCGAGGCCTAAGTCTCTCCTATTGACGGAATCAAGAGATCCCAAAGACGATGACGTAAAACTGAGACTGAATGATGAGACAACATATTCCCTAACATCATGAGTAGTTACATTAAAATTTGGTATTTGACCCCGTAGCTTGGCTAGAGCCCTTATCCCAACAAATGGCAATACAAAAAAAATAGCTTTCATTCTCTTTCGCCCTCTCTCTCTCTCTCTCTCTCACACACACACACACACACAGACACACACACACACACACAAACGGATACCCATATTGTGGCTTTGGAAGGCTATCCAAACCTGTAACAGTTGTTATTTCTGGAGAGGGGAAGTATGACTGGGAAAAGGGAAAAGGAAACGTTCTCCATTTGTTTACCATAGATTCTTTCGATTTTTAATGCAACAAATAAAAACAGGATTATTGTCTATCTAGATTCCTTGGAGGCCCATGATCTGCAATCTAAGACTTTTCACTATTTACCTATATTCCTATTGACTTTTGTATCAGGTACCATTTAAATGTATTACCTATTTGAAAAATGAGTATTTCCTAAAAATTAGTTTAAAATGCTGTCCAGGTAGGGGAGGGCCAATATACAATGCATTCACTTAAAGCCCACAAAGGTCGTCCATCAGCAGCTGGTGGGCTCCCTGTTCCTGCCTTCGGTCTTCCAGGGGAGAAGCCGTCAATTCCCGACCTTAGAGAACCTGTGATGTGACTTTCAAAGCCAGTTCTATTTTTATCAAAGGCCAATTAGTTACATATACATTTTTAAGTATATGAATTTTACTGCATATAACCTAACACTGGATAAAACTGCCCCTCTTGCCCTCTTTCATCAGCTTCGGGCAGAGAAGAGAAATCACCAGAGAGGCCCTCCAGCATTTCTGCTCCTTTGCTAAGGCAGGGGAAGCTCTGCACCTTTGTCAAGGAGGCCACACTTGCATCACTTGCATTGATGGCGCCTTTGCCATCTAGCCAAAGCCTGGAGAAGCAAATCCAGATGAAGGATCCCATGTGAATGTGGGCTTCTAACCATATTTAAAAAGGACATAGAATAAACGCCTGGGTTTCACTAGAATTTGTCAGGCAGGTGGCCTTCGGTAGGGAAGACAGCACCATCAAAGCTGAAGCCTGACAGCACGTCTGAGGGTGTAAGAGAAAGTAACTAGGTGGGCAGACACTGGGGAATGGAAAGCGTTCAAACCCACTTACTGCTTTAAAGATTGAAGATTAAACTACAATTCCTAATATCTCCTGAAGGGAGAAAGTGAAAAAGCCACCATTTGGAGTTTTTAAAAATCTGTGTATTTTTGAAGTAGAAAAACTATTCACTTCAAAACAAGACACTGGCAAAATTGGCAGGGTGGGGGCGAGTAACTGCTTCAGATGCACTCGGCTGAGTCAAGGTGACAAGACCCACTTGCCTACTGGTTTCTCTCCACGTCTTCATTCCCAGGGTTCTAATGATTCAGAGATGAAATGTCAACTGAACACACCCTGTACTCGTCTAATTTCTTTTGACAGCCTGCTTCACAAATTGTAAAAATTTTTGAAATTCAGTATCTTTGAAAATGTGAAACAGACCCACTGTCCCAATCTGGAGGGAGGAAGACGAAATGCAGAAAGTAAAATCAGGATAAACTAATTTGCAAAGGGTGGTGGGGGTTACTGTTAGAAGCGGTCTTCCGCATGTAAAAAATAACAACAATGGAGACCATCAATCAGGAATCAGGCAGCGAGTGCTCAGAGCCTATGTGCTGGCTCAGCTACAATTTTTTTTTTTTTTTAATGTCTGGCAGAATGTTTTACAAACTAAACCCAGCAAGACTACAATTCTACCAGAAGGTGCCTCAGATGGTTTTGCTAATAATTTCGATCAGCTGAAATGGAGAAAAACATCATTTCAATTATTCACTTTTCAAAAATCGTCAATTTCATGTTGGAATATTAAATGCCCCTTTCATCCTCCCTCCATCAACACCAACCAACTAAAACCAAACCCCGAAAGAACCCTCACAAAAGGAAAGGGGGTAGGCAGTGACATTTGTGAATATGTTAAGGTCCTAAAAATCTTGTCAACATTAATTTCTTGTCACTGGGAAGCAGAGTCCAGCTTTTGTGTAACTTTGTTCAAGGAAAGCAAGTTCCTTTAAAGAACTCGGGGGAGGCTGGCATTGTGACTGCTGCAAAGATGTAAGTGCAAACCACCATATATTGGCTTTTGTTTTAATAGCCTTTTAACCAACTTTGTTAATGGACTGAATGCAATTTAGATATGGAACTTGGCTAAAACGTAGCTTCAATTGGCTATTAAAATTTAAGAGCCAACTAAGATAGCTAATTACAAAAAAAGCTCCAGTGATAATGCTAAGCAGAATTAGTAATAGCAAATGACAGTCTGTCTAGTCTTATTCCCATAGGGAAAGAAACTCTTAACTGAGAAGTCAACCAGACAATGTGCAGCAAACCGAATTGCATTACTGGTATGATGGCATACAAATCTGGCAGCTCACTGGGACAAAACACAGAGTAGAGTCTGTCAAACTCGAGTCAGAAAGCAACTGACCATCCTTTACATACCAGTCAGAGCAGATTCCAGGAAATTTTATCTTTATTCACAGTTGGGGTAAGTGCTATTTCATGGAGGGACATTTCGCAAAACCCTAGTGGGGACTGAGGAATGAGGATGGAAGGGACAGACCCTCCAAAAAGCACAGATCTAGGGTAAAGATCCTTCGCCTATACAGAAGTAGATTCTCCCTTTAGATACTTAGGTCTGAAAAGGACAACCATAAATATCTGACTGCTAAAAAGTTGAGCTTAGAGGGAAAAAAAGGCTCTCCCTTCTTTGCTTCATTACAGATACCCTCATTACGGCATCAGCTGAAGTGCAGACTTGCTCTCCTGTGAAGATTTATCATGTGTGGTGGCCACTTTGAATCGGAGGTACTGGAGTCTTTAACATTCCCTAGTCAAGTGTCTCCCTGCTGTGCCTGTAAATGTCAGTCCAGTTTTTTCACGGCTGTGCGCACAGATTAGAAACAGCGGGAGAGCTCGGGAGTATGACTACAATACCAGTAAGGACACTTGTCTTCGTGGCACCGCTCAAGTGATTCTTGGAATGCAGGACCCCGCTGTTTTCTAATATTTACACACAACTGGAGTCATCAAGAGCAGTAAATGCAGTCTAAAGGCAGCTTGCTTCTTTTGTTAGGGACTTTACATTCAAATAGGGGTATCAACAATAACACCAAAAAGGAAAAAATCCACCATTTAAAAAAGTTTATTTCTCCCAATTTTGCTGCTAGAAGACCAACCAGGTATTATCCTGACTGTTCACTTAGCTCGAGCCTCCCCTCCAAACATTTTCTGTGTGCATCACACAGTTCATTGGGAACAGCAGGTGTTCAGGATTTTTGACCTCGAATCGTGTCTTTGCAGGCTGTGGTTTCTCTGACCTCTACAGAACAGATGGGGCCTTGGAAACCATTCTGATGTAATTTCAGCCACCTTTGCTTTCTGAACACTTTGCATGACATATCAACGACTTATTTGGGGGCTGTGGCATCTGGAATACAGACTTCTTTCAAAAGCCTAGTTAGGAACTTAAAAGCCCACTGTGACTGTATGTGTATCTTAAGAAAACTTGAAATGATCCTTCTTTAAATTATAAACGGTAGGGTAAATTACATATTTTTGTCATAAGCTTTTAATTATCTCCCAATCGTCTGTTTGGACTAGAAACTTGAGGGGGCTAGCGAGCGGAGTGTTGCACAGGGACTAGACCACATACCTTTGCAACCACAGCCTCAAACAGATCAGGATGTGCGCCAGACTTCTCCAGCTGAACTGACGCATGCACCAAACCTTCTAGACAAGTTAATGAAGTAAATGAAGACAAAAGAGTAAAGCTTTTTCTGGGGGGGGGTGGGGACACTAAAATGCCCAGAACACAAAGGTCTTCTCAAGGATCTTGAAGGCACATTTCTGTATCTAGAAAAGTTCAAGAGTAAACTTCTACTCTCTTCCCTCTTCACCAGGCACCCCAACAGGTTCAGTACGTACTTCCCAGCTGTTAACTTTCCCAGTGAGATGTGCCCCAGAACCTTCCAGCGTTCAAGACCAGTGGACCCTTTAGTTGCTTTATTTTCATTTTTAATACTAACATACATTGGACCCTCATAAGGAAAGTTTGAGAAAATGTGTAGGGGCATCTCTCACACAAGAATTACACCAAGAAGGACCATAGTGAACTTCTGAACTAAGATTTGTGTGTCAAGGTAAGAAAACATTGAAGATGGCAACTTTTCAGTTTTTAAACAAACTGTAGCCCAGGCGTTACAAAGTGTTCATTTACCTAATTGTGATCATTTTTCACTTGCTTCTAAAAAGATATCAGAAGCAGAAAGACAACCTACAGAAAAATAGGAACAGGTTTCAGACTACTACGCCCCCTTCTCTTCCCTCCAAACTCTGGATTCACAACTTTAAAGCTCCGGGCACAAAGATTATCTTGCAGGTCATCTCCACTCATACTCTTGGTAATTCAGACTTCTAACAAATGTTGGACTTGAGGTCGAAAACAGGAGAGTTTCTCGATCATTCACAGTGGTTCATAAATAAAACTGTAATTTGCTAAATGCAGAAATTTTTCAGGTAACTTCATGATGAGCCAAAATCAGAAAAATTCAGAACTACTACTAAGTTTCAAAATGCTACTGCCATAATAAAAGAAAAATCATCATTATATGAATAACGCATCTTTAGCACAGTGGAAATGGTACGCAGTTTATTTGTGAAATAACACCTTATTGACAGAGTTGCCGAACCATCTGGTCAGCGGTCTACTGCACAGAATCAGTAACACAAGGTGTGAGCCTGTATTTACCTAAAGACCCTTTTCTAATATTATTTCTTCAGTGTGTCCTGCACACTTTATACTAGTAGAACTTAATGAATGAGGGGGTACAGAATAACCTGCAGAACTTTAAAAAAATGAAAACCACAAAACTTTACGCAACCGTTATAACCACAAAAAATTATGCAGGCATGAAACAGGACTAAAAGATAACACAGCCAAAGGACAGGAGTTTGAATTTTGTACTGGTGGTGAGATTGTAAGTGAATTTTTTCTTTCATTTTGATTTCTGTTCATGTGGTTTGGGCAATAAGTAAGTTAAATGGCGTTAATTAAATCAGTGTGGTGCAGACAAAAGAACACACAGACATATCAATGAAATGGAAGGCACAGTCCAGAAACAGACCCTGGTGTAAGAAGTGATAAGTAATAAAGCAGGCACCACAAACAAACCCAGGTGGAAGGGTGTGGGGAAGAGAATTTATCTAACAAACGGTACTGGAGCCACCAGTTAGCTATTTGGAAGAAAATCCATTGTGATCCTTACAGGGCATACATACACCAAAATAAATCTCACGTGGATTAAAATCTAGAAGCATTAAAACAAAAAACCTAGAAAAAGCCAAGGTAAATATTTCTGATTCCAGGATGGGGAATATTTTAAAGCAGTGATGGAAATTACAATGAAAACGATCAACAGAGTAACACGATAAAAATTAAACTTTATAAAAATAAAAAATATATCAACAAAAATAAACTGAAAAAGTCAGCAACAAACATGACAGGGTTAACATTGTTAGAAACAGTACAAACAAATACATCAAGGAGAACACAGAACGATCAGTTTACAAATAAAAATTTCTCAGCTTCACTAGTGATTAAAAAAATTACCTTATCAAATTATAAAAATTAGTAATACTCAAGGATGACAAAAATGTAAGTTGAGCACTTTGATTCACTAGGAAAAGTGTTAACGGACAGATTTTTCAAGTCAAGTTGATGATATGCACAATAATCTTCCATTTTTATAGTCTTTGACCCAGTGGTTCCTTTTCAAAAATCTATGGAAATATTTGTACACGTAGACCCAAGATTTCTGCCCAGTTTTATTCAAGAATATTGTTTATAATATCCTGATACTTAAAACAAATGTCCAATATTAAGGAAATGGTCACAAAAGTACCATAAACCCATAAGAAAAAATATAATGGAAACAAAAATTATATTTATGAAGTATCTGTAATAACATGGAAAGTATTTAATGTTAGCTTTAAAAGTAAAATATAAAGCTTTATACAAAAAGTATGATAATTATTCAAAGATAAAAATGCACAGAAAAGACTGGAAGAAAATGTGTCAAAACATTAACAGTGGTTGCCGGTGGGGGTAGTAATATGGCTAGTTTGTCTTTTGACACTTTATTCTAAATTTTCTACAATGACCACGTATTACTAATACACCTTGATAACTAGAATACAGAACACTAAAAATAGAATTTTAAAGAATAAATAAGCATATCATGCTCAATTATATATACGCAGACATATAAATACATATAATTTATTTATATTTCCATGACTAATTTATTGCTGAGCAACTAACGTCTTTATACACACATTCAATTTAGTAATTCAAAGAAATAACTGGGGTTTTGTAGCTCTGGCCTATTAACGTTTTATTTGTCTTAAGAGATCACTATTGAAGAACACCTAGAAGCTATTTCACTTTCGGGCTTAGTTGGTTACCAAAGATTGTCCCTTTCTGGAAATGCAGACCACACACAGCTCCTGTTGCGTGAAGGACAAGGACTTGGCACAGGAGTCGATCCTCAGTACACCAGAACACCTCGGCTCGCCGAGGACCTCAGACAGTGACAGAGGAGGCCAGACAAAATGGTGCTGGGAATATGTGGAGAGGGAAGTTGGACTGTGAAGGGAGAACACAGACCGCCAGAACCCACTGAATGCAGGGATTGGAAAGAAAATAAAAATGACACAAAATTAAAACAGTAACTATAGAACTGAAAAAGGAAAGGAAAAGAATCCTGACTCCGAATAACAAGGAGGTTATTTAACAGAGAAGAGCAGAACAAGGGGGCAGATGACGCATCCAACTGGCTACTATGGCTACTAGTTTCCCATCCTGCAGTCCTGCCAATAAAGTAACATTCGAGAAAACGCCAGCACTTGTTACAAACAATATGTGAGGAAATATTTGTTTTCTTAATATTTAACCAACAGGTTTGGCTATGTTTTTTTGCTTTGAAAAATAAAAAAGGCTTAGGCATATACACAAAAACACACCACACACATTTCATCCTATTTTAAGCGTCAAATGTGTTTGAAACAGAACTTGAGAGTTGATTTAGGTGTTGCAAATAAACTTGGGACCGTTACACTGATGAGCACTAAATCCAATGTTCTACGGAAAACAGGAGGAGTGTCTGCCCCAAACCTACTTCTCGATTCTGTACACACACAGCCCCAGAACGTCAGGAGCGTTTGCAGGATGGACCTTCAAAGGCCCGCAGGTCTGCTCTGCGTGCTTCAGCATCTGACCACTGTGGGGACAGTGCTTCCCGAGACGACGCCACACCCAGGTCAGGGCCCAAAGGCACAGCCTGGTGTTGCTTCTGAGCTGCTCACACTCGGAAGAAGCTTGACAATTTTTGATACGTCTGCATCCCACCTGTACTATTATTTATGTAATATTTTCTTCAAATCAACTTGCTTCTTTAAACACTGAAATACCTACTTTGGGCTTGTCCTAAACAGTAGAGAAATCAGCAGTTTAACGTCTACTTCTATTTTGAATACACATTAAAATAAATGCTTAAATACTTGAATAAAAGTGTGTCTCTACACCATCTAAAACATGGTACATGCTACAAGCGGTAAGGTGTACCACCCTTTAGAAAATACAATCCAATCTCAATTTCGCTAACAAAGTAAATCTTGAAATTGTCCATAAATGTTTAAATTCCAAGCTTTTGTTCCCAAGGCAAGTATAAAAAGTCCACATTTAAAAATTTTTAATCACTAAAACTCTAAAGTGCTTGGTTTATTGTACAAATATTATATACTACAAAAAATTAAACTTGTAAGAAAAATAACCTGTAAATGACAATAAGATACATATTTTCCCCCCATAGGACTTCCTTAAAGGAAGTCAGTCCATAAAATCTTTGATCATGCCACCACTTGATAATTTATCATCTGTTTTCTTATCATATAGTTTGCATACTTACATAATTCTTATGTAATCTAACTTCCAAATACATACATTTTATCTCTCACAGATATACTTATTACTCCGCTTTTTCTTTCATAATCCTTTCCCTTCCTTGTACTTCTTGTTTCATAAAGCAAGTGCTTAATAAATGCTTGTAGAACTGAACAAAATTAATAGAAACCAAATCTTAGGGCCACAATAATTTGTGTATTTGTATCAAGCATAAAGAGATCTTTATTTTAAGTTCTGTATTTCCTTAAAAGCACTTTGTCAAACATTTTATATATTTTGGGAAATATACAATTATTAGAAAATAAAGCTACATGTCATACTAACTTTTCTTATATATACTCCAGAACCTCAAACACACACAGCATGGGACACCTTAAAGAATATAACCTAAAGATTTTGAAATTTGATAAATTAGCCTCGAAAAAACTGTACAAAGTATTTATTTCAATAAAAAAGTATGTTTTTCAAAGACATAGGTACTTTATTGTTACTCCCACCCCAGAAGACTCACATGAAAAAAAAACACATAAAACAGAAAAAAAGGAAAAAATGACATGAAAGGAAGAAAAGAAAAACTGGTTCACAGCTTTTGATCTACTTCTGGACTCTCTTTCTGGTTTTTGAACCTTAAAGAGAAAACAAAGAAATTTAAATCACTAATTATTAATTTACAAAAGCAAAAGAAGAACAGAAATATAAGTATTTCCATGTATTATTATTAATATTAAAAATCTAATTGACTATGATGATTTGTGGAGATGAAATTCATACACAAAGACATAACTGTTAGTACCCTGAAAATCTTAGGAAATTGTGTCAATTTTTTACGATGTCAAAAAATATGCTAACAAAGACTCCCAGTCTTACATTACATCAGCACTCTCGCACTGGTCAAACAGACCCGATTTACACTGGTACTGAAATCTCTCTCCCTCTAATTTTTAGTGTACAATTTAAAGCGTTAACTCCTAATGTAAACTACAGCAGCAAGATAAGTATTCATCCCTTGGGGGAAGTGACGAGGTTATGCATATTATGAAAAGCAAGAAATTTTAATCTAAATGTGTCACTTTTTAAAGCCTGTTACCTATAGTCTGTAGGCTGGAGAGCACTGGGCTATTCCAAAACGCAGTGTTTTCCACTAGGAGTTAAACAGATCCCAACTGAGCAGCCTTCCAGAAAAGCATCACATCTGATATTGGTCTATCTTATGACAGTTCCTATCCAACTACTCCTGAGTCGGAATAAATCAGTGATTCTTTCTTGGGGGCATGGGAGTTCCGCTTCACCAAGGAGATTCCATTCCCAACCACCACCCCCAACTCCACCTCCACCTCCACCTCGAGCACAGCAGAGTCAGGTGGACACAATGAAGACTGATCACGACTGCCTAGCGCTGGCAAAGGAAGTGTGCCTTCCCAGTGCCTCACGCTTCCGTCTGCCAGGAATGAGCAACGGTACCAGTGTGAGGGGCAGCACGGAGCCCCTAACTAATCAATGAAGGCACGAAACAACAGAGATCAATACTTCTTGTCTGAAATGTACAAAACATTCTTAGAATCTAGGACAAAATATCTACCACATACCTAATAATAAACAGTTTCTAAAGGTTTTCTGATTACAGGTTTATTTAGTTCCTTAATTGGAAGATCTGTTTAAAAATTAGTTTTTTATTTTTCCAAGTTCAATTCAATTGCCATACACTTCAATTAAAGCAAACTTCAAACTTATATGAATATCTTTTTTCTTCTGCCATTCATGATCCACGGCCTATGTATACTATGGTTGGCATGCATTATGCATACTATGGTTGGTTTAAACTTCTGAGTTTTTTCTTCAATTTGTGTGATATAGCCTTCTTGTAAAAATATCCCATGATAGATTTTCAGGTTTTTATTTTAAGAATTTCAAAATTAATTTTGCAGAGAAAACTGAGAATATTGTGATCGTCTGAGACTGGCATAATGGAATATCACATAACCAAGGTCAATAATCAAAATTAGAGCACCTTTCCCTTTCGATAAATCTTGAATCTACAGTCACATTACGAAGGACACTAAAGTTAACAATTTAGGTATATTCAAGTAGCATTATTCTCATTAACATCCTAATTTGACATTTTACTCTTAAATACCATTGCTGCTTATCCCATCCAATCTAGAGTTAAAGCTTCTCACTGCAACTGAAAATGTTATCACCCCCGGAATTTATTATATAATCGGTATTAGGCAACTCTGAGACTTTGCTGGATGTATCAACTCAATATTTTCCCTAATAATCAATTCTGATTGTTGTAGAAAAAAATCTATTTCTCTTCTCATCTCTTCAAAAAATATACTCATTTTCATAATATACTATTATTGGTAAAAGGTCCAATCATAAGACTAATATTTAAAATTTAATACTTGAAAAATAAAATATACACGTTTGGGATATTCTTCTGTGATTTTATACTGCAGAAGGAAAAAAGACAAGTGGGAAATTTCTCGGTAGGTTGCCCTTAAAAAAATCTCTTTCTTGGGGCTGGCCCAGTGGCACAGCTGTTAAGTGCACACATTCCACTTTGGTGGCCCTGGCTTCACCAGTTCGGATCCCGGGTGCAAACCAACACACTGATTACCAATGCCATGTTGTGGCAGGCATCCCACATATAAAATAGAGGAAGGTGAGCACGGATGTTAGCTCAAGGCCAATCTTCCTCAGCAAAAAGCAGAGGATTGGGGGTGGATGTTAGCTCAGGACTAATCTTCCTCAAAAACAAAACAAAACAAAAACAAAAACCTCTTTCTTGACTAGACCATAGATATTCAAGAGCTAAAGATAAATCATGTTTTCTTCAAAGAATCCTCAAGAATGGTACAAAATCCAAGGTACTTCAAAAATAACACCAACAGGAGTAGGCTGTTGAGTACTGCCCATTTTATGAACAGAAGGGACAAAGTACACTAGCCATAAATATCATGGCTACGTTAACTAATTTTTAGTACAATTCTGAAATATTGGCATGGTTTTGAAGTGCCAGAATATGCATGGTTTTTTAAGGCTTATCATTTTGTGGGGGAAAAAATTACTTGCAGCAAACAACCAAATTTTCTCAATTGGTAAAAATTATGCCTTGCATAAAAATAAAAGGATTAGAGGTCTCTGTTCTTCTTGAAAACCACCCCGTCACCCCCTCTCTTTCTTTGAGAAAACCTACACAATACACATTTTGAAAGCTTTCAGAATGTGTTCTTACACAATAGACCCCCAACTAGTCAAAATGAGTTTAGGTGTATCAAGAAAATTATACACGTTTTTAAAATGGTCTAAATAGATATTAAAGGAAAGTTGCTCCCATTTTGCTAGGCACAGCATTCTGAAAGATCACACAGTGAGAAAAATCTCTCACCATATTGTAAACCATAAATTGTGTTTGAAAATAAAATTGTTAATGAAGAAACTGACATTTCTAAAGCTGCTGTTAGAGGTAACCATTATTGAAACACGTTCATGACACAAAATCTTAAAGCTCTAAAACACAGAATTCACTGAATTATACTATATATTTCTTTAAAAAAAAATCAATATAATAATGTACCTTCTCCTTCAAGTTATTTTCAACTGATGAACACAAGTACATACATTTTCATGAACCTTTGTTTTTGTTTTTTCTTTTTTTGCTAGAAGCAATAACATTTTACCATCTCAGGTAATCATGTACTATTTCTCCCATTTTTGAATATTTAGATAGTAAAATAGCTTAACTGGACTCCTGCTTTAGGGAAGAAGTGAATTACAGCAGAAAATCAACAGTGTGAAGTAAAGCGATTCGGCGTTTGCATGACTAAGGCAGACTGTGATTGTTCTTTCACTTTTTTTATGTAAAAACAATCGGGATTGTTCTCCTTAAATTAGCAATGAAGCCTGTTCTCTTGCCATTACAAAAACATAGACTAATATATTTTCTCACAGTAAAAACCATCAGTATAAGGACCTCAAATTAAAATTTTAGGTAAAAAAACATTTCTCATAATTATAGTGGAATTTAAAATCATTTATGTATCAACACAAATACCTCTGCTGCTCATTAAGGAAAGTTCATGTAACAAATGGCCTCCGAGCAGGCAAGAGAGGCGTGAGTGGTCGCCACGCCCAGCTGTGAATTTGCTGTGGTCTGAATGGGGATTGAGCTTACTCAAACAGTGCGGGACCTTTCCTAAACTAACACCGCTGGTTTTAAAATTTAAGGGATTTTTCTTTTAAGTAAGCATATTACTCTATAAATGCTCCTTAATTTTGCTCCCACTCACTGTCATAGCTGCTGCTGCTAGCCTCTGGCTCAGACATGCCTCCATGTACTGCTCCTCGGGACTCCTCACTTCCTAATAACAAAATGAACAAGACAGGAGAGGAGGACAAAAAGAGAAAAGAGGAGGGAATGGAAGACGGCAGCCGCAAAGAGAGAGGAACTACTTCAAACCCGGTAGCCTCCAGAACGAAGCGACACACTCCCTCTGCAAATGACCCAAGTATTCTCTTGGGTAAATTCAGATAAACCTAGGGATGTCCTATCCATAACATATAATGAAGAAAATGGTAAAAAAATCAGGACAAAGATGATTCTCCTTGAAAGGGAAATTTTCGATTTCCACAAACACGCACCAGTGCCACTTGTCAAAGGGTAGGTAAAATATATCATTGGTCTGACTCAATAGGGCACTTACGCTTCAATGAAATTTTTACCAAAAATAAGCCTTTCCTATTAGAAATCAAGAAATATTTCAGGACTGACAAAATAATAAATAACCAAAGGCAGACAAAGAGAGATTATCTTAAAAAAAAAAAAAAAGGAAAAAATGGTATTATAGCCAGCAGTGCATCTTTCTTCATAGAGTCAAGTAAATCATCTCTCATGAAATCTGGAACACATTCTTCGTCCTTCCGAGCCACCCCCAGGTGAGCCTACATACCACGGACTGGCGTTTACTAACCACACCCCAGTTCAACCTCGTTCCGCCCTTTGCAGAGCTGCCTTTGCTAATGTCAGTTCGGGACCTACTCCGTACTGGAAGTGCCTGCAGCACCATGTACGAGCCATCTAAGAAGTGACTGTATTCCTTGCTTTTTGCTTTAAGGGCTTTGAAAAGTGCTGATTCGAGGCTTTAATTCCTTGGTCCCACCTCGTTGAGAGATAAGAAGAGTTGGCAGACTTTGTGGGGAATGATCAGGCAGCTACAGTAAGCCGCGTACTCACCGCCTGACTCCTGACGTTCACTACCATGCCCAGAGTATAGACACGCATATGTGGATCAGCGTGCAGAAATGGAAAGACACTGGCCTGGGAGTTAAGAGTGCTGGTCTCTACATCTAACCCTTCACAACGGCTCTGTTATTTAAACACTGAGTGTCTTGGGCTCCATATCTGCAAAATGAGAGTAGCTCCCAACTTCCTGATTATTGTGAACAGTAAATAACACAATGTGTGTACAAAAGACTATGATACAAACTACACAAATATAAGATCATCTTATATGATATTCTATTATAACATAAAAATGTTATGACCCAAGTTTTAACTCCTTATCTAGTGGAAGGAGATGAAATTTGCATTTATATATGGAAGAAGTTAATAAGCAAGACTGTTCAACTTACGAGTTTGTGTGGCCTCCTCTGTCTGTGTATTTGAGCATTCCATATCTTCAACAGTAGATTCTGTGCTGCCCTCAATTTCCTTCTTTCTCTTCTTACATTTAAAAGATAAAAAAAAAGAGAGAGAGAGAGAGATGTGCTCTGACGGTCAAATGAGTAAATATACAATCGTACCATCTATTAGTATATATATGAATCTATACATGTGTGAGTTTGTCAAAACATACAGAAAGACTATACAGAACTTCAGGGTAGTGGTAATTTAAGGGAAGGGGTGAGGGATGGAAGAAAATGCGATTAAGAGGACCTTCAACTATACAGTTGGTCTGGACGGTGGGTATGTTGGCTACATCCACCTCTAACTTTTTATGCTTCATATAGTTAGTTCATCAACGAAAGCCATGTTGTAACCATCAGGACTGATTACATAGAAACTCTCTTTTAAAAACATATGTTTTACAAATTTGATATCACCACTCAGGCCAATGATACTTACTCTTCCATCTTACAATGTGTGTGTGGGAGGGTGTAAATCTATTTGATAAATGGGAAAATATATGCCTTGTCCCACACATTGTGTCAGTGGTTATACTCTATAAATTGGTAGTAACATTCTATGCATGAATCAATAATGGCAAACTTCTAACAAATGTTTTCTTTTGGTATATTTTTTATTAAAAGTTTAAGAGGGCCATAAATCTTGCTGTAAAGGAAGAGTCTGAAAAGGACCTAGCTCTACTAAAATCTCAAAAACAGGCTGGATTTTCCCCATCCTCTCAGGTCTTTCCTATTTTCTATTTACTTTTCTAGTGAGTGTCACTTAGGAGTTAATGTTGACATTCTGTCACCATCCATTCTTCCCAAGTGGTCATTTGATTTCTTTTTATTACTTTCTATCACTACAGCATTTTCTAACTGGTTAGGTCCTGTGTGAACTCTTTAAATTACTTAACATCTCTGTATGCAGGCATAACTACAGAAGGACATTAGTAATAAATTTAAAAATTTGTATTTTTCATATAACTTTATCCCACGTAGTCTCAAATTTAAATGTGTTAACAACCAAATTATAACTCAAAGCTTCTCTAGGTTGCCTAAAATAAGTCGGTATCATTTAGAAAATCATCTGATACTTCTCAAATTTCTGATTCACAATGCAACAGAACGTCCTTGTTTATATTTTCTAACCATTAGCATTAAGTTAAACTTCATCTAGAATTTTCCCTGCTTCAGGCCATTCTGTGTACAGCTATAAAAGCACATAATACCTGCTGAGAGCACACTGTTCTTTGTGCTAATGACAACCATGGGTTCTGTTCCAGAGAGAACTACATGGAAAAGCTCAGCTCTATTCAAACCACAGTAACTTAAAGCCTCCAAATGGTCAGAACTGTTATTTTCTATGTATTACAATTAATCCCACTGTTTCAAAATATTCTTAAGGTGACTGTGGAAAGACTAGAACTCAGAGATACCCACCATGTTCCTAAAGAAAATGCTGCACATATACAAAAATAACAACTTGACTAAACCTTAAGAACTTTAAAAGGCAATCATTTAGCAGATTTGTATATGGAGGTATTGCTTCTCAAAAATAGCTGTAAGAGTATCTGTAACTTCATATAACTGATGAGAGAAGGGGAGAGTGCCTTACATCTTTCTTTTCCAAAGTGTTGCTTCATGATTACCATCTAAACCCTGCTGGGCTGAACAGATTGGTTCGATAATTACATACAATAACTGCAGTGGGCAGGTAACCCTCAGCTGGCACAGGGCAGCTCCCCTGTGAGAACTTCCATATGCAAACTGCACTGATGGAGTGCATTAGGTACATCTTTCCTGCCGGTGCACAGGCCTGATTAACGCCAGCCAAGACTCCAAGGTTAGCATGTCAGCAGATTTGTGATGCATTAGGCAGGAATAAACACAGACACTTTTGTTCATTCGGACCAAAATTAAGGAGGAATATTTCAGCACTATATTGCTTTCCATACAGGAGAGAATGCATTTTCCAGTTTCAGGAGGGCAGGTTTTTAAATGCTCATCATAAAGGGAGCCTTCCAATACATTCTACCCAAGAACCTAGTGCATTCATCTTGTTTTCAAGCTTATTTAATAAAAAGGAGCTTTCTTAATCTCCATGCAGGTAAATTACATAGGAATGAAAATCAGACAGTATTCAACCAACAAAAGAAACACCTGTGTTTTAAGCAGTACACATTAGGTAAAGCACTGAATTTCATTAATCCACACTTCAGCTGGGTATCTCCCGCCCAACTTTTCTGACAATGTATGTAGTCTGGGTAGAAAGGGCCAATGATCTACAGACTAAGACCAATTTAAAAAAAACAAACCCTGCAAGTTTAATAGTATCTAAGTATGTTACTCATTTTATAAAACAATGAGTAACATTCCAAACAATTTGCTGCCAGCTTCTTTCTCCTGATTATCTCTAAATGCTTCATTTTTTTATCTGTCAATATCTTAGGCTTCAGATAGTGCATATTTTGGTTCTCTCTGAACTGAAAACGGCTTTGCAAAGTGACTATGCTAATCTCTGAGTCTGTCATATTCCGTACCAGGTCTCACAGGTGCCTTTATTTGCATTTATAAATGAAACCAAAACATTGTATGACACACAACAGTAACTTATAAAATAAATTTAGGATAGAGTTTTCTTTTAATTCAACACAGCTAAAATAGCTTCAAAAAATTAGGTTTATTTCAAAGGGCATTAGTGCATATATTACATATCGTATTTTTGAAGTGTTCAGATATGTTAGGCTAAAATTTAGTTAGCAGCTTCTCACTTCTAATTTAGAAACAGAAAGACAAATCAGCTAGATACGCTTGGACTGCTAACTTACTAGCAGTATAAACACTGATTGGAGACCAGTTATAGACTTACAACTGTTTTAAAGGAAGAGAGAATAAAAATCTTCAGAGGCAAAAACCAAAGACCAATTTTTTGCTTCCCAGGCCAAACATCAAAAGATCACCTCTAGAAGCTTTCAAGAGCCTCTCAGAAGAGCCACTCAGATTCACAGTTACATCAAAGGAGATGAGTACCCAGGGACTGTTGTTGGTTTTTTCCTCTTTTTTACTAAAGTCATAAATGTTTATTATGAAAACTTAGAATACATAGCTTACAATTTTTTAATGTTTGGTACTGCATATGAGTCAAAGAACCAAGAAGTCTAAACACAAACACGTGACTGTACTAATCAGTTAGTCTTATTTTATTTATCTGATTAAGGCCACCTGAAATCACCATGCAGCTCTATACAATTTACAAACTATTATTAACTTCCTTAATGGTAATCAAAAATAGAACATTTGTTACTCAACAGTAACTAAAAAACAAAGATAGACTATATCTTCTACGAAGGTAAAGCAAACACATGTTACACCACAATATTTACAAAACCAGTGTATTTAGTTATTCACTATATAGACAGGAAAAACTGAGGCTGAGGACAGAAGAAAGCTAAGGGAATTTGCTCAGCGTTTCTCAGCAGGTGACAGTGAAAGACTAGAACTGAGAGCTCTGTGTCCTCCTATGTGACCTGTTGGGAGGGGCACCAGGTCCCAGCTCTTGTGCTTTCGTTTGAACCTACCCCTTCCTAAGGAGTGACAGTGTACATACACGTGCACTTAGTGCAGCTTATTCCACGCTCTTCTCAACTTCTCTCCTACTTCTCTCCTTCTTTCTGCTCCCTGAGGGCGAGGAGTACGGTTTCCCTCATTTGTCAAACCCTCACTGAGCTTAGCATGGTATTTTACACATAAATATCTATGGATCTGCACCTGTTGAGCAACTATGTGACTATTATTGTAATAATAAAGAGATAACTTCATATTTTACCCAAGCCTCTCAAAAACTGTGCAATATTTAAATGGACACAAAGTAACTACAGATATGTTTTGAGGAAAAGGTCAGACATAATTGGAAGGAGAAGAAATGAAAAGATGGGAAGTGGGTTAGGAAATGAATAAGTAACTTAAAAAGAGGGGCAGATGAATTTGAAGAATAATCTAAAAGTACTCTGCTAGAATGCAGTAAAGTGACTATTTTAAATGACTTTCAGTGACAAAGGCTGTAATAAGAATAATGAATACTGCAATTTCCTTCCACAATAACACGGCCCTCCATCTTCACAGAGGTGAAGAGCACCACACATGTTTACTAAGCAGCCACTGTGTGCCTGGCACTGTTACAGGCTTCACTCTCTAGTTGAAAACCAGACACTAAATAGATTAAAGCAAGAGAGTAATTTTAGCTTTTATAAAAACATTAAACACACACAAGTTGAATTTCTAAAACTGTTTGTATTTATGTAAGCCCTATAAGGAACCACTTCAGAGTTCTGTATATGAGTATTCTTAAGTAAGTGCCCAATGTAATCGCACATACACGGAATTCCTTCCTGAAGTGCCAGTCCACAGTTAAACATCACACATGCATGATGACCTCATGGTCAAATTTTTACTTTATTTGTTGTTGCTGTTGTTTAATTGTTTGTTTAAATTTCTATTTCTCTCCTGTCAACACTTTTAGTTATCTACCCTGAAATAAAGAAGGGAAGTACAACTCAAGTAATTTTCTAATTATTAACAGGTCTGGGGGAAAGAGTTTAGCAAAAGAAAATGTTTAAATACATGACTAACGAAAGTTTGGAATATCTATATTCTTCACCAGTTCAAGCTATCCCAATCTTATACCATGAAGAATGAAGAATTTACTGTAATTATCTGAAAATGGTACATCAGAAATTACTGCTAATTCATGAATGTAGCAAAAAACACTGATGTATTTGTAGACTCTATCAGAAAAAATAAATAAATGAAAAAAATTTCATCTAGTTGGCAGTCAGAATCGATACTGGGCAATACATTGTTTAACAAAAGCATTGCTTTAGCAAAGTAAGCATAATTTGTCTACTCGCTTATTCGGAGCGTCAGTGTGTCTCTTCCGAAGCTGGGCCGACTGAAGCACGAGAGGAAGAGCTGCCTTGGACCCCTACTGTCACTCATCCTCCCAGAAAAACCACTCAGTTAATGAGCCGAAAAACACCTTGAACCTTGATCACATGGTCTACAGGAGGACGACATGCAGGAGAACTTACGCGCATCAAATTTTCACATAATAATGGCAATCACAGCCTGGAAAGATCTCCCAATAGCACTTCTGAAAACGGTAAATCCAGCTTCAAACTCGTCGGCAACAATGGCCTTTCATGATTCTAACATCACTCATATCACAAGGACCACGAAACTTCCAACATGATCAAACATGTAGTCACTTAACAACTGAAAGATGTTTCCAGAATTCAGTAAACTAAGGTCTGGAAGACCAATCTGTCGCTGTATTCTCCTCTACATTGGAATTAGTATGACACCGCTTCATTCATATATTCCATGGCCTACACCATTAATGTCAAAAACGTTAGCAAAGTTAAGGTGTTTCAAGGGCAATTTATGGAGAGAGGCAAATGGGTAGCTAGCTATGCTTTAATTGTCTTTAATATTTTATGCCTAAAATCCCTAGGAGATCTTTAAGTGCTCTGAGCTCCTCTGAGAAACAAAGCTTATCTAAATGCATAATAATAATAACGAATGGTTGCATAGCCCTGGACAAGTCACCTAACCTCTTTTAAATTTTAGTTTCATCATTTGTAAGCAGACGTATCTCACAGCAGTGCTGTAAAGTATACATAAAATAATATAAAAGCACTGACAGAATATAAAGTCAGTACTACATAAACGCTCAATGATAACCTAAAGTTGAAAGAGTCAATATCCTATTACCAGTACCACACACCATAAAGACCCCAGGGGAATTCTCAAAATAAGAATTAAAAGTACAAGACTGTGAAGCTAAAATACTGCAAACTAAAGAGGCCAATATTTATAAAGATAAATATTTCAATTTAAACCAAACCCTGTATTGAGTACTAGCGGGGAATTCAATCATCTCAAGCCATACATGAAGAAGTTTCTTACAAAGTAAATCAGGCCACACTAGAGCTCCTATTAAGAACAGACTGCCTGACCTCACCCAATAAGTCTACGTCCACAGAATACCCAACTCCCGAATGCACAAGTAGAAAATGGCAGACGGAGAATTCTTTGGCACCCAGAAGTCCTCTGCTTTATGCTAATTACCTATTATCCTTTAGTATCAATCAACAGCCTCAGGGAAAAAAGTTAACTTCAAACTCATTAATTTGATTTACATGTTTTTAATATGAGTTAGTTATGGAGCTGCATTTTGGAGTCTGTATTTCACAATAATTACTATCTCGCCTTTTGTTGCAAAATCAACTTTTACCAATTCCCAATTATTTACTATTCAAAACAATCTATTTAACACACACACACCCCAAGCAAAACGTAAGACCATCTTCACTCACATCTGCCTAATATACGCTACTTCATAAACTGAACTTTTAAGGATGAGATCTTAGTTCAAAAGAAGGCGTTAACTGATTCAAATTAAAACATTCCACATGCTATTTTCTTGTCATCAAGAATCCAGAAAGACTTGAGAAAACTTAGTCAGTGAAAATAACGGCATTAACAATATTGCAGTTAACATCTACTGATCACTTGTTACGGGTCTAGCACAGTTCTAAGCACTTTATATACCTCATTTAATCCTCACAACAATCTTATGAGCAAGACAGACAACATTATTATTTCCATAGAAAGAAAGCTTTAAAAAAATTCATCCCTTATTAAAAAGAAATTCACACAAACAGTTAACAAAATTCCTACAAATCTGGCATTATATCAAAGAAAAATGGAATCTTGGTCTAATACCATCCTCTAGATCTAAGTTTTGAACACATCTCATAAGCATGTCCTTTTGTTACATCAACTAATAAATTCTCCTGCACACCATTCAAGGCATGTACATGGTACCAAATTTCCGTCTCTCTCTCCTATAGCAAAGATCAAAGCACAGCATATGTGAGTCACTGCTCACATATAAAAACTGGTCATATGGTTGATAACTGCTATTATTTAAAGTCTTTCAAACTTGAATGCCCTACGTCTGCTTTGTCTTCTACATAGAAGCTAGAATTCAAATACTCAAATTTTGGTTTGCAGTGATTCTCAACTATGTCTGCACAATGCAATTAGCTAGGAAACTTGTAAAAAACCCTGAGGCCCAAGGTCACCTTCATAGCTTTTGACTTCATTTAATGAAAACTAAAATAAACTAACAGGCATTCCAATTTCGGCTGAGGAAACTATTAAAATTAGTCAATTGACAAAAAATATAAATAGATAATAAAGATTGCCAAGATCTAAGAAAAGTCACAGAACCAAAAAAGACACTGTACCAAAAAAGTTAATAAAAAAATTATCATAATTACTATTCTCAAAGAGACTTAAGAGGTTATCACATCAATAAAATAAGAATAAGCTGACATGTAAAGAAAATAACCAGTTTCCTTAAAATATGACTGAAAAACAGAACAGATGAAACTAGTAAGCTAGAAGAAGCCCATAGATCCACCCAGTATAGTGTTAACACAGGAAAAAATTTGGTAGAAGAGCTAAGAGATGTGAAGAAAAGAAGCTGGATTCTGAAGGTCCCAGATTCACATAGTAGGAGTTTCCGAGGGAGAGAACAGAGATGGATGGAAAGGAAATACTCAAATACATTAAGAGGATAAATTTTTTGAGAGTCAAAGATGGGCATTAAGTCTTTAGATGAAAAGGTTCCATATAAAGTACAGAGAAGGATCAACAAGGTTTAAAAAAAAACAAAAAAGGGGCGGAGCCCATGCCCTAGTGGTTAAGTACAGTGCAGTCCACTTCAGCAGCCCAGGTTCAGTTCCCAAGCACAGATCTCCACCACCCATCAGTGGCCATGCTGTGGCAGCATCCCATATACAAAACAGAAGAAGACTGGCTCTGCGGCGCGGGGGAAGGCTCCAGGGCCCCGCATCTCCCCAGCAGGGAAAGCCTCTGCTCACCATTAGGAGGGAGGCCATGCCCAGAATCCAGGACAAAGGGAAGCTCCAGTGGGAGGATCCCCTGGGGCGGCTCAGGCCGCAAGCTGCGGCTGGGCTCACAGGCTCCTGCACACGGGTCGGTGCAGGGGGTGCCCGGACTTCCCGTGGACACGCTTGGAGACTGGGTGGAGCTCCAACACCCAGCTCTGTGGCCCGGGGGGTTGCTCCAGGGTCCCACACCCCCCCAGCAGGGAGGGCCTCTGCTCGCCATTGGCAGGGAGGCCCCGCCCAGCATTCAGAGCAACAGGAAGCTCCCCAGAGCAGAATTCCCCACAGGGCAGCAGCTTACAAGCCACCGCCAGGCCCACAGACTGTGGCCGTGTCCCAGAGGAGGCAAGGGGCTCCCAGAGATCCCATGAGAGTGAAGTGGGGCAGAGTAGAGCTCCGGTGAAATGGCTACGTAGCCCAGGGAGGATCTCCAGGTTCTTACAGCAGCCTCAGCAAAAGCCCCTGCACAGCACTAGTGGAGAGGTCCCGACTGGCAATCGCAAGGCGGGAAGGCCCTGGGGCAAAAGCAGCACAGGTGAGCTAACGAGAGACTGCAGAAGATACCCATAGCTCTGCTGGGACCTATAGTGGACAAGCGTGATCTGGTGGGCTCTATTAGGGACAAATCGGAGATTATAGGTGATCCTGCTCCTGGCTGATGGGAAAGCCCACAACACTGCTGCAGACCACAAGGAGGGAGCGCGTCTAGGTGGGCTGCAGCAGTAGGCACCAGCAGCCTGAGGCCCCCTTCCGACTGCCCCCACAACCAACGAGGGACCCCACAGGACCACTGTGACTACGAGGAGGGGTCCAGGCCCAGTCAGTAACAGCTGACAGGGTTCCTGGTTGGGGCAGTCTAAACAGCTGCCACCCCACATACACCAGACGCAACAAATGGAAGCAGCGACTAAACTCTATCTCTATGAGGAGGCACAAATCCACACTATCAAGCAGTATGAAAAATATATTAAATCTCCAGAACAGAAGGAAAATGATAAGCACCCAGAAAACAATCCCAAAGACAATGAAATCTATAACCTAAATGACGATGATTTCAAAACTGCCATTTTGAAAAAACTCAACGATCTAAAAGAGAATTAAGATAGACAACTCAATGAGTTCAGGAGCTACGTCACAAAAGAGCTTGACACTATAAAGAAGAACCAATTAGAAATACTGGAGATGAAGAACACAATGGAGGAGATTAAGAAAAATCTGGACTCTCTGAACAGTAGGGTTGATAATATGGAGGACAGAATTAGCAATTTGGAGGATAGGAATATAGAAATGCTGTAGGCAGAGGAGGAGAGAGAATTAAGACTAAAAAGAAATGAAGAAACTCTCCAAGAATTATCCGACTCAATTAGGAGATGCAACATGAGGATTATAGGTATACCAGAGGGAGAAGAGAAGGAGAAGGGGGCAGAAGGCCCGTTCAAAGAAATAATAGCTGAGAACTTTCCAAACTTGGGAAGAGAGATAGAACTTCACATCACAGAAGCCAATAGATCTCCAAACTTTATTAACGCAAGAAGACCAACCCCAAGACATATAGTAGTGAAACTAGCAAAAGTCAACGACAAAGAGAAAATACTAAGGGCAGCCAGGCAGAAGAAAATAACTTACAAAGGAAACCCCATAAGGCTATCAGCAGATTTCTCAGGAGAGACGTTACAGGCTAGAAGAGATTGGAATGAAATATTCAAAACTCTGAAGGACAAAAATCTGCAGCCAAGAATACTCCACCCAGTGAAAATATCCTTCAACTACAATGGAGAAATAAAAACTTTCTCAGATAAACAAAAGTTAAGGGAGTTCATCACCACAAAACCTCCTCTTCAAGAATTGCTCAGGAAGAAACTCATTCCTGAAAAATCAAAAAAAGGAAAGGGGTTACAAAATCCAGAACAAAGGAGATAAGCAGAAGGACAATAACACAAAGTAACAGCTCTCCATCAGGACAAAATGCAAAAGAACCGGAAAACAAGTGATAAAATTGCAACAGTAGGCCCCCACATTTCAATAATCACACTAAATGTGAATGGATTGAACTCTCCAATCAAAAGACACAGAGTGGCAGGATGGATCAAAGAACAAGATCCAACAATATGCTGCCTCCAGGAAACACACCTCAGCCCCAAAGACAAACACAGACTCACGGTGAAGGGATGGAAGACAGTACTCCAAGCCAATAATGAACAAAAGAAAGCAGGTGTTGCCATACTTATATCAGACAAAGTAGACTTCAAAGCAAAACAGACAAAGAAAGACAAAGAGGGGCAGTATATAATGCTAAAAGGGATGCTTCACCAAGATGACATAACAGTTATAAATATATACGCACCCAACACAGGAGCACCACAATTCGTAAAGAAACTATTAACAAAACTAAAAGGAGACATCAACAGCAATACAATAATAGTAGGGGACCTCAACACCCCATCAACACCAATGGACAGATCATCCAGACAGAAAAATCAACAAGGAAATTACAGAATTAAATGAAAAATTAGATCACATGGACCTAACAGATATATATAGGACACTTCATCCAAAAACAGCAGGTTACACATTCTTCTCAAGCGCGCATGGAACATTCTCAAGGACAGACCATATCTTGGGAAACAAAGCAAGCATCAGTAAGTTCAAGAGGGTTGAAATAATATCAAGCATCTTTTCTGATCACAATGCTATGAAACTAGAAGTCAACTACAAGAATAAAGCTGGGAAAGGGCCAAAAGTGTGGAGACTAAACAACATGCTACTGAACAAACAATGGATTATTGAAGAAATTAAAGAAGAAATCAAATATTATCAGGAGACAAATGAAAATGAAAACACACCGTACCAAATTATTTGGGATGCAGCAGAGGCAGTCCTAAGAGGGAAATTCATTGCAATACAGGCTCACCTCAATAAGCAAGAAAAATCTTACATAAACAACCTCAAACGACACCTAATGGAATTAGAAAAAGAAGAACAAACAAAGCCCAAAGTCAGCAGAAGGAGGGAAATAATAAGAATTAGAGCAGAAATAAATGATATTGAAACAAAAAAGACAGTAGAAAGGATCAATGAAACAAAGAGTTGGTTCTTGGAAAAAATTAACAAAATCGACAAACCCTTAGCCAGACTCACTAAAAAAAAAGAAAGAGAGAAGTCTCAAATAAATAAAATTAGAAAGGAGAGAGGAGAAATCACAACAGATACCGAAGAAATACAAAGGATCGTAAGAGAATACTATGAAAAACTATATGCCAACAAATTGAACAACCTAGAAGAAATGGATAAATTCCTAGCCTCATACAACCTACCCAAACTGAATCAGAAAGAAACAGAGAATCTGAATAGACCAATCAGAAGTAAAGAAATAGAAACAATAATAAAAAACCTCCCCAAAAATAAGAGTCCAGGACCAGACAGCTTCTCTGGAGAATTCTACCAAACATTCAAAGAAGATTTAATACCTATCCTTCTCAAACTGTTCCAGAAAATAGAGGAAGATGGAGCACTCCCTAATACATTCTATGAAGCCAACATCACCCTGATCCCCAAACCTGAGAAAGGCAACACAAAGAAGGAAAACTACAGGCCAATATCACCGATGAACATAGATGCAAAAATCCTCAACAAAATTTTGGCAAACCGAATACAGCAATATATCAAAAAGATTATACACCATGATCAAGTGGGATTTATACCAGGGACACAGGGATGGTTCAACATCCGCAAGTCAATCAACGTGATTCACTACATTAACAATATGAGAACAAAAACCACATGATCTTCTCAATAGATGCAGAGAAAGCATTCGACAAGATCCAAAATCCATTTATGATAAAAACCCTCAATAAAACAGGTATAGAAGGAAAGTACCTCAACATAATAAAGGCCATATATGACAAACCCACAGTCAACATCATACTCAACGGACAAAAACTGACACCCATCCCTCTCAGAACAGGAAGAAGACAAGGGTGTCCACTTTCACCACTCTTATTCAACACAGTACTGGAGGTGTTGGCCAGAGCTATTCAGCAGGAAAAAGAAATAAAAGGAATCCAAATAGGCAACGAAGAAGTAAAACTCTCGCTCTTTGCAGACGACATGATCTTATATATAGAAAACCCCAAAGAATCCATAGAAAAACTATTAGAAACAATCAACAACTACAGCAAAGTTGCAGGGTATAAAATCAACATACACAAATCAGTAGCATTTCTATATGCTAACAATGAACTAACAGAAAAAGATATCAAGAACTCAATCCCATTCACGATCGCAACAAAAAGAATAAAATACCTTGAGATAAATTTAACCAAGGAAGTGAAAGATCTATACAACGAAAACTACAAGACCTTCTTGAAAGAAATCGACAACGACATAAAGAGATGGAAAGACATTCCATGCACATGGATTGGAAGAATAAACATAGTTAAAATGTCCATACTACCTAAAGCAATCTAAAGATTAAATGCTATCCCAATCAGAATTCCAATGTCATTCTTTACAGAAATTGAACAAAGAATCCAAAAATTCATATCGGGCAACAAAAGACCCCGAATTGCTAAAGCAATCCTGAGAAAGAAGAACAAAGCTGGAGGCATCACAATCCCTGACTTCAAAACATACTACAAAGCCACAGTAATCAAAACAGCATGGTACTGGTACAAAAACAGATACACAGATCAATGGAACAGAATTGAAAGCCCAGAAATAAAACCACACATCTATGGACAGCTAATCTTTGACAAAGGAGCTGAGGGCCTACAATGGAGGAAAGAAAGTCTCTTCAACAAATGGTGCTGGGAAAACTGGACAGCCACATGTAAAAGAACGAAAATCAACCATTCTTTTTCACCATTCACAAAAATAAACTCAAAATGGATCAAAGACCTAAAGATCAGGCCTGAAACAATAAGTCTTCTAGAAGAGAATATCGGCAGCACACTCTTTGACATCAGCTTCAAAAGAATCTTTTCGGACACCATAACGCCTCACATGAGGGAAACAATAGAAAGAATAAACAAATGGGACTTCATCAGGCTAAAGAGCTTCTTCAAGGCAAGGGAAAACTGGATTGAAACAAAAAAACACCCCACTAATTGGGAAAAAACATTCACAAGTTATTTATCCGACAAAGGGTTAATCTCCATAATATACAAAGAACTCACACGACTCAACAATAAAAAATCAAATAACCCAATTACAAAATGGGCAGGGGACATGAACAGACATTTCTCCAAAGAAGATATACAGATGGCCAATAGACACATGAAAAGATGCTCATCATCACTAATCATCAGGGAAATGCAAATCAAAACTACACTAAGATATCACCTTACACCTGTTAGAATGGCAAAAATATCCAAAACCAAGAGTGACAAACATTGGAGAGGCTGTGGAGAAAAGGGAACCCTCATACACTGTTGGTGGGAATGCAAACTGGTGCAGCCACTATGGAAAACAGTATGGAGATTCCTCAAAAAGTTAAGAATAGAAATACCTTATGACCCAGCCATCCCACTACTGGGTATATATCCTAAGAACATGAAATCAGCAATTCCAGAAGTTCCACGCACCCCTATCTTCATTGCAGCATTATTCACAATAGCTAAGTCATGGAACCAACCTAAGTGCCCAGCAACTGACGACTGGATAAAGAAGTTGTGGTACATATATACAATGGAATACTACTCAGCCATAAAAAAGGACAAAGTCGTCTCATTCACAACAACATGGACAGACCTTGAGAGTATTATGTTGAGTGAAATAATCCAGACAGAGAAAGATGAACTCTGTATGACTCCACTCATAGGTGGCAGTTAACATATGGACAAAGAGAACTGATCGGTGGTTGCCAGGGGAAAGGGGGATGGAGGGAGGGCACTAGGGGTGAAGTGGTGTACCTACAACATGACTAATAATAACGTACAACTGTAATTTCACAAGGATGTTAACTTTTATAACCTTAATAAAACAAACAAACAAACAAACAAACAAAAATTTAGAGAGAAAAAGCTACTCGAAAAAATCCAGCCAAATAAGATGAGATTCAAAACAATGAACTCAACAATGGGGGACTAAAGGAAAAGATTTGTCAGTAAACACTGAATCCTCTTCAATATAGAACTATGGCTACACTATCATTACAAAACAGAACAAAAGGTATCAACCTCAACAATCTAAATGTACATACTTAAAATATGGTTTCTCTCGACTACTCTATCACGCTAAAAAAGCTAGATAGATTTCCCCCAAATTCAGAGGGTATATTTGGGGTAATGTGACTTAAACTATAGACTACATGTTATGAATTAAATACTGCATGAAGTGCAATCGCCTCAAAGAGATAGGAATCCATCCACCAGGGCAGCCGTAGGCCACTGACTTGCAGTGGGAAGTCTTTGCTCTTGTTCAACTCTTTGAACCACATTCCAGGCTAAGTGCTAGCAGGGATTTATTTAACAATGGTTAATAATTTTTCAGAGAAACTCTAGAAAAGCCAACTAGCACAATATAACTTGGAAAACCAAAAAACTTGGGAGGTGGAAAGAACGGTAACGCGCACATCATTCATGGGGAACAACATATATTGTTATATATATGGTCTGAAAAAGAAAATAAAATGCAAACCGCAGGGCCACAGTCTAGACCTACACAAAGACTCTCCAGGGATGAGCCCCAAGAGAGTCTAATAAACAGCCCTTTTTGCTGGCTTGGGCAAGCAACTTAATGAAAACCCTACAAGAAAACAGCTAATGGAGGCATTAATGTCCTTTTAACTTCCTTCCTTCCAGTAAATTAAGCTGTTCTTAACCCAGATGGGACAGGGAGGAATTCTTTAAGGATGGAACTACATGTTATTGATCTTTGTGGCCCCAGGGACCAAGCCTAGACCAGGTACATAAATTAGACCTTATACATAATTGTTGAATGTTGATTTAAGAGTACACCCTGAATCCAATAACTGTTGGAACCACAGTGCCAGATTCCAAAGACACTCATCAACAGTGAACATCTTTGGCTGTGTACTTCTCGAGGGGAGATTGATAATTCGACTCTTTGGTTTTTTTTTTCTTTTCCTGCTTTATCTCCCCAAATCCCCCCGGTACATAGTTGTACATCTTAGCTGCAGGTCCTTCTAGTTGTGGCATATGGGATGCCACCTCAACACGGCCTGACGAGTGATGCCATGTCCGCGCCCAGAATCCGAACCCTGGGCCACCGCAGCGGAGCGTGCGAACTTAACCACTCGGCCACGGGGCCGGCCCCTCGACTCTTTCTTCTTCAGCTTTATGTCAGCCCAAGATTCTGTACTTTAAATAAAACTCTTAGGGTCCTGAGGATGAAAACGCTTCCAAGTGGATAAATTCATATTTCACTCTAGTTTCCAAATACACTGTAACATAATCAAGCATGGCTGTAAAAAAAGTGGACAGAAAAACCTTGCTTCATTCCATTGTTGATCAATTCTTATAGGTTTTACCATAATGGATATCTCTTAGGAACAGAAAGAGAAATCTATATTGAATTGTTTAAACTACCCCTTTCCAAAAGAGATTTGAGACTGACAAATACAAACAACATCTATTTTAACTTATTTTTTTCCTAAACTCATTGTGGCAATCATTTCACGATATATGTAAGTCAAATCATTATGCTGTACAACTTAAATATATACAGTGCTGTATGTCAATTATGTTTCAATAAAACTGGAAAAAATAAAAAAAATAAGGCATTAGCAAAGATTTTTATAAATAAATCATCTATTGAGTTGGAGGAAGTGGTGTATAATGAAAAGAGAGTTAAAAAACTTCAGTTCAAATGCTCGAATTTGTACAATTCATGTAATGATATCTAAGGTCCTTTGCAATTCTAAAAATGGATTTGTAAGACAGGAATGGGTTCCAAAACAAAAACTACAGTTAAATATGGATTATCTGAATAATAAATCTGAAAAAAACCAAATTATAACAAAGAGAAAAAGGAGGGAGCAAATATGCTAATTATAAGGATTAACATAGTTTCTATGATTAAGCATCATATTTAGCTCTGAGCTTCCTGGTAACCAGAGCAAAAAAAGACATCTTGATTATATACCCCTTGCTAAAAAAGAAATGGAATACTAACTTCTCAGAAGAGAATGCTTTTCCTTATAGGGAGCCCCCAACTTTCCAGTCAGTGGAGCTCTGCTTTTATCTGTTTTAGATATGGGGTATCTACAATTTATTTGAAGAAAATGTTCTGGGGCTTAAAAAAGAAAAAAAGAGAATCTTAAAAAAAAAAGAAAGAAACTGGTCTGGTTCAACTCTTTCACTTTATAAACAAAAAGACAAAAGGCCAACAAAATTAATAACTCATCTACAGTTACATGGCTACCAAGCAGCTTCATGATCTTACCTAATCTTAACTTTTAATTTCCTTTTAATACAAAACATAGTGCTGTGTCAGCCACAAGGACCAAAAAAAAGCAGTAAACTAATAAAGGAAACCTCCTAATAGTTCAACTTGGTATTCATTTCCCCCTCTAAACGAAGCTTTACACATAGGGAATGATCCAACAGGAAATTTCCACTTCTGAACTACCCAAGGACACAGGAGAATTACAAAGTCACAGATGCCAGCTCTGCAGCAGACTGACCTATTCAGCTGTAAAGTCAGCCAACCTGCAGAAACCAAATTTCCTCCAGCACAAAGGTCCAAATCGTGAATTGCAAAGGAAGGGGAATGGCAGTGGACAAGTTCTCACTGTAACAGAGATCTTTACTTCTCAGTCACAAAATTGTAGAGAAAAACACTACAGAAGCTCGCTATAAATATTGATGTAAAGAAATCTGTCCTGAGCAAGAAGATGCAGGCTGAACGTTTATATATGCATGCAGACTGAAGTTTACTACCCCCCTGTAAAATTCCACTCAGGCTTCCATTCATCCTCTCCATTTCAAAGCTGGATGTGGCTTTCAGCACGCTTGTTGACCACAAAAATGGAGCAGATGCAATTAAGACAAAACTTGCGAAAGAAAAAAATGTATATGTAGATGCATGTGTATAATTTCAGATTCTGTGATGAAATTACAAAGTGACCCACTATTTGCCAAAAAGTCAAATTCATGATCCAATTTCAAAACTCCTAGCTTCTTTGTTAGAAAGAATTATGAAAATCTTTTAATACACTGTTTATGTTAAAGAGAGAAAATTTGTTTTTAACTCTTTTTCTCATAGTTTGGAATATGAGATTTCCAAAGAAATCTACTGGAACTTAGAGTTAATGACAGTAAAGCAGGTCAATAATGTAAAAAGATCTTTCTTCTAAAAGTAGTTTTCCTTTTTTGTATAAAAGCAGCTAACACATTTTATTAAATAATTTCAGATTGTAAAGGAAATCAATAGGTTGATCAATAATTATTAAAAATAACCAATAATAAACCAGTAAGTTAATGTATACCTATAAAATCTAAATATAAAGTGATACTAGGAGTTATTTACATGCCTGCATAATACTTCTACCATGAAGTTCACTATTTCTTAACATTTCTCTCCAGAAAGTTAATCCCCTTATATACAGATACATAGCTTTACATAATGACATTTCTGTAAAAAGCAAAATAATGTTCAAATGGTAAACACACCACACCAACAAACAAAGAAACTTTCAAATGGTAATTTTTCAAACACCAATGGTTCAAATGACCACACCAACAAAGAAAGAAAACCTGAGATTCAGATCTATCTAGGGGGCGACTTGGAAGAAAAGGACACAAACTATGCACTTAGCATCCTGTCAAATCCCTCTGCCAGATCTTAGCATCCCAAGTTAGAATCTTTTTAGGAATTTAATAACTGCTACTGTACAAAAGAAACATATAAATATTCATTTTTCTACAACCCTCTATATGATTTTCTGTATCATAAAGAGTTTGCCTTTATAGAATGAAAATAAATATTTAATTGCCAAGAAATCTGTTATTATTTTCTTTACTGAGCTACTGACTTACTTCTCTAAAATTAGTATTTGTTGCAATTATAATCACAGGAAGTCCAAAGGATAATTCGATAACAAAATTCACCTTTGTTATAGTTTTGGTTTTCAAACCTCCATTCTCCACAACACTGAAGTCCAGTTTGCCATCATCCTTACTTCCTATCGCTTTGAGTCCTTGCAAAAGAATATCTCGTAAATTCTGATAAAGAGGTTTTTCGGCATAGTCCAGTAATTTCACTGTTTCCATGTATTTAGCAATTTCATCTAAAAGAATAACACAATTATTTTGTAAGTTTTTAATCATAAATACAACATATTTATCTCTTCTAAGAAAATAATCTGTGGTTATAGTAAAATTAGAATGCAAGTGTATATCTTGTTAAAATATGGTTTTTTCCCCAATCACTTCTTCAATGTAAAGTATGCTTTTTCAGTCAGGAATTGTCGGGCAAGTCAAATAAAAAATGTATTTTGAGATACGATGTAAAAACATTTTTGTAATTGTGAGAGACAATAAAAGAAATACTTAAAATTTAAACATTTGCAAAAATAACTGCTGTAGTTTTAAAGATATAAAAAAGTATGAAAGGACCTAGAATAAAGATTATGAAGTAAAATGTGCTTAAGAATAATGTATATTATGGTCAATATTTTTTTTCCATGGAAGCCACTAGTTCCATAGAAGATAGATGCATTCTTTGTATAAATGAAAAATAAAACATACCAAAAACACGCTGAAGAAAAAAGGCCTTATTTTCCCATAAAAGAGAAAAACCAGCTTCTGCATGATAAAAGGTTTACTGTACACTGCGGCAGAACCACATCCATAAAAAGAAATCTTCCATCAAGATCAACACTTCCCGACATTAAAAACCCATCTTTAGGCTAATGACTCACACAGGTACATCCCCAGCCTAGCCCCTTCTCCTGACCTCAAGACTTGTATATCCACTGCCTCATATATTGGTCCTTGGATACAAAGCGTCATCTCAAATCCCAACAAATCCAAATCTAAACTCCTGACCGACGACCCAAACCTGCTCCCCCTGTGCTTTTCCCTGTCTCGGTTACTGGGAATTCCACCCTTCCAGCTCCACAAACCTGCAATCTTCTCTTCCCACAGCCCACATCCAGTAAGTCAAGAAATCCCATCAGTGCTACATACACACATATAGATACACACGCATTCATTCCAATATTTCATAAGCTCCTACTATGTGCCAGGCACAATTCCAGATACTTGGGATACAGGAGGACAAAAGAGACCGAAGATCTGTCCCTTCCACTTTCTTAATCTGATAAAGGGCCTCTACAGAAAGCCTGAAGCGAACATCAAGTCTGGTAAAATACTGAAAACCTTCCCTCTGAGGGAGGAAAACGGCAGGGATGTCCACTTTCATCACTTCTGTTCAGTACAACACTCATGTACACTTTCCACCCACAGTAAGGCAAGAAAAGAAATAGAAGGCATAAAGAGTGGGATGGAAGACATAAGACAGTTTATTCACAAACATGATAGTATATGTAGAAAATCCTAAGGAATCTATAAAAAACAACTAGAATAGATATATTTAACAAGGTCACAGGATGCAAGGTAAATATATAAAAATCTATTTCTATATATTAGCAACAAGCAATTGGAAAATGAAATTTAAAAAAATATGTATCACAATAGCATCAAAAAGCATCTAGTACAATGAAAGATGGGTAAGATTTTTTTGCAGAGAAAACTATAAAACATAGTTGAGAGAAATTAAGTGAGACCAAATTAAATGAAGGCTACGCCACGTTACTGGATTGGAAGACTCAACGGTACAAAGATGTGGACGTCCCCACTCAGTCTACAGGGTCGACGCAACCCCATTCCAAGTTCCAGCAAACTGGAGAAGGAGGGAGGAGTGTGCAACTGACAAGGTGATGCTAAAATTTACCTAGATATGCAAAATGCCAAGAAGAGCAAAATAGCAGGGTCAAGTTTAAAGAATGACAGTGCAGGAGGAATGGAACTATCGGATATCAAGACTGAAGATAAAGCTACAGAAATTAAGACCCAAGAATAGACCAAAAAAACAATGAAAGAAACGAGTGCAGACACAGATCCACAGATCCACACCTGACTTAAGACAAAGGTGGCAGCATAGGGAAAGAATGGTCTTTTCAAGAAAAGCTGCTGGGTCAACTGGATATAACTATGGGGTGGGGAAGAAATATGACCCCCCCTCATATAATACATAATAATCAATTGCAGGTAGACTATACATCTATACATGTAATTGGCAATCTGTAATTACTAAAGATTGGAAACAATCCAACATAGATGAACAATAGTATATAAACATAATGGAATACTATACAGAAACGAGAATAAACTACTGTTAAATATGCAGCAGTGGCGTTCTGAGGTTCTGAAGTACAGCATGGTGACTATAGTCCAGAACACGGTATTGCATACTTAAAAGCTGCTGAGAGTAGATCTTAAGCATTCTCATCATAAAAAAAATGTTTATTATGTTAACCCTGTGAGGTAATGGACATGTTAATTATCTCGATCTCGTAATCATTCTACAATGCATATGTATATCAAATCAACATGTTGTACACTTGAATATATACAATTATATTTGTCAATTATTCCTCAATAAAGTTAAAAAACGAATGAAAACATTAAAAAAAACCCATGCAACAATGGGAATGAATTTCACAAATACAATACTGAGTGAAAGAAAAAGGACTGGAACAGAACTAGAATGTCCATTTCATGAGGGCGGGGATTTTTATCTGTTGCGTTGACTCTGATTCCACTTCCATATAGTTCAAAAACAAATCCCTGGTGCTGGAAGTGAGGCTAGTGATTCATCAGGCCAGAGGGCTTGTGACCGGCAGGAGGCACAAGGGGATTCTGAGAAGCCTATAAGGTGCTATTTCTTGACGTGGTTGGCAGGTTGCAATTTTAAACAGAATAAGGTCAGGGTGGACCTCCCTGAAAAGAAGACCGCTGAGCAAAGGCTTGAGAATACTTCTAAGTACATCCAGATGGGTCCCTTCTCACCGCCTGCACTGCTAACTCTCTTGCTTGGATTATCGCAGCGGCCTCCTAACCCACTCCACTTATACCCTGTCTTGCTCCCTTGGCAGTCTATCCTTAAAACAGAAGCTGGGGAGACTTCCATTCAAGATAGACGGTTCATGTCACTCTTCTACTCCAAGCCTTACACTCTTGCTCAAAGTAAAAGCCAAAGCCCTTTTGATGGCCTGAAAGGATGCATTCCTCAAATACACTGGCACCTCCTTCCTTCTGCCTAGAACACTCTTCGCCAGACTTCCACATAAGTCACTCCCTATCTCCTTCCTACAACTGCTCAAATGTCACCTCCTCGATCAGGCCAGCCCTGGCCACCCTAATTAAAATTCCAATCCTCTTCTCCACCCCATCCCCACCCCCTAATTCTATTCCCCTGCTTTCTTCTATTTTTCCATAGCAATGGCCACATAATATACTGTAAAATTCACTCATTTGTTTACTGTCTCTCCCTCCCAACTAGAGCATTAGCTACATGAGGACAGGAATTTTTATTTGTTTTGTTTACTGGTGTATCCCTAGTGCCTAGAATGGTCCCTGGCACATAATAAAGCCTCAATGAAAATACAGTGGAAATGATGAATGAAATTTGGTTCCTTTCCTGAAAGGACTGAATAATAATTGAATGAAGCTCCAGTATTCACGCAGCCCACCTTGGGAAAGGAAAGTGCTTTTGATGAAAGCAGGACCCGCTACAATGATTACACCTAAAATACCCAGCTCTTACATTAAGGGATAGTCCATGGACATCATAACTCTTTTCTCTCCAAGAAAACAAATCACTACGAACATTTAAGAAGTCTTTTCCTACCTGGCTTGTTTTTCTCAGGAAAACATTTGTCCATCAACCCTGCAATATTTTCTCTATATCTGTTAAAAATTAAAGAATAAGTCATTGTTTGAAGCTTGATGCCACAGAAAGTCATTAATGTTTAATAACAGTAAATAGCACATTAAGCAGCATTGTGCTACATCCTAAACATGCTTACAGACATTCTTCTAAAGTAAACTGAAACAAAAACCAAAGAATCTTACTGTTTAAGAGTACTTTCTTATTTCTACATTAGTATCCAATAAAACTATAGTTCTCGTCAAGAAATTCTGACTAAAAAACACTTGCCTTATCGTGATTTTGCCCAAAATAAATTATTATGTTTTCTTTTACCTAATTTTGGAATCTCTAACGTAGTTAGGATCTTTCAAATTATCCTCCCAAGGAAGATGCCCACTGAGCCACTGGATCATGCAGTATCCAAGTATTTCCAAGTCACCACGTCGCGACGGGGCTATGCACACAAAAGAGGCAGCTTAGGAATACTGACATCATTTTTAAGTATATATAAAGCAATAAGGTAAAACAGTCAACTTTATAGTCTTGTTTGTCATCATAAAATTCTGACTGCATTTAATAAAAGCATTGAATATCGAGCAATATAAAAGAAATAATTTACCTCCAACTAATAATTTACTTTAAAATCCAAACTGGCAAACTCTAGAGTTTCAAACTGAGACTACTAGTCTAGGAAATAAATTATAAAACAATGACACATTTAACATTGCCCTTGGAAAACTTAAAGATATTAAAAACGCTAAAAGCTATTATGAGGCCCACAGAACAAGGAGTTTTAGCTCCTCTGCGTGTTGGGCACAGAAAAAAGAAACAAATGCTGAGGAAACAGCCTAACCTAATAGGTGACAAAATAAAAGTTTACCTGTTACAAAGTTGTAGCTACATAAGAAACTTCCACAATTTTAGGGGGAAAGACCCCCAACATTCTGATTAAGCTAAATAAAACCAAAAAAGACCTTTGCTGCAGCTGACTGAACTACCTTCTCAGCTAAGACCCTGGTAATCTTTGAAGGGTGGGAGGAAGACGGCAAGAGAACACAGTGGCCCTGTTACAGAACTGCAGGAGTCTAACTTGTCCCTTCTTTCTCCAGCTTCTTCGATTCTTATTCATTTATCTACTTATTTATTTATGCAGAATTAAGAATCGTGTAGGAATTCAGCTGAAAACATTAGCAGTGTATTTCTTATTTCTTGTTCAAGTGCTGCTGACATACCCACACCATTGTGCGCATCGATGCTGGTGAATTCAATTGTGCCATCATGACATCTTTTGGGGTCTTCTTTGTATTCTTTGTGAATTCCTTCTGGGCAATACCGATAAGCAAGGCCATAATCTACCAAGTACACCTATAAATGTCCAAGCACCAAGACACAGTAAAGCCCAAATGACTGCACATATTCCCCTTTAAAGCCCTGAAACAAAATACTGTCATTTGAGGGTGACATACCACAGCACCCAAACGAGTTAGATCCAATATGCAAAGAACAGCAAATACTTAATTCTCAAAGACTTGATTCATTTATTTAACAGGGTTAAATGACCATGTAGCTATAGTCCAGATAATATCATCTGACTTTATATACTTTGCAGACAAGTATCTGTCATGCTTGCAAGTAATCTTGTCTTCAACTTGAGCAAAGATTGTAAACCTCATACTTTTTCTTACAGTCTAAACCAAAATTAACCACAGAATAAACCATCAATACTTGTTGCAAAACAATTGCCACATACCAAGTATAAGACTGCAAACACATAATACATTAGTTATCTTCTATTCCTCTGCGTCTTCACTTATGAAATCATCAAATATCAATTCACTCCATAAAAACATTTCATAAATTATAATAATGATCTGAAAAACTTTTAGATAAGGCTCTTACCTACATTTACATATTATATATCAAAGTCAAATCTTTATAATTAAAACTAAATTTTAATACTGTATACAGACATACCTGTGGGCACATACATGTGGGTCTGATTAGCATACAAAGCTAATAAATTTGGTTTTCTTCTATTCCATAGCCATATATTACATCTCTAATTCTGGGTGACTGACTCAGAAATGTATGTATTTGGTCACAAGAGGGAACTGAAGTAGAAATATAGGGACGGATCTAGCACACACATCTAGTAATAGAAAAATAATCCCATCCAAAGCATACGCCCAAAGGATAACATAGCTGCAAAAAAATTTCGGTATAAATAAAAGGCAGCATGTTTTAGTCAACTGCAAACTGAAATAAACTGCATTTTTATTTATTATATTGTACAAGTCCAGTCTACTTGAATTAATGGAATCCTTATCGTTCAGGTTCTTAGCTATGCTTTGTTTGTCTTCTTGTTTTTAACCTAAAAACATCTAAAACCAACATGTCTGGAAATTCTGTGACCACCTTTACAATTTTTCCATTAGCATGCTATAGTAGAGCATCTTTCTTCCGTCGCACGTATACAGATCTCTTACAGCCACCATAACGGAACGGGGAAGGGGGAGCAAACATCCAACATGAGAGAAAAAGAAAAGGGAGCCAAAGAAAAGGAAAAACTACACAAGAGGAAGTTAATGATAGGCTTGAGAAAAAGAAGAACCAAGTATGGAGGATCGACATAAAAACACTTAAAATGTTTAAATACTCCTTTCTTATACAAGATCAAGTAAGAAAAGAGAATACACATGGAACAGATTAAGTACAGTGGCCTAACTATGAGTGCCAACTAAACCTTACTTTTATCAAAATCATGGAAACAGCTTGAAGAAAATTGTATAAATCCCTTCACTCCAACTAAACTGACCCAAATAAAGGTATAATAGTATTAGTTTTTCCCCGTTCCTTAAAAAGTAAAAATTACTGAGGGCATGTAAATGTAATAAACTAAACAAATGCACATTTGGATTCCAAACACTAAGGGCATACAAATTTAGACAGCTAAGATATTTCTGTAAACCAACTGATTTGAATAATCAACATGTTAAAGACCAAATTTTCCAAGTAACAGAACACTTACATTTGATGGATTTCTTGAACAAAAGAAATAAAAAAAATGACAAAGCAGACAAGCAAACATAATTCATTGGTGCACTATATAATTTTAAGCTTCCACCCCCAAATAGCTATTTGAAATTCATTTTGTATCACGAGCACTTCTCCTGAATATTATTTAGGGAAAAATAGCCAACTTGATAAAGTGCCAACAAATCGCATCAAAAATGGAGAATGTTAACTAGATAAAAGTGTCAAGAAGAAATATTATTATTACCATATCTACTTCAAAAAGTAAAACTTCTGCATGGGTTCAAAAGTTCAAAGCAACCATATTTGTTTTCAAACAACAGGTTTCAAATGGTAGGAATTAAGTTATAAAGCTACCTGGTCAGGATTCTTGTGGCTCAGAAGAAGATTTGAGGCCTTGATATCTCCATGTACATACTCGTGCTCATGAATATATTCCAGAATATCCAGCTACAAAAGTATCATATAGAATAAATCAATGCAGTACCTAACACCAACCAGCAGAGGACCGAGCTTCAACACAACTACTAGCCTTTACTGGATTAAAAACAAGAATGTAGCTCACATACAATTCTTAAGCTTAGCTGCAAGACAGTTTTCCGAGAAAACCTTTTCGCATTTGCTTCATATATTTTCTGAAGGTCACTCCCAAAGCGATCCATTATCATAAACCTGTAACTAAAGACAAACAAGAGAAATCAATGAACAAAATATAATTCAGGAAAACCTA
This sequence comes from Equus przewalskii, assembly GCF_037783145.1. Taxonomy (NCBI): domain Eukaryota; kingdom Metazoa; phylum Chordata; class Mammalia; order Perissodactyla; family Equidae; genus Equus; species Equus przewalskii. The sequence goes on along the minus strand of NC_091855.1, from coordinate 38,667,390 downwards.
CTTCACAATGAGTGCTAAAAGTAAGATTTGTAATTTTTTTTGCTGAGGAAGATTCGCCCTGAGCTAACATCTGTGCCAGTCTTTCTCTATTTTGTATGTGGGTTACTGCCACAGCACGACTGCCAACAAGTGGTGTAGGTCCACACCCAGGAACCAAACCTGGGCCACCAAAGCGGAGTGCACCAAACTTAACCACTAGGCCACGGGGCTGGCCCCTAAAAAGTAATTTTTTCAAGGCAGTGTTTATAAGAAAGTTGAACGAAAGAAAAGAAAAGGAAAACATTTGAAACAATTTCTTCAGACCAGAAATCTCAAGAGTCGAGAGTCCTTTCCTGTTGTGCATTTTACCTTGAGGGCCTCCTCCTCGTCTTAGTAGGCAAGGTCCACAGAGAGAACCCAACAGATTCATTCACAGTAAAGACAAAACTCTCTGAGTAAGATTGACATCACTGATTTTTCATAGAGCTAATTTATGTTTCTGGATATTAGCTTCCTGCCTGTGACTGTTTTTCTCAATTTTTAAGGCACATGTTAGCAGTGTTAACATTCTGTTAAAATCAAGACTGTCAAGAAATGCTGTAACAATAGCTAATTTCAATAAAACTGCTTAAATTGTGTAAAAGGATTGTACACTAAATACTCAACAGACAAGATTTGAGGGAAGAGCAAATATCCTAGAAAAATGTGAAGACTTTTGGTTTTGCCACAAAACAAGTGTATCACCTTGGCCAAGTCCATTCCTTCTTTGGGCCCCAGTTTCCATAGGCATCAAACGAGAAAGTGGGGCTGCATGCTCTCTAAGGTCTTTCCCAGCACTGAAGTTCTAAGATTCAATAACCACTCGTCCTATTTCGGGGTGCACTGAAGAGCATCACCTGGCTGCAGTGACACGGTTCATCTTTTGCTCGGAAGACCGCTTTTATCTTTGTAAAGTTTTCCAGATTCTCACTTGTCTAGTTTAATCACTCAAAACAACACTATACTCAAAATATACCAAGATATCTTCCAATGTGGATAAGATTAATAATCATCGTAACAAGAGCCAGCAGTCTAGGAAGCTTAGGCACGAGCACGGGACTACTCTAAGCGCTCTGGATGAATCAGTGCACTTGGCGCACGTCACCCTTACGAGGTGGGTGCTCCTATGAGCCCCATTTTACAGCAGAAGAAAACTGATGATTTGTAATTTGTCCTCTAGCAAACGGTGGCCGTGCTTTCAACCACTCCACTAAAAGTACTGAAATAAAAATCATCTGTAGGACACAAAAATCCCCTTCTATGTTGTAGGCTTCTAAGATAAAAAACAATATGACAAGTTCAATAGGAAAGGAAGAGCTAACATTAAAAGACAACATGCCAGATGAAAAGTTCAGGTTTCTATTCATTTCCAACTGGAAGAGAATTAGAGATCATCTCGCCTAAACATCTTTTAATAAATAAAATAATTAATGTCTACAGAGGTAAAGTGATTTGTCCAAAGTTAACACAATTAGTCAGTGGCAAAGCGTATTTATTCATGTAAGATTTTCCAACACCCTGACCTCTAAGATAATAAAGAGAGAACGATAATTTTTACTTCCTGATTTCCTTTGTACAACAGGTTTTGAAAGGTTAAGGGATGAGACCAAGGACACGTGTACATGTTTGTTTTCACAAATAAGTGATGTGTGTAATTATTACAAACTAATATATGGGTAACAAAAATACCACCTCTGTTGACAGTCTGAAAGAGGGCTTAATTCAACGTGTGATCTATTAACACATCACACTATGTGGATCTTTGTTTTCATTCATAGATCCCTCCACCACTTCTCTAAACAATCCCTTAATTGCCTCACCATTTCTAAACTATACACATCAACTGAAGCACGATTCTGTACATTGCATAGAAATTCATACCACATTCTTCCACAAGGATATTTCTACCACTGAGTAGTAAAAGGAAAGTTATTTCTAAGTAACTCTTCTAAAGTAAAACCATCAACGTCTACTTTCCTGGGGACTAACATTTTTACAATCCTTACTGTTCTAAGTACTATATATATTATTTCAAATGAGTCACAGGGAAAAGTAAGGATTTCTGGCAAGGGAGAAAGACTAGAAGGAAAATCTTACTTCCTATTTCTCTACTTTTGTAAGAACTAAAACGATTATTTTTAAGACCTTTAACCTACAAAGTAAATCAATACCACACAGGTGATTAACACTCCCTTTTAGAAGGAGACACTCCTACAACTCCATGTTACAGAAGAAACAGGCTGAGAGGTAAGTCACCAGTAGGAAGTGGTGAGCTCAGATATAACCCAAGTGTGTCTGGTTCCAGAGTCCCTGCACTTACAGCATCCTCTGGTCCACGAAGCGGAGCTCTCTCCTGCCCACTCCCATCAGACAGCTCAGAGAGTCAACCCAATCCCCACCATCTCTCCAGGCCCTGAGCACTTCACAGGAGCAACACACACAAGCCCTGTTCAACTGGCTCTGTGATTTTATCACAAAATAGGTGATAAGAATGTAAAAGGAAAAATGTGCTATGACAGTGTTGACAACTTTAAGAAAAGTCACAAATCCCAAACAAAAAAATGAATAAATAAAACCAATAATGATGATAATAATGTTGACTGCAACTAACATTTACCGAGCATGTACTATGTGCCAGAAAATCCCCCTTATGATTTACATGTTTTCATTTCATCTTCACAATAACTCCATAAAGTAAATGCTATTACCCTCACCTTACAGGTGAGGAAAGACGAGACACTGAAAGTGACTAGCCCAGGACCACATCTGACAGAGTCGAGTGTAAACCAGCTCAGTGAGGTTTAGGTTTTACTGTGATATACTTTAGTTGTTTAAAAAAAAAAAAAGAACTTCAAGTTTATACTGAAATTCTGGAACAAGGGACAAAACCCAGTTATTCCAAGTCTAAAGTGCTCTAGCCTCAGCCACATTTCTCCTCCACTTACTTCTACAAAACGTGGTTTGACAGTGTACGGTTTCTTAGGAACACAACTACTGTGCACTGGAGTACACTCGAACTGCCTCTGCTTTCCAGCAAGTCATCTGTAAAGGTTTTCCCTTCCCAAGTCCCTTCCAGATGGGCCCCAAGTCACCACATAAACCAATTCTCAAATGCCACTTTCAGCAGCATGTCAATGGCCCTTGTTCAGAGCGTGCACTAGCTTCTGACTACCCACTACACTTCGGTTTCAACATGCTCTTTCCTCCCCAGTCTTCATTACCTGCCTCAGTCTCTTTCTCCAAGTTTATTTCCTCTTCTCTCTCACATGCATGCCCTCTTCCTTTATTAAAGAAAAATGGCCAAAAGCCCACACAGCAGGCCAGAGCCTATCCTGCCCCATGTTCATGTGACTCTCCCACTTGAGAGGCTATTCCTCCTTATCAATGATTTTCTAAACCAGTAGTTCTTAACATTTAAGGGATTAAAGTCCCCTTCGAGAGTAAAAGCTAACACTTACATATATTTTACATATATTCTAACAGCTTTCTGTTTAATCCCTCTTGTTAAGTGGGTCTGTTCCTCTATTTCACAGACAAGGAAACTGAAGCAAAAAGGGGTAACTTACCCGCTCACACACATTTTAAGGGACAAAGCATAGATTTGAAAGCAAGCAGTCTGGCTATAGAATTCTTGCACTTAACTCAATTAATCCTTGCTCTATACCATTTCTCCAGAAAATTGCATAAAAACTACAGAAACTTGTCCCAGCAAAACCAAAGATAACAAAATGTCATATATCATTTCAGGAAGTTCCAACATTCCCTAACAGATGCATGGATTCTGGGATAAGAACGTCCATATTGTTTGGTTCCCCATCCAACAACTACCTCTCCGCTCCATCTTTTCTAACAGAGCAACGATTCGGCATAGGCGTTCCATCCTCTTCCAGATGGCCATGTGCTTCACCATGCTCATCACTGTGATCACTTTGCCTCTGCCATGACTGGTGTAAGAATGAGCACTAGTAAAACTCTGACCAAGAAAACATGAGAGGAAGTCTGCCATGAGACTCCTGGGAAAGGTTTCCTTGCCAGGAAAGTGAAACTCACAAGAAGCAATACCATTTTTCTCTGTTGGGCACCTAGAAATGGGGCAGCCACCTTGAGACCATACAATGGAGAATTAATAGAGAACAAAGCCAAGATGAGGGCAAATGGGCAAGAAAAAGGAGTCTGGGCCCTTGATGATTACTCAAGAGAGCTGAGTCAAAGCTTTCCTTTACTTGCAGCTGAAAGCATCCTTACCAATCCCCCCTAGTTCCAAACTAAATCTACTCTCCAAACCTCAGCTACCAGCCTTACTCCATTCATTCATTCATTTATTCATGCAAATATTTTAAAAGTGTCAATTACGCATCAAAGTATTGGAGGTTTTCTCCAACTCAACTATGTCAACAACATTCTCTCCATTCTCTCAACTCCTAGGACATATGAGTCAGAATCACACAGTTTAGCACCTAACTGTTCTCTAATTGTTTGATGCATGTTTGTTTTTTCATAAAGAGCAGGACTCTACAGTGAGCAGATTATATATCTAACATGAAAAAAACGAATTGAAACCTGAAGGGCTCCTTTTTACATAAACGACATAGAGTTGTTTGTTTGTTTGCTTGTTTATTTTTAACGGCAAAAACACCCTTCGGGGCACGTTTAGCTTTGCTCCCACTTGTCAGCTGGGTTCCAGTCAGTTGCTGCTGCTCTGTACAAGTCCTCCAGACCGGAGACAGCATCTCTTCACCTCTGTCAAACACACCCCACACAGCCCAGATCCAGGCCTAGCAGTGTTGCGCTCAGTAAATAATCCTTGACTAAAAAACTCAACAGTGAAGGCTCAAAAGGGGAGAAGAAAAACAAAACACGCATATTTTTACCTTTTTCCATTTTTATCATGTAGACCAGACCCCCAATACTTAGGAACACCCAGGTACTTCAGTTTATGGGTACGGATCCATTTCTGAACTGTAAGTTAAAACACGTGTTTGTAATTCCAATTTTGTTATACATAAGAAGTTTTTTTTAAAAATCATTAAGAACAAAATGTACTTATACATGCATTAAGATTTCACTTTTATTCATAAAAAAGGAAGTGAATAGTACATTATAAACAACAAATGAAAAGTACTTTACAATCAAAATATTTTTATTAACCCACAAAATTTTGTTATCCTGCCCTAAACATTGTCTTTTAAATGAAAAATCTACAAAAAAATATTTTTAAAAAAATCAAATCACAGTACTGCAGCTGCAATTAATATCTCTATTTCACAGAAAGACTTATCTTTTACTCCAATCTACAAGGTTTTTACTCATTCTAAAAGTCGTCAGCTAGGAAATCAAACTCTAGGAGAGATGGAAGACTTCCTTGAGAAATCGCCACGCCTGATACCATCCCACTGGGGGACTCCTGGGATCCTGGGAGTGCAGAGGAGAGGAGGGGACAGCAGAAAGGACCATGGTAGCTAGAAGAGGTCCTGCTCTCTCCCTTGATAGTCTGTTCTGTATCATTACTTATGGCATCCCCCCACATCATGTTCTCCAGAATTTAGAAAAATCCTCAAAAAGATTTGGAGATCCTTGAGCCACACCCATGGATTAGGGTTAAGTCTCAATTTCTAACAATATTTCCTGAATCATATATCATTTATTGACTTTATTCTATATATCAATATAGGTGAAATCTTATCATAACAAATTCATTAAGAGATCAGAATTCTTTCATACAAATCTCATTTAAATGGAATTTATTTATAAAGTAAGAAATAACAAAGCATTATAATATAAGATCCAATGCTCCAGTCTTGGGTTAAACAAAACAAAACAAACAGTCGTCATTTTAAAAGTATAAACACATGTATTATATTTCTTACTTTGCTCTGGTTTGGCAGCTCGCTGGTAGAACTTTAATTCAGTAAAAAGAGGTCCATTGTCACTGGGTTCCTTAAAAGATAAGCATTAATTAACACTAGCAGTAGTTAAAACTAGAGTTATTTTCAGTGAACCCTCAAAAAAGACTAACATATCAATTTTTCTTTCCAATTTTTTCAAACAAAAAAAATTCAAATCAATTTTTCCAAACAATGTAATTTTGTTACTTAAGTTTATAACTGATTTAAGATTTAAGATTTAACTAAGACTTAAGTTTAAGTCAATTGCTTTAGAAATGTTTTAGACATTCTCAGAACAGTCTGTGTTATATTTCTTTCAAGCTCCACTTCTGTAAGTGATAAACTATAGAAAATCAGACATACAGCTCAGGCTTTGCAGAAGTTTAAGAAAAATCTTTAAACTTATTTTCATTTTTATTAAGCTCTCTCTTAAGCAAAAATCAGCAACCATGTTAACTGTTTCACCAAGGGGCTACAGATATTTCTGAGATTTAATAAAATTTCAATATCTGCTTTAACCAATTAATGGAAAATCCCACTCTTTCCCTGGTTTTCATTACAGTTAGATCTAGTTTATCAGGACTGGCAGAAACTAACCTTACCACAAACAAGAATATTCTGGAACTCCAGAGTGGGGAAGCACTGTCCATTTAACTGCATCCTTTCCTTTCTGACACTGATTCCCATGTTTTTCAAACTAAGGAGCCATACAATTTACTTCCCACAGGATAATTTAAAGACAGGAGGAAAATGGAGTTCTATGACAGTTGTTTTCCACCAACTTTACCGGACTATGTTTGTTTCACATTTTAAGAGATATTAATAGTTAAAATTATTTGTAAAGAGGCATATACTCACAAAAAGGTATCTGACAAACAAGGGACATTAGCCTGTCGGGGGTTTGCCCTGTCAAACAAACATGGAAGGGTGGGAAAGATATTATAATTTTGTGGACTTTTTATATAGTAAACTTTTCCTCATTAAAACTGGTTTGTATTTATTTAATGTTTGTGTTGGTATTATCTTGTTTATTGAGAGTCTGAGAAAAATTGTGAAAAGCGGTGAAAACTTCAAATGAAGAAGCTAACATTTCCAAACAAATTTTAGGATGGCTTTTCTTTTAGGAAGTACGGGAAGAAAGTTATTTTGGACAGAATATCTGTGTCGCTGGAGTTCAAGGGTCGGTAGAGCATTAGGAGAAGTGATAAATGAGGCCCACTACGTTAACTGAGAGAAAACTTGTGAAAAGATGAAGTTTTCAACTACTGGAGACGACTTTTACAAATACTTAAAATATGTTCACTTTTTTTTCATTCAAGACATCCTCCCTGTCATAAAAGCTAATTTTGCTCCTTGAGGTTTAAATAAAGCCACTCCATACATACAGTTCTAACACCTCACATTTCTTGTAATTCAGAAAAACAGGGATCCCCTGTTAAAGGACTTACAGGAAGACTGATTAGCCCACCTGCAAAGCGTCAGGCAGGACCTGGTTAAGAACGAGCACTCAACATCAAACGGGCAACACAGACAACACTTGGAGCAGAACCTGAACGTAAGCTTGCCTTATTGGTGACAGTTAAGTCTACTTTTCAGCCCAACCTTGGAAGAGAAGGTGCACAACGGTTTGGCATGTGGTCGCCTCTTAAGAAGCAGAAACTAAACAATATACTAAGGTCTAAGTGCCACATCCGTAATTTGTGGACTCAGTATCTCAAGTTTCACCATAACCTGTGACTCCTGCCCAGCAATGGTAGCTAGACAGACACCTGTGAATGTTCAGAGCTTGTGGCTGAGAACAGGCCTTCGGCAGGAGTAAAAGACTCAGTGTAAGAAATGAAGAAAGAAACAGAAATTGAAGAGAAGGAATTTTGGTAAAGTTACTCTCCAAAGGCTAACCTGTAGAAGAGCTCATTAATATAATTCAGGTTTGAAAGAGGTTTTCCTAAGACAAATTCTGGCTTATTACCATCAGTATAAAATTCTGATTTATTCAGTTTCAACCTATGTCATATCAACTTTAATTTTCAAGCTTTCCTTCAGGCAATAATTTATTAAACTCATAATAATGAGAATCAACCTATATAAGTCAGGCTATTATAATGAAAGCCCTACTGCAATGAAGGCTCTTTGAGCTCATTTCATATTTTTTCTAATCCAGAAAGATTCCATTATAACAAAATAAAGGAGCTACTTCCTTGGCATTGCACTCTAGCCAAAGCTAGCTATTTCTGCTGAAGAAAATACCTTAACTCATAACTAAAATTTTATTAACATATTTCAAATCTAAAATACTTTGCCAACTCTATAATAGCCAAGATTTAGAAAAGAAATTGGGACTGACATTTTAACTAGAATATCACTAAACGTTTCTTTAAGACTTCTAAGTGTCAAAATGAAGATGACAACAGAAAAAAAATTAAAATGTGATATATTTCAATGGCACCATCTAAAAGCAACTGGCTGCCATTTAAAAATGAAGCTGTATAAAGTTTCTCCTTCCTACCAAAAAATTATGATATATGAATTGAAAATTCAGGTCACTTCTCATAACATCAGTAAGGGAAAGTAAACATCAGTCTGCAAACTTCTTTCCAGGGAACTTCAAAATACAGATTTATATCACTTCATACTGGAAAGTGACCACCATGTAAAGAACTGTTAGGATATAAGACTGAAAAGCCTGACTTCCACCTCCAGTTCTGCTAATAGCTCACTGACATGACTGCAAAGGGTGAGTGTCATTGGAAGAACGAATTCACTACAAAGTCTGTTAACAAGAAAATGCAAAAGAGAATTTTTTCTCCTTGTATTATCCAACCTACTATTCTCAATTACCATTTCTCTCTGTACATTTACTTTCCTGACATAAAATACAGATAGTGTCTCCCAGCTATCTAGAGGCAGACAATACAAGTTTACCATCTCTGGTGACCCAGCACCACAACTCCAAGACTGTTTCCTTAAGTCAATAAGGATCAAGGCCCTAAACAAAACCAGACTCCGTCATTTGGTAGAAGAGAGAATATATTTAGTGTGTACCTAAACATCTGTCTTGAATATGTGTGTCTTAACTCCATTTCAAGGCCAAAGGTAAGAAATTTGTGGGTTAACTATTTGGAGCTCTTTCATTGAGCAGATATGCATATTAGCAGCCACCAAACCTTTTGCCAAATCTTCTACATTACAGCAGCACGTACCTGCACGGCTTTATTGAATAAAAAGATCCCCAGATAAAGATGGACATGGGCATGCACACATGATTCCACTGAAAATACTCAAGGTGCTCTGGGTGCCAGACTCTGTCAGTGGTTCTCAACCCCAATGCACGAAAGAATCCCCTGGGGAGCTTTACTTACCATAGCAATGCCTAGGCCCTGCACCCAGAGATTCTGACAACTGGGGCTGAGAACCACTGTTTGAGTTGGTATGCTATTACATTAATTATTACACTATTAAGTATAACTTCACACTAAAAATCAATTTGCCTTTGATTATTTCTTAAATAACATTTACTGAGCTTTTTCTCTAAAAGTAGAATATGTGCTCATTTTAGAAAATTTGGAAATATTTTGATATATTTTCTTCACACAAATAGCTATTTCATAAAATTATCTCCATATTATACATAGTTTTGTATCTTGCCTTTTTTTTTTTTTTTTTTTGGTGAGGAAGATTGGCCCCGAGCTAACACCTGTTGCCAATCTTCCTCTTTTTGTTTGAGGAAGATTGTCACTGAGCTAACATCTGTTGCCAATCCTCCTCTATTTTGTATGAAGGATGCCATCACAGCATGGCTTGATAAGCAGTGTGTAGGTCTGTGCCAGGGATCCAAACCTGCAAACCCTGGGCTACCAAAGCAGAGCACGTGAACTTCACCACCACGCCACCAGCCAGCCCTTCTCGCTTTTTTTTCCAGTAATGAATTATGAAATTTCCCCAAAGAGTAGTAGTTGTTCTTTGAAAACATGAATTTTATTTTTTTTTAAAGATTGGCACCTGAGCTAACATATGTTGCCAATCTTTTTTTTTTTTTAAGATTTTATTTTTCCTTTTTCTCCCAAAGTGCCCCCGTACAGAGTTGCATATTTTTAGCTGAGGGTCCTTCTAGTTGTGGCATCTGGGATGCCGCCTCAGCATGGCCTGACGAGTGGTGCCATGTCCATGCCCAGGATCCGAACTGGTGAAACCCTGGGCCGCCAAAGTGGAGCGTGCACACTTAACCACTTGCCATGGGACCAGCCCCAAAAGGAGCTCCTTTTTTTTTTTCTCCTGCATTTTCTCCCCAAATCCTCCCAGTACATAGCTGTATATTTTAGTTGTGGGTCCTTCTAGTTGCGGCATGTGGGACACTGCCTCACCATGACCTAGTGAGCAGTGCCATGTTGGCGCCCAGGATCCAAACCAGCAAAACCCTGGGCCCCAGAAGCAGAGCACGTGAACTTAACCACTCGGCCACGGGGCCAGCCCTGTTGCCAATCTTCTTTTTTTTCCTTCTTCTTCTTCTTCTTCTCTCCAAAACCCCCTAATACATAGCTGTATATTCTAGTTATAAGTGCCTCTGGGTGTGCTATTTGGGACGCCCAGTCAGCATGGTTTGATGAGCGGTGCCATGTCTGCACCCAGGATCCGATGAACCATTTCAAGTTTTAACATTATAAAGCTCTGAGAATAAAAGATGCAGAATAGTAATGGACAGAGCTATGGCAGAGCATACCACAAGTGAAGGCAAATTATGAATGGGCCTACTGTGAAATGCACAGACAAGAGATGCAAGTGTGTGGTATCGAGAAGTTAACACATGGTGGGGAATTATGGCTAAAAAGGTTCCAAAAGAATAGGCATTTAAGGGCGGTGTACAGAAAATAAACTTTAAAACAAGGTTCTTATCATCAAATAACTTAAAACCTACTTAGGGAGATAAACACATAAAAAACTAAAAATAACTGGTAGCATGAGAAGGATATTAGCATGTGAAATTGTAAAATAAATAGCAATAGAATGAGTGCTACAGGAGTTTAAAGGAGTTCCGAAAAGACAGGTATCAGGGAAGAAAGAAGCAAAGAATAGTTACTAAATGCTCCCTCAGAGAGGAAAGTCAATAACACAGTTTTGTTTATGGCATTCTTCCAGGATCACAGACAAACTATGACACTGAAAATGTTACTGAAATATTAAATGCAAAAGAGAAATCAACTGAATATTTATCACTGTCTTAATTACAAAGAGAGGGAGTAATATAGGATAATGGAAACAGAACTGAATTAGGAGACAGAAGATGCAGAGTACCAAATCAGGTTTGATAACAAATGGCTTTAAACTTAGAAATATAATTTGCTGCCTTAAGCACTTAGGAAATACTTGTTCCTACCCATTTTTTTAATAACTCTATAAGTAAAAAAGGTAGTAAAAGTAAAGTTACACTGAATAAGATAATTCTAAATATCATAATTCTAAAGAAGAGTATCATAATTCTAAAATAAAACACAATTTAAAGCAGCTCAGGCTATACAGAAGCATAAAGATGTGGTTACACACCAGGCCCACCTCTAAGACATGGCACCGGCACACTTTCCTTCCAAGACCCGGAAATGACTGTGCAGATTAACCAACCGCAAAGCAGCCCGAGGTAACCATATTTTTGAACCTTAAGATTATGAGAAGTCCCAAGGGGACTTGATTTCTTCTCACAATGGAAACTTCTGAAAGTTCCTAAGAAGAAACTAATCTCACCCACAGATTTTAGTATTTTAATTTGTCATATCAAAGACAAATGCAGATAATATTCTGCACTTCCACGCAAATAACCCAATTTAATGGTAAGATCTTTCATTCCTCTGATACAGCAGCAAACTATTTCAAAAGGAGTATTACTTCACAAGTGAAAAAAAAGAAAAACCCAAAATGAAAGGGCATGAAGAAAAGTGAAACAGCAGAGGAAACAAACCAATGGCACACGCTTTAAAGTTACCAACTCCACATCCCCTTATAGGCGCGACGGAGCAACTGGGACCAATCAGCCCTCTCACTGTGACCAAATACAAACATTCCACAAAATACAGGAAACTGCCATCTTCAGACATCAGACAGAACAGGCAGTACAGGACCGCGACCTCTACAAGATAGGAAAGAAAGTGAGCCCCGGGACAGCCCCAGCTTTCTCCAGAGGCACCGGGAGGAGAAAGGAGACTCAGGATACTGCAGGGCAGGACAGGGGCAACCAAACACAGCATGCCAGCAAATCTGACACCAAAACCAAACGAGATGAGAAATTTTTTAAATTTAGAAATACTAGAAAAAATTAAACACCAATATCCCTCATGAACAAAGATGTAAAAATCCTTAAGAAAATATTAGCAAATCAATTCCAGCATTATGAAAAAAGCATAATATACCGTAACTCAGTGGAGTAAATGTTAAGAATACAAAGTTACTCCAACACTCAAATATCAGTCAATATAACTGCCACATTAACAGAATAAAGGAGAAAAACCCTATGATCTATCTCACTAGATGCAGAAAAAGCACTCGGAAAATCAATAGGTAAACTACAAACTGGGTGAAAATATTTACAACAAAGATATCTGCAAAAAGGCTCGCATCCAGAGCAACTCTCTTACTACTCAATTATAAAAAGCAAAACAACCTAGTTACTGGGGCCAGCACAGTGGCGCAGTGGTTAAGTTCGCGCACTCCGCTTCGGTGGCCTGGGGTTCACCAGTTCCGATCCTGGGGGGTGACCTACGCACCGCTGGGCAAGCCATGCTGTGGCAGGCGTCCCACATATAAAATAGAGGAAAATGGACACGGATGTTAGCTCAGGGCCAGTCTTCCTCAGCAAAAAGAGGAGCATTGGCAGCAGATGTTAGTTCAGGGCTAATTTTCCTCAAAAAAAATTTTTTTAAACTAGTTATTAAAAAAGGGGGGAGGGCAGAGCATGCAAAAGATTGAGGAGGCACTCCACAAAGGAAGATATGAATGGCCAAGACGCACAGAGAAAAAGTGCTCAAAATCAGTCATCAAGTAAATATAAACTAAAACTATGAGACACTACTGCACTCTCAATATCATGGCTAAAAACAAACCACCTGACGACACCAAACGTTGCAGAGGATGTGGCGCAATAAGAACTCTCACACATTACTGGTGGGTGTGCAACACGGTACAACCACTTTGGAAATCCGTCTGGTACTTTCCTATAAATTTAAATATACACCTTCCCTATAAAGCCGTAACTCTACTTCTAGCTATTTATCCAAGAGAAATAAAAACCTACATCCATAAAAACACTTGTACAAGAATGTTTATAGAAGCTTTATTCATAACAGACAAAACTGGAAACAATCCAAATGTCTATCAACAGGAAGTGGAAAACAAATTACAGTATGTCTACACGACACACTACTACTGAGCAAGAAGACTAAAACAGGAAGATACGCCAACAATGTGGACGAACCTTTAAAACATTATGCTGAGCATAAAAAGTCAGAGACAGAACAGTACATCCTGTATAACACGATTTATGTGACGTTCTAGAACAGGAATAACTAATCCACAGCAAAAAACCAGACAAGTGCTTGTCTCCAGGGCTGCAGGAAGTAGGGGTGTGACCAGAAAAGGACACAAGGAATCTTTCTGGGGTGACGGAAACATTCTACATTTTAATAGGGGTGGGAGCTACAGAGTATAATGCTCCTGTCAAAGTCTTTAAATTATTTAATATCTTTGTATTTCCCTGTAAAAACTATGCCTGAATAAAAAATGTTAAAAACAATCACTGAAACAATTCAGGTCCAAAAAAGTTAACTCATAAGGGATCAAATATGTTCCTTTTTGAAAAGAGAGTAAAATAAACCAAAACAGAAAACCTTGGAGTAATTCTAATTCTAGAGTTTGGTAGCCTTTAGGAGTGGGGGACTTACGTGGTAATTTGCCAAAATAACAGACCCTGTTACCTCTTCTATTGAACAGAAACATGTTCTTCACATGTGTTAAGGAACTTTGAGAGAGGGAAGTCATAAATGCTGGTGAGCAAAACGATATATAATATATTGATAACAAAAAAAAAATAGTAGCTAAAATGTCTTTTTATACACCAATATATAAACTGGCTATTCAAAGTATGCTTATGTCAGGTGGAATCTTGTCAACCTTCACTCATTACAAACTAATTTCCACAAGAGTATAGCAAAAAGAGGTTCAAAGCAATCATAATTAAATAAATAATGTAATTTACTAAAGCGGAAGGAGAAGGGAACAAACCTAAAAAAAGAAAAAGAAAAAATTGACCAAGTGGAAGTTCAGAAGCAAATGCAAGATAAAATACAGTAACATTTCATTAAAGTAGCCTAGTCTTGTGAGCTATAAATATAAAAAGCATCCCATGCACTGTAAGTATGGCTGAACTGCATGTCTGCACCCGCATGTGCACACCCCACGCTTTCCTTCACTTCCCCAACACCAGTGCCCCTATAGTTCGAGAGAGGAGACTTTTTGAACTCAAATGACTTCAAACTATAAAGCTACTTTTGTGTCTTATTAAATATGCATGAAACATTATTAAAAATGTAATACCTTATGTTTAATTAGTTCTAGTTATCAAAAAGGATGTTTTATAAAATAAATACTACACTAAATCAACAGATAAGAAAAAATCAGCTAAAATATTTTCTTACCACTTTTACAACGCAGGGTGCATCGTTGCCCACCGACTTTGAAGAATTCATATCAGCTGTTTGAAAGAGTGATATATGTACTATCAGAACAAGAAGTACCATTATTATAAATAGCCTGTTACTAACCCTTTATTAATATTTGGGTCTGCATATCTATAACCCCTTGATAGAATAAATTTCAGTTCCCAATATGTATTTCAGGATATCATTGCAGTATATTTAATAATTTTAAGACTTTTTTTCACGTTTTAAAATATGTCTGAAACTGGAATGTATCTTACAATTGCTGGTATCTTCAATATGATCCTCAGTTAAGTATGGAAAACTCTGAGTTAAAGATTTAATTCAAAAGTACGCATGACCTTTGGTATGCTAATGTATGTGGTGCACTCCCAAGAGGATAATAACTGATGCAATTTCTTAAATTTAACAAACTAGGGAATCTTTTTAAGAAGAAGCATCAGGAAGCTAAGAAAAGAGAGAGCTAAAGTTCCAAAAAGCACTAGTTTAGGAGAAAAAAACTCATCTAGATCAGGATGTTCAGGATGTTGGCACTAGAACTTTGAACTGACAACTAGAATAATTTTAATGTGGCTGTCATTTTATTTCATGCAAATACAGAAGCACAGCTGCCCTGGAATACTGACTCAGGAACATAAGTGGTATAGAGGAAAAATTAAGGAAGCGAGACAGTGCTGCGAGGCAGTAAGAGAAACCTCACTGACAGGGTGTCATTGGAGCAGCGGTCTGCAGGCCGTGAGGGAATGTACCTTGCAAGTGTCTGCGGTAAGAACATTCCAGGCCAACCAGCACAAAGCTCCTGATGTGGGAACCTCTGACATGTTTGAGGGAAGGAAGTCAAAGCAGCTGGAAAGGAAGAAGTGAGGTGAGAGTAACAGGGGGCAGATCACAAGAGCAGCAGGGAACAAACACGACAAGCTCGATGGGTGACACAAAGCTGGTGCTATGAATGAGATGGAGAGCCACTGGACGTTCTGAGAAGAGTGGCAAGACCAGACATTGATTTTCAAAAGATTCTTCAGGGTGCTTTGTGAAGAAATGCAGCATAGAGGGCAAGGGCAGAAGCCAGGAGATCAGGATATGACAGCACTCCAGGTGAGAGGTGGGGGCCTGAACCGGAGCGGAGCAGACAAGGTGGTGGTAGGTGGTCAGACTGTGGACATATTTTCCAAGAAGAGCCAACAGGACTTGCTGATGAATCAGACACAGAGGGTAAGAGGGGAAATGAGGTAAGGACGGCTCCAGGGTTTTGGCCTGAGCAACTAGGAAGAGGAAGCTGCTACTTACTAAGGTGGAGAGAACCGCAGAAGGAGCCGGTGCTTTGGGGTGTCTTAAGTTTGAGATGTTTATTAAACATCCAAGTTCAGATAATACACAGGCAGTTCATATACAAGTCTTGAGTTCAGAAGAGTGGTCAAGTTGGAGAAATAAATTTGAGAGTCATCAACATAGAAACACTACTTACTTAAAGCCACGAAACTGGAAGAGACCTTCTGGGGAATGAGTGCAGAGAGAGAAAAGAAGACACCCTAGGACTGAGCCCTAAGGCTTTCTCACATTAGAAGCAGAAGAGAAACCAAGAAACCACCAAGCAGCTGGGAAGCAGCAGCACTGTGAAAAGGCTGCAGCTAGAATACTTCAGACTAAAGGAACATCAGGTAACAAAACTGGCCAAAAGGGGGAAATGAAGAGGTCTGAGCTCCTTAAGGACGAGCCCCAAGGAACGGCACTTAGATACTGAATTAGTAATAAAGCAAGGTCAGATTTTTTAAAATAAGCATTTAGTGTACAAAATATTACAATGAGGACAGTATCCTAATAATACTGCACAATTCAAATAAGAAAAGGGAGGAAAAGGAAACAATAATTCACTCAAACAACAAGTACTGCGAAATATGCCAGGCACTAGGAATACAGTAAGAAGAGCTGTCCCATGAGCAAGAAGCACATGTTTATTATGGAAAAATGAAAAGTAATTTCACTGCAGCATGGAACATATCATGAAAGGGTTAACGCAAGGACTATAAACAGATAGTACCTGCCCTAAACTCAGCTTTGTAAAAATGAGGCAAAGGGCAGCATGATGGCCAAGGCACAGATTTTGAGGAAATAAAGGGATGCACACAAAAGTTACACGGGACCAGACTATGAAGGTCTTGTATGGCATTCTCGAAAGTTTGGCACTTTATCCTAATGGCACTGGGGAACCATTCAAGAAGTTTAATTAGGCTAGGTCCCTCAAGCGACAATGTGATGCAAGGGGCAAGACCGAGCAGAGAAGATTGACCACTAGAGTGAGAATCTAGGCAAGACATGAAAATGAGAGGCACTAAGACAGTGTCAGCAAACATGGAGAGAAATGAATGGAACTGAGAAATCACACAGCTAAACCAACAGGACTAGATGAAGTACTAGGGATATTAGAGAAGGAATACTGGAGAATGCCTTCCCAGTGTCTGCCCTGAGGGGTGTCATTCATTCAACTAATTCTCTCCTGATCACGAGAAAATCAAGAGATAGAAGAGGATGACACAAGCTTTAGAGATGCCTGTATGGCATCCAAGTAGAGATCCCTTGTAGGCCATTGGCTATGGGCCTGGACTCAGGAGATCAAGTCCTGGGCTACAGATCAAAGTCACGGAAATCAACAGCAAAGACAGTAACAGAAGCCATGAGACTCCATGAGATCAATCAGAGAGAATGAAAAGTGAGCCAGGAAGGAAGGCTGGAGAACATGTTAGTACCTATCAAGATGACCAAGCATATCCAGAGAGGTAGGAGGAAAACCAGAGGTGAAGTATGTTATCGTGAAAGACATGGAAGCAATTTTTATGAGAAGGAAAGACAAACAGCATCAAATGCTGCAGAAAATATCCAAAGAAAATTCAAAAGCAATCTTTTTAATTCATTAGCAGAAATTGCTGATAATCTTGAATATGGCTGTTTTGTTCTATCAGTAGGCACAGAGACATAAACTGGAGGCAGCAATATTAAAGCAAATTCCTACTCTAGATTGATCAATTCAGTTTTACAGAAGCAAAGTTTTATTACAGATATCTGTCAAACCATTGGATATTAAAAATACTATTAGATGGCACTTTCTGATAATAAATACAAATAGAAATAAAACACATACTGCACACACGCAAAGCAAATTGCGAATTTGCCAAAGATTACAAAAGCAAATTAACTAATGCAAAATGAAGAACATACTTGCCTAAAGACAAGTTCCCATTCCTAATATGGGATGTCAAAAGTCCACACGTTCTGCAGTAGAGACAGTTTATATAATCTACCATCTCTAAATCACAAGGTCAAAATATACGTACCTAGCTAACACAGCTACTGACCTTTTATGGTTTATGAGGATTTTCACCTTAAGTCAGAGATAGCCCAGTTCACTGGAATGGGTTGGCTCTGAACAAAACTAAAGAATCAACACGTATTTTCCAAAGGTGAGTGCCACTGACCCAGAGGAATCATATTTATTATATAGCAAAGCACTGCTTTTTCCGCTGTATTTCATGAAATATCTCCAGAGGCTGGAGCTGACCAATCAGACCCCACTGGTCCTGGAGGAGGTTTAGCCGGACCGTCTGAGTAACAGCAGCTGCTCACTTCACGTCAGTGGTTCTCTAACCACAGCACGCATCTGAATCACTGGAGGACTCACTCGATCACATTGCTGGGCCCTCCCTACAGTTTCAGCTTCATAGGTCTGGGGTGGGACCCGAGAATCTGCAATTCTAACAAGTTTCATGTGGTGCTAATCTAGTATCTAATATTAGAATTCTGAGTAAGATGGTGCTTGAAAGAAAATAACAGTCCCACTACTAAAAATAAAACTTTATAAACCTCACGGCAGAAATTAAATAATTAACTAAATTAAATCAAGATTAAAGGTGGTAAGCACATATAATGGAAGAGTTAGAAATATCAAAACCGAACATGAAACACACTGTGTCGCTACTCACAGTCTTAGAGAAACAGACAGCTTTAGAAGCAATCAGGTAACACATTTTTTAAATCAACAAGTTAGTTAACCCACAGAATCTCAGGTTCTACAATGGGTCCCCCAAAATTTCAGGATAAGTGTGCTAATTAATAGTACATTTAATCAGGCCTCATATACAATTTCTAGGTTGTTCCCCTAATTCCACTATAACTATTAGGGTTGTAGAGAAAGGAAAAAGACCCACAGTTGTTAAAGATCTGAAAATCTCCATATTAAACCAAAATAGAAGAAATAAATCCTAATTGGGTGGAGGCAAGGAAAGAAAGATGTACATGGCTCTCTTTGGGTCTCAAAAAAGATTAAGATTATATAGAATATCTTAAAAATCTAAAGCCATAGTGCTCACTAGTGACAATATTACAGATAATTATCATCCTTTTATATTGTGATTAAATCATCCATCTTCTTTTCCACTCCTATGTCAGAGATGCATTTCTGCCTAACCTACAATGATTAGTTGACTGTAGATTATTAGGAACATCCTGTAAAAGCTCACAATTGAGAAACTATTTTGATAAGAAAGCACATAATCTTTGGATTGACAATTAGAAGTAGTCATACACTTACCCAGATATATACAACCAAAGCCACCTTGGCCAACGGGTAATCCTAGTTTCCATTCCTTTTTTGTGAGGTCAGTGATTATCTCCCCAGCTGCAAAGTGTTCTGCAAGACGTCTCTTTGCAGGGCCCTGTCTTACAGCTTGAGCTGCTTTTACACGAGGCATTTTCACTATAATGTAAAACAAAGTAACACTCAGAATTATAATCTTGGAAATGTGGAAAACATTTGTCACTAAGGAAAGCTTCTGTGCAACAAAGATGCTGTTCAAATTCCCACTTACACCAAAACTTAAAATAAAACTTAAAAAAACCTAAATAAAGGACAGCTGTTAATTCTGATGTATAATTGCTCAAATCTTATTCATCTCTTAACTTTGTAGAGGACAATAAATAAAATGATCTAATCAATTATTTCAAGAAATAACTCTTTAAGTTTTAAGTTTCAGTGGTATAATATCACTCATGACTAAAAATGTTCTTTAACAACAACAAAAATTGCTGTATGAAGTTGAGGGGAAAAGGTGCATCCAATTAGAATGCACACTTTATAGTAACGCAATGAGGAGTTTATAAAGGTCCATACTGATGTGACAGGAACATAATACAGAGGTTGAAAACACAGGACAATTCACAGGAGGGGAAGGGGAAGGAGTATTTATGGGATGACAGTTGATCCTTTACACAGAGGCTCCCATCCATCCTCACGACTCTGTGAAGATTACCTTGTCATCCCCATTTTATAGATGAGGGAATTAAGGCTCAGCAAAGTTAAGCAACCTGTCCAGGGTTTTATGCCCAGTGAGTGGGAGAACGAGAGAAACCTGCACTGAGGACTACCCAGCTCCAAAGCCTCCCCAACGCGCCCCACAATTCCAGACGCCCCCACGAAGGAGGAGCAGACTTTCAAAGAGTGACAAGGAGAAACTGTGGTTGCTTAGTCGTCTGGGTTCACAGGAAAGGCAAAGCTGGTGACACCCAGCATTCTATGCTTCCCTTCTCAATTGTATTCTTGAAATACCATTTCCTGTTAAATGAAACCAGGTTCCTTAAAGAAATAACTGATTTCAGGACTAGAGCTGCAAATTTACAACATAAACTTGGAACATCTTGTCATTTCTAGACATCAAGGAAACTATCGAAAACCGCTAGAGTTACGTCAAATACGTCTAAGGAGCCAGCTTGGAAGATGTTCCCACTGACCAAAGACGGGCCAATTTGAGCCAATAAAGATGATAACCACAATGGATTAAAACACATAAAATAGACAAATCCAAGAGTTTATAACAGTAAGAAAACCTAGTGGTCACCTCTAAAGGATAACAGAAAACCACTCAATTTTGAAAACTAGCAAATGAAGAAAAAGAATCAAGCATTTATCCTTTCTTTCTTACATGAATTGTATCATTGGATAACCAAATAGAAGATGAAGAGAAATTTCTCCTTCTAGAAAAATCTCAGCTAAGAAATGAATAAGCATGGTTTTCGGTTAACACCATTTCCACCTCCTAATGAACTGATGGATCCAGACATTGAGCACTGACAGCTACTAACATCAAATGTAAAAGATATCCAGATGTTATGTGCCTCCCAATAAAAGAACACACCACTGCCCATGAAGTAATCTTGCCAAAAAAATAAAGAAAAAATAAACAGACTCTGAATCTGATCAAGCCTACCAATTCACAGGCTATGAAGAAGACAGAAGAACAAGGTAAACTATAGCACAGGAACGCAATCAGCAAAATCCTAGCTGGGGGAAACCTACAGGACATCTCATCCCATTTCTTCAACAAATAAAGGGAAAAAAAGAAGAGAAGTGAGAGACAAAAACTAGATTTAAAAAGATTTAAAATAACATATCTGAAACAAAACAAAATCAGGCAAATAAAAACTACATGTTTAGGGATGCACATCTGAGTGATAAAACCATCAAGCAAAGGAAAGGATTACCACAAAAGATAGAACTCACTATAAGGCAGCGTAAGCAAGTTGTGGTTAGGATGGGGCACCTGTTGGGCAAGTTCTACTCTCAACCTAAGTGGTGGTTCCAAAAGCACCCTTATAACTCGTCAAGGCTACATTTGCTTGATAAGGTTTTCTGTATTGTAAAATATTTTATGGTTTTAAACATTAAAAAATTACTGTTCCTATAATTAACAATCACCAAAGGATCAAAACTGGAAATCTTTTCATACTCCATGAGCTTGTCCAATCATACACCCACAGAAAAAGAAAAAAAGAGACTGCTAAGCGACATCTGTACTTTATTTGCTGTGAATTGGTAGCCTTTTGTTTTTTTATTTATACACTTTTATATATTCTATATTAAAGAAATTAGGTTTTTGTATTGTAAATAATCTTCCCAATTTACATGTCTTTTGATATCATTTATTTTTAGCTTTTACATTTTGTCATCCTTAGAAAGACCTTTCTCAGTCAAATTACTTTTTTCAAATATCTCCCGTTTTCTTTTAGTTATTTTATGATTTCATATTTTGCTGGTAAAATTTTGATCTGTCTACACTTACATTGGTATAAGATATGAGGTGGGAATCCAGCTTTTCCCAAATGGTTCCCCAGTTTTTTTTTCCTTTTCTGCAGTCATTCACACACATTAGGGAGAGCCACAGTATTTAAGGAACTTAACATATCATACCAACGCAAGTCGCTAAGTACAAAAAAAGCTCAATGTTCAATAATGTCGCTCAATGTAGGTCCTAGATCACCAGCTTCTTTGCGAACAAACAACAACAAAAAAGAAAAATACATTAATTAGTATTTGAAACTAACTTTGCGCTTGCTTTAAAACTTTCCTCACACTTACATCTACTCCACGTGAATGTGAAGAAGTCACTGAAATCTACTCTGCTGCTCTGATAGAAAGAGGCCACTACAACACAAATATTTCTTTAAAATGTCGCCAGATGAAACTGCCTTCCTCCTGCGGCTTCTCACAGAGATAGATGCGGAGGCCTCCCTTCTGTCAGCCCCTAAGATCTCAGGCGGGCCTCAGGCAACCAACGACCATGTCAGTGATCAAGGGCTGGCTGCTGCTGGGTGCCAGGGAGGCCAAAGGCAGTGGATTAATAAACAAACATTGGATCAATAACCCATCTTTTAAAATGCTGACAGACACAAGAGACTTAAACAAGTGCAGCCAGTACCACACACTTGCACAGGGCAATTTAACATAACAACCATCCCTAAAAAAAATAAAACCTGATAATGCTTATGATGCTTACAGTGCGCTGCTGGATTCTATTTGTTAATATTTTATTTAGGAATAAAATTGAAATTCCTAAGTAAGATTGGTCCACAATTTTCTTTTATTCTACTATATTTACCTGTTTTGATATCAATATTATATTTACTTCATAAAAAGACTTTAGAAGCTTTTCTTCTTTTACCAACTACAAAGAGTTTAAACAGTATTCGAGTGATCTATTCCTTAAAGATTTTGAAGTCCTCAGCTGTGAAGCCTGACAAAACCAAGTGTTGATAAGGACGTGGAGCAAACGACTTCTGACACTGTACACTGTGTCAGCCACTCTGAAAATCGTTCTGCAGTAACTGCTAACTGACCCAACAATACCTCTTCTATGTGTATACTAAGAGAAATGAAAACCTGTCCACCAAGACATGCACAAGAATAATCACAGCAGCTTTATTCAAAATAGCCAAACACTAGAAACCCACAGGTCCATCAACAGGAAAATGGATAAAATAAAACAGATGAATCTACCAAACACTATGTTGAGAAAAAGAAGCTAGACACTAGAAAAACATACTGTACGACTCCATTTATATGAAGTGTAATAATAAACAAAACTAATCCACGATCATAGAAGTCAAATAGCGGATACCATCTGGGTGAGGAAACGACTCGGAGTTAGAAGAGGAAGGTTTCTGGAGATTTGGTAACGTCGTATATCCCAACATGGGTGATACTTAAACTGTATGTGCCCTTCACAAAAATTAATCAAGTTGTATACTAATGATTTATTTCACTTTTTTCTATTTATGTAAAATTAACAGTAAATTACATAAATCATAGGTGTTATAAGTCAGAGTCCAGTCAGGAGATAAAAATACACAAGTAACTTAAAAAGGAAAATTTAACATAAAAAATTATTAATTTGTAAAAGGTGACTGACTACTAAAAGGGGCAGAAGAGAAGTCTCAGGAGTGCAGGCAGAGCAAATACAGGGAGGAGTTACAATCCACAAGGCTAAGGGAGAGCACACAAGAAAGGAACGCTTCACCGGACGGGCTGTGGCTCCAGCCCAGTGGCTAGCAGAGTTCTCTGGGGTGCCAGTGGGCTGGAGCCGGTCCACAGCAATCTGCCCTCTGGGTTTCCGGTGGGACCAAGAAGCTGCCTACAGGGGTGCTAAAGAAAGTCAGCAAGTAAGCAGGGCTGGCACCCACCGTTAAGAGAGAGAGAGAAAAACAAACAGACTGCACAGCCCACTGTGCCTTGCAGTGTCCCTCCCTCAACTCTACTGACAAAACCTAGGACTGTGCTGGAATGGAGAAAACGTTTCCAGAACCTAGCTCAAGTATCACAGAGCAAAGAAAGGTGCATTTGAAGTTGAGAGGCAAAAAATTGGTAACATGCACAAGTGTACACACAGATTGACAAATTTTTACATATACGTATACACTTGAGCAACAACCAACTGGATCAAGATACAGATCACTTTCATCACACCATAAAGTTTCCTAGAGCCCTGTTCTGCCAACATCCATTCCTGTTCTTCTAAGCAAAGACTTTTTGGTTGTGCCCCTCAGGGTGTGCCACTTACTCTGGAGAACACTACTCTGCCTGCTTTGTCTGAGATCTGCGGCCCAATCTCAGTGTCCCTTTCACCACCCTCCTGCACCTCTATTTGACCTTCGCTGCACTTGGCAGCCCCTCTTATTTTCTGGTTCAAGGTTACAGAACTCTCCTAGTTTCAGAGAATATGAAATCTGTGTTTCTCAATCTCCTTGTTCCTTTTCAGGTGATTTCTGAAAAGAAAGGAGAATAATTTAAAACCAAAAGTCCCTGCTCAAAATCTATATAAATAACATAACCACAATCATTTGCCTCAGTAAGCTAGTGAATTTTCTAAACAACTTAAAACACTAACTTGAATTAAACAATTGCTTTAGTACATTATAGGTTTCCTCTAATAATAAAACAAATACCTACATTAAGGCTTCTATTAAAGAATACACTGGAGGGCACAAACCTCAACCAAATTAAATCTTTCCGCATAATTTCTGCCCACTTGGAGCAAAGCAAATCCACTGTTATGATAGCCAATCCAACAGAGAGGTTTCAAAGAAAGTAAGTTTACCACTGCATAATCCATTACATAATCTAACCACTTCTTTTCCCACTGATATTAAATGAAATTCAGAAACAAGTGAAAAGCACATCAAAATGCAAATCAACATTGCCCTTTGTTGAAATCACTCACTGGTATATTTCATATTAGCATATTCACCAAAATTTAATTGTAAACAGAGTAATTATGGCACTAAAGTTATTAAATACACAAAGCAGGCTTGGAACTATACATATTCAAATAGAATTTCAGTGGCAGATCAAATTTTACATCTGAAACAATACCCTAATTAATAGTCAGCTCTGATAATGGTCCTGTTTTTCAGATAACATTCCAAAAAAACTTATGCTATGAATATTAAAATAAAGTTTTGTGAAGAGATTTTTTAAATTTCAATAGCTATATTTATCACAATATGGTACTGTATTTAGATAAGTGGCCTTTCTCAAGTCCTGGATTCAAATTTGACATAATTTTTTTTAATCTGCTGAAGAGAGAAAAAAGCTTGAATGAATCAAATAATGCCACTTATACTTAATGAGCTCTACGAATTCATCATACCCAGACTAGGAAATTACAATGCTGTATAAAGCTTGTCACACACTGGATGGCTGATCATAAATTTTCCCTAAAATAGGTATGTACAAAAGTTCCTTAGAGGGGGTCATATAGAGAGAGAGAGAGAGAGAGAGAGAGAGAGAGAGAGAGAGAGAGGGAGAGGGAGAGAGGGAGAGGGAGAGAGAGAGTGTGAGAGTGTGAGTGTGAGAGTGTGTGTGTGTGTGTGTGTGTGTGAAGATTCGCCCTGAGCTAACATCATTGCCAATCCTCCTCTTTTTTTGTTTGAGGAAGATTAACCCTGAGCTAACGTCTGTGCCAATCTTCCTCTACTTTGTATGTGGGATGACAAGTGGAGTAGGTCCACACCAAGGATCTGAATCCATGAACCCGGGCCACTGAAGCCAAGCGCACAGAACTTTCACCACTTGGCCACAGGGCTGGCCCCGAGGGGGAAGGAGGGGCATATATTTTTATGAAATTTCCTTTAATGTCATAAGCTTCTCTGATGTTTTTAAACTGCGTAGAGACACAATGATTCAAGGGTAATTTTGAACAAGCTGGACTGCTCACCATTCCAGTAACATGGAACCAACATATTCTTATCTCCACTCTTGGCAATGTCAAGTTTTTTCTCACTCTCCCCCATCTACGTTTCCTGAAATCTTTTTCATGCCTAAAGATCTCTCTCTTCCTCAGTCAGATATGACCTCTGAAGTTCCAGTGCTGTTCCACCCTCTTACTGCAGTTGATAAAGGTTCCCTGTAAATTTACAAGCTCCCTGGGTACGAGAACTGTCTTACTCACAATATACTGCACTTGGGAGGAATGCAATAAACGTGTAAAATTAAACAGCAAGAAGGTTAAGTTTTTTTTTTCCTTCAAGTATGCTTGAAGTATGTTATGTTCTATGAAGTATGTTCTTCAAGCATGCTTGAAGTTTATGCTTAAAGTATGTTAAGCATAAAGACATCTAACTTTATGCTTAACATGCATCACCCAACTGCAGTGGATACAGCTACGCCTTTTAAAGACCAGCAACTGAAATCTCTTACCATCCTCTACACTGACTTTGCAAACCCTGTTTATTCTCCTCAAAACTATAATTCTGCTTCCTAACTCATAATTCTCAACAGATGACCTCATCTCCTAGTTTACAGAACGAAACAGAAGCTTTAGGTAGAAATTCCCATATCTTTCCAAGACCCAAACCTACAAACCACCTGCACCTACTTCAAGCCCAATTTTGCATCCATCCTGCCTTCCTTACCTCTTCTCACAATTTAGGAAAACTATTCTCCTCTATCGAACATCAGGTCCTTCTTTGCCTTGTATCCATCCCCTCGAACCTCCTCAGGATAAACTATTAATTATCCCTTCTCTCACATACTCGGCATCTCCCTCAACTAGATCCTTCCCATCAGCTTACAAATCTGTTCACAGCTCATCCATTTAAAAACCAATGTTCTTTAACCCCCTCCAGTGTCATCCTATCTTCTCCCTGTCCATGCCAAATGTCTTAATAATTGTCTGCACTTCCTAACATTTCCTTTCTCCTCACTCTCCCACAACTCACTCCACCTGTACTCTACCTTCTTGAGTCCACTCGAACTACTCTTGTTATGGTCACTAAATGCAAATGACACTGAATCATCTCGTTTGCCTGCTCACCAGCACTCAGCACAGTTGTCCATTCTTTCTTTCTGGAACCATTCTCTTCCTTTTGCTTTCACAATACAATAGTGTCCTGGTTTTCATTCTACTGTTTAGGCCACTCGCAGTCTAGATTATTTGGGAGATACAACGAGTAACAGCTCATTCTTTCAAGGAGTTTGTTCCACTTTTTGAGGTACAGTTTTCCATGACTGTATCATGTTAAAAAAGCAGACCACCTTTACTTCCATAGCTTACACCAAAATATGAATTTTATTATATAAGAATAAATTATATAAAATAAAAACAAGCTGTTAAATAAAATTCAGGTCTTTGGAAATAAAATTAAGAGTTTTAAAATCAAGACATAAGCATATACTGAAAATATAACTGATTGATCTGTTTATTCCTTTAAGTTAACAGATCTTAAGAAAAGAGTTTATGGCCTCAAAAAGATATGTGCACACCCATGTTCATAGCAGCACTATTCACAGCAAAAAGGTGGAAGCAACCCAAGTGGCCATCCATGGATGAATGGATAAACAAAATGTGGTATATATATAATAATGCAATATTATTTCAGCCTTAAAAAGGAAGGAAATTCTGACACATGCTACAACGTGGATGAACCTTGAGGACATTAAGTAAAATAAGCCAGTCACAAAAGACAAACATTGTAGGATCTCACCAACATGAGGTACCCACAGGAGGCAAATTCAGAGAGACAGACAGCAGAATGGGGGTCAGGGGCTGCGGGAGGGGAAGAGGGCAGTTGTTGTGCAATCTGTATAGTCCCAAATCAGAAGACTGCTTACACAACAACGTGAATGCACTTAACACTACTGAACTGCACATTAAAAAATAGTTAAGACGCTAAATTTTATGCTGTGTGCTTTCTCCTACAATTAAAAAAACAAAGTGGGGGCTGGCCCTGTCGCACAGCGGTTAAGTTCAGTGTGTCCCGCTTCGGCGGCCCAAGTTCCCAGGTTCAGATCACAGGTGCAGACCTACACCACTCATCAGCCATGCTGTGGCAGCAACCCACATATAAAGTGGAGAAAGACTAGCACTGATGTTAGCTCAGGGCTAATTTTCCTCAAGCAATAAAAGAGGAAGATTGGCAACAGATGTCATTAGCTCAGGGCAAATGTTCCTCAGGAAACAACAACAAAAAGCAGTTTATAAATGCAATAGATAAAACAGACACAGAAATTAACCTAATTTCTATCAAATAATTATACTTTCTATAATTTTGAACCAAAATAATAGCAATATATTCTTGGTGATTATGGAGTCACCTCCCCTCCACCATCACCACACACACACACACACACACAGACACACAACTGGAAAAGCACTACAAGTGGTATTATTTCAAAGATTGTTCTCACAGATGCTAATTAGATAAGTCTACTCTTACCACAGCAATAAATAAAGGTTAACTGTGAATTTATGAAAAAGAGTAATGGTTTGTTCATTCACTCACTCAACAAATTATTGATAATCTGTCATGTGTCAAGCACTGTTCTGGACACTTGCTATACTTCAAGGAACAAACAAAGCTCCTACCCTTTGACACATTCTAGCAGAAAGTGCCAGACGATAAAAACATAATAAGCAAATGATGTAATATTGTAGAAAATGTATGTGCTATGTTTAGAAAAATCCTAAAGTAAAGCAGGTCAAGGGGGACAGAGGACTGAGAGTGCAAGGTGGCAGGGGGCAGCCTGCAGTATTAGCAGAGTGGTCACAGTCAGCCTCACTGGGAAGGTAGACCTGAGCAGACCTGAAGGAAGTGAGGAAGCTGACCACGTGAGTACCTGGAGTAGACAGTCCAGGCAGAGGCATGAGTAGTGCGAAGACCCTAAGGTAGGAGTATGCCGGGCAACAAAGAAGAGTAGGGACACCAGTGTGGCAGGTGTGCAGTGAGCAAGGGGGAAGTAGGAGGGAAACTCAGAGAGGTGGCACGGGAGCAAGGATCAAATAGAGCCCAGAAGGTCACTGTAAGGACTCGGACTTGAGCAAAAGTGAAAACATACTTCTGCAAGGTTTTAGAGCTTGTCCTATACTTGCACGTTAACTCGCAATACTTCAATCAAAATAAAAATCATTCTGAACACTTGAGTCAAGAATTTTCCCATTGAGCAATTTCTCACCATAGATTTTACATCTTTTTATATTTCTTGCTAACACGTATTATTTCATTCTCAAAATCCATTCCATCTATAGACTGAGATACATAAACTTGATACATATCCAAAATTTTAAGTGCCTTTGTCACAAAAGTCACCTCAAAGTAGGAATGGCTTTATAATGGATCTAATTCCATCCCTAGAAAGGAGAGAATATGATTAGGTCCTATTCTCCCCTTAAATAATTTGATAGTGCTACTAGAGTAAATGGTCTCCAACTTTTTGACAGGAAATATAAAAACTTTTACCATGCTACACCCCCTTTTTAATTTAAAATAAAAATAATACTGAGTCCCATTGACTTCAATATCATTACAATGTACAGCACCTGCTTCATTAATTCATTTGTTCAACAAATATCTAGTGAGCCCATACTCTATGCCAGGAAATGTTCTAGCAGACGGGAATAAAGCAGTGAACAAAACAGACAAAAACCCTCCCCTCACTGGGCTTATAGTCTATTTAGGAGAGAGAGATAATTTTTTTTAAAATTAAAACATGTGCCATGTCCAACGGTAAAAAGTGCTGAGGAAAAGAAATAGTAAAGTGGGGACAGCAAGAGAGGGGCAGGGGAGTGAAATTTAAAAGATGATCTGGTAAAACCTCACAAAAGAAAGTGACATCTAAGCAAAGACCTGGGAAAAAAGCGAGAGAAGCTAGCCACATGGTTACCTAGAGAAAGAGCACCCACACTGAGGGAGCAGCAAGCACAAGGGCCTTACGGCAAGAGCATGCCTGGCTTATTCTAGAAGCAGCAAGCAGGGTGGTGCAGCTGGCAGACAGTTAGCCAGGGGAGAGCAATGGCTGATGTCAGAGATGTAAAAGGGGACAATGTGACGATCACCCCAACACACAGGGCCACTGCAAGGACAGTGACTTTACCTCTGGGTGAGAGGGGAAATGATGGGAAGCTTTTGAGCAGAGGAGTGGCATGCTGTGACTTACATTTTCAAAGGACCACTCTGGTGGATGCATCAAATAGACTGGAAGGGGGCAAGGCAGACACAACTACCAGTTGTTACAATGGTGTTGCTACTGGTATAACCAATGACTGCACTAATCCTCACTGACTAAGAAGAATGTCAGTTTTTTAAAAAAATGCACTGACTTTTAGCTACTAAACAGAGGGGTGCAGAATAATCTAAGAGGTTTTGTTGTTTTTTTAACTTTACACAAGCTTCCCTCGCCCAAAAAACAAATCTTCAGTGCCAACTAGAAACAATTGATATTAGTGACAGATGGTCTAGGAAGCATGTTAATCATCTCTTACTCTAGATTTCATAAGCTCTATCTTTATGGGAATTTAGTTCACCAGGAAATTAAACACTTGAACTCATTTATCCCAAAGGCATTTATAAACCATCTCCAAAATATGTGCCGGAAACTGCGCTAGGGGCTGGAAACAAAAATATAAATAAAATACAACCTTTGGCCTCAAGAAGCTACACTTAGCTTCACGCAGAAACAACATCACACAGTTATGATTTAATATTATCCCATCAGCTTCAAACAAGGATCAATAAAAAGCCCTGCAGGTACAAAATGTTTCTGAATCCTTTGATGAAACTATTTATTAAAAAAGTGAGCAGTTGTAGACATCTACAAAATCAAATTGTTACTTTCACGGTGGGAAAACAGTGCCCCTTTCAGTGACGTAAGTTTTTAAGATATTAAGAGCTATGAAACTCCTGTTTCTTCTTTTTCAATGAATGCCAGAAGTTCAGAGCAAAATTATAAACCCAATTACATACTACCCATCATCTGAGGCAGTAATTTTCAATTTTGGCTATATTTCATAATTACCAGTGGAACTTTGAAACAATAAAGGCCCACTCCACAAGAGCTCTAGCATCTGTATATTTTAATGCTGCACAGGCACTATGATGCACAGAATGAACCACTGATCTGGATATTCCGGTGCATCTTCTTTTCTTCATTAAGTTATTCATTTTCAATGTAATGGCTCTATTACATACAACTTTACTGTATTAGAGGATTTTAATAAAATATCCCTTCAGTTCACTTTAGAAGTTGGGTAAAAAATATAAATTAGTGAATGAATGACTCAAGAGAAGCCCAAAAAATTGCCCTTTTCTCATTACATTGTTTCCCAGGCCAAAATCACTCATTTGTATTTCAAACTTATTTGGGATTAAGAAGTAATTACATATTTTGGTGTAAATGGCTTCCTGCCAAAGTACAGTAAGTCAAAGAATAAAATCAAACACGAGATAATCGGTCAACAAAGAACTTCATCACCTCTTTTGCTAAATTACATCAGGAACAACGTGAAAGCAATACATCTACAGATAATTCTCCTACAAATGAGCCAGCTAATCAGAAGCTGATTAATGCATCCGATTACCGCTAAGAAATCATCTGAAAAATAAAACACAAAATCTTGAGTTTATATAACCACCTCCCATCAATACAGAGGGTCTTCATATATTTACTTCATTTTGTCCGCACAAATCCTACTGTTGCAACAGAAGTGTAAGGATATCCATGGAATAAAAACATAGTTATTACCCATACCATTTAACATAAAAACCTGTGACACAGGCTAACTGAATGCATGTGAGGGACACCCAATCAGTCCCCTGGTTTCACGCAGAGAACCACGCATATCAATAAAAGCATGAAAAACATTCAGGGCTATATGGAACCTTTAGTAACATAACAAACCAAGAGCCAAACATAACACAACAAACCATGAGAATATAGAAACCTCCAGAGATAATGATCCTATAAATTCCCAGGTTTATTCCCAAAAAACATTAAGCCAAACTCAAACTGTGATACAATCTTTAGAAGCAATTGTCACACTAGTCATGTTTTCACACTTAAGCTGGAAAGAGCTAGGTGAAGACTCGTCTAACTCTGAAAAAGCAAGTATCTACAGAGAAGAAAAATTTCTTCCTAGTCAGAATATTTTTACTTGTATTAGAAAACTGATTAAAGTTAGATTATAAAATCTTGTGGTAGAGTGAATAAAATGTTTAAAATACAGTGTCAAATGTCCTTCCTCAACTTTTACTTCCTTTAAATGATTTCTAAAAGTTCTAAAAGAGGAACACTAACTGCAGAATTAATTTTCACCTGAGAACACGCAGCATGGTACCATTCCAAACACCAGCCCAAGATCCTTCACCGCCACCACTTCCCCTCAAAGGGGACCGATTCCAGGAAGTCCCTGCTGTGCACCTCTCTCTGACTTTTGATGCAGTGATCAAAAGATCCTTCCATGGGGTCCTAACTCGTCCAGGAACCAATCATGAAGAAGACACTACAGTAACATTCACTCATCCATCCTACAGAGAGTAGAAACCAGAAACCTCCTGCTCTGCCTACACAGAGGCACCAAACCTAAGAGAGGAGCTGGCCTGAAAACACCGACGTCAAAGGGAGGTGATGCCTGGCTCCTTGACCCATAAGCCCTACAAAAAGAAGTAGAAGGAATGCTTCTTTCTGTAAAACAAACACTGAAACTTTTCTAAAATTAGAAATTTTAACTATACTGTAATATCTTTATATAACATTTAGTATAGTATTTTGACAATTTTGTAAATGATAGACTTCCCATTAGTTCTTCTATTTGGGAGGCAAAATTAACTACCAAACTTTCTTACAAGCTTTTTCTCTAGGTGTTCTCTGAAATCTACACGGGACAGCTACTGAACATTTTTCCTTAATTATCCTTGCAGCAGGGCTCAAAGAGAGAACATTTCTATATACTGTAAACGGAAATTAAGATGACCGAATAGTCAAAGTATATCAGAAGTGTAGTACCACAGCCATTAAAAATTCTTCATGAAAACATAAAAGAACTTTTTAGAATCTCAGAGACAGGAAGATTTTTCCAAGAAAAACACAAAATGAAACAAAAAGAAAATTGATAAATTAGACAAAATAAAAATAAAAATTCTCCACAGGTTAAAAAATACCATAAACTCAAAAGACAAATGAAAAAATCTACAAAACATAACAAAAGGCTAATTTTCCTAGTATTTAAAGAATCACTTAAATTGTAAAAAAAAAAAAAAAAAAAAAAGACAAAAGCTCAACAGAAAAACGGAAAAGTGATATGGAGAGGCAAATTCACAGAAAAATACAAATAGGTTTAAAAAACCTTGTTATTAGGGGAATTTTCAAATACATACAAAGTAGAGAAGTGATATAGTGAACTCCTATGTACACATCACCCACTTTCAACAATTATGAACACACTGTCAATTTGTTTCTTCTGTATACCCAAACCACCAGCCCCTCCCAAGATTATTTTAAAGCAAACCCAAAATATCATTATCATTTCATATTTAAAATATAACCACCATATATCATTGACACATCTAAGAAAATTAGTAATTCCTTAATATCATCTAATAATTGTCTCAAAAAAAAGAGTCTTCTTATAGTTGACTTTTTAGTTACTGCATCTGGCTGATGTGTCTTTAAGCTCTTTAATGGACAAGGGTCACCTCCCTCTTTTATTTGTTTCCTTCCCCTAGTCATTTGTCCTGTAAAATTTCCCACATTTTGAGTTTTGCTGATTATGTCCTAATTTTATTGTCACTTAACCTGTTTCCCTGTATTTTTTGTTGTTCTTGCTCAAACTGTCCTATCTCTGGTGTCAATGCCCTTCAGCAAAAAAACACCAGGAACATTACATACCTGCAGTTAAAGAAGCTGGGAGAACACACACCATGGGGAACGGTGAGGCATCTCAGCAAGACACTTAGTAACCTCAATAAGATTCTAAAGAATCCATTAGAAGATTTGGGCTTTGGTTGGGTAATTTGGGGGAGGGTCTAAGGAAGCAGGAGTTTCTCTAAATTGGATACTCTAAGAAAGTGGGGTGATTCTATGATTGGGCATCTCAATAAATCTTATCTAATGGAGGGGAGAGTAGAACAAAGAAAAAGCTGTAATTGGTAAAGAAGCTGCAGTCACTCATTCTCGCCAAGTATTTTGTGGGTAGCACAGTGACCTTGGTTTTGTTTGTGCTAGGTCTCATTTTATCATGATCTCAGAGAAACCTCGTCTGAGATTTCTGTGAGACTGCTTACATATAACTGGAGAACACGGCCTATCTGTGAGTGCCAGGCCAGCTTCTGAGAGCCAGGCCTGCTCTTTTCTTTTCTTCCACACTAAGCAATGGAAGCCCTTCAAGTTGGCCACTGTGTCTTCCTGACATGACCCAATAGTCTTGGATATTTTCCTTGTTCTCTAGTACTAGAGGTTCCAGGTTCCTCGTGTACATTTTTCTGTCCCAAAACTAAAGTCAATCACTTCTATAAAGAGCCTGTCTCCTTTCAGTAGAAAATTACATTTGGAGACCAAAATCTGGGTGCTAGGATATTCACTACTTTGTTATTTCTAGGTTGTCATTATTTCTAGGTCTTTTGAGTGGACAGAGCTAGGAGAATTCTTTCTAAAGAGAAAATATATCATGAGTTTATACTGATATTTCCTGTTCAAATTCAGGCTTATAGGATTTTTGCTTAACTTCTTTGACTTTATATTCTCTTTTCCCTTTCATTAAAAATCTTGGTTCCTAACAACATTAACCTAAATATTTAACTGATCTATATTTTTTCTCTTTATATTTTCATAATTTTGTAAAACCCTTACATTTCCAAAGCCAAAACACAAAAACATAAAACATGGGGTGGGGGGGTGGGGAGAAGAACAATGTTGAGCTTTACAATGGAATCAAATTTAAGTTGTTATGCATTTAAAATAGACTGTTACAGATATGAGTTGTTACACGTAAGCCTCATGGTAACCACAAAGCAAAAACCTATAGTAAATACACAAGAGAGAAAAAGAAAGGAATATAAGCATACGTTTAAAGAAAGTCATAAAACCACAAAGGAAGAGAGCAAGAGAAGAAGCAAGGAACAGAAGGAACTACAAAAACAGTCAGAAAACAGGGGCTGGCCCCGTGGCCGAGTGGTTACGTTCGCGCGCTCCGCTGCAGGCGGCCCAGTGTTTCATTGGTTCGAATCCTGGGCGCGGACATGGCACTGCTCGTCAGACCACGCTGAGGCAGCGTCCCACATGCCACAACTAGAGGAACCCACAACGAAGAATACACAACTATGTACCGGGGGGCTTTGGGGAGAAAAAGGAAAAAATAAAATCTTTAAAAAAAAAAAAAAAAAAAAGTCAGAAAACAATTAACAAAATGGCAATAAGCACATATTTATCAATAATCAGGTTAAATGTACAGGGACTAAATTCTCCAATCAAAAGACACAGAGTGGCTGAATGGATTAAAAACATGACCCATCTATATGCTGCCTACAAGAGACTCGCTTTAGAGGTAAGGACACACCCAGACTGAAAAGGGAAGGATGGAAAAAATATTCCATGCAAATGGAAACCAAAAGAAAGAAAGCTGGAGTAGCTACATTTGTACCAGACAAAATTATCTTTAAAACAAAGACATAATAAGAGACAAAGAAAGGCATTACATAATGATAAAGGAGTCAATCCAGCAAGAAGATATAACATCAGTAAATATTTATGCACCCAACACAGGAGCACCTAAATACATAAAGCAACTATTAACATACTTAAAAGGAGAAATAGCAATACAATAACAGCAGGGGACTTTAAAGATCCCACTTAAATCACTGGATAGATCATGCAGACAGAAAATCAACAAGAAAACAATGGCCTTAAATGACACATTAGACCAGATGGACTTAGCAGACACAGAACATCCCATCTAAAAGCAACAGAAAACACAGGATCTTCAAGTGCACATGGCACATTTTCCAAGATAGATCAGATGTTAGGCCAGAAAACAAGTCTTAACAAATTTAAGAGGACTGAAATCATATCAAGCATCTTTTCTGACCACAATCGTAAGAAACCAGAAGTTAATTACATGAAGACAACTAGAAAATTCACAAGTATGTGGAGATTAAACAACAAGCTACTAAACAATCAATGAGTCAAAGAAGAAATCAAAAGAGAAATCAAAAGATATCTTGACAGAAATGGAAATGGAACATAAAATTTATGGATGCAGCAAAAGTAGTTCTAAGAGGGAAGTTCATAGCTATAAATGCCTACCACAAGAAACAAAAAAAGTCTCACATAAACAACCCAACTTTACACCTAAAGGACTAGGGAAAAAAATAACAAAGCCCAAAGTCAGTAGAAGAGAGGAAGTAACAAAGATTAGAGCAGAGATAAATGAAATAAAGACTAAACAGACAACAGAAAAAATCCATGAAAGAAGTGGTTCTTTTAAAAGATAAACAAAACTGACAAACCTTTAGCAAGACTCACCAAGACAAAAGAGGACTCAAGTAAATAAAATCAGAAAGGAATGAAAAGGGGCCGGCCCACTGGCACAGCAGTTAAGTTCGTACGTTCCACTACTCAGCGGCCTGGGGTTCACCGGTTCGGATCCTGGATGCAGACATGGCAACACATGGCACGCCATGCTGTGGTAGGCGTCCCACATATAAAGTAGAAGAAGATGGGCACGGATGTTAGCTCAGGGCCAGGCTTCCTAAGCAAAAAAGAGGAGGACTGGCAGAAGTTAGCTCAAGGCTAATCGTCCTCAAAAAAAAAAAAGAAATGAAAGAGGAAATGTTAGAACTGATGCCACAGGAATACAAACGATCATAAGACTACTATGAACAATTATACATCAACAAATTGGACAACCTAGAAAAAATGGATAAGTTAGTAGAAACATACAACTTACCAAGACTGAATCATGAAGAGACAGAAAATTGGAACAGACCAATTATTAGTAAGGAGACTGAATCAGTAATCAAAAACCTGCCAACAAACAAAAGTCCAAGACTAGATGGCTTCGCTGATGAATTCTACCAAACATACAAACAAGAATTAATACCAATCCTTCTCAAACTCTTCCAAAAATTAGAAGAGGGAGGGAACTCTTCCAAACTCATTTTACAAGGCTAGCATTACCCTGATACCAAAACCAGATGAGGATGCCAGAAGAAAATTACAGGCTACCATCTCTGACGAACACAGATGCAAAAATCCTTAACAAAATATTAGCAAACCAAACTCAACAATACATTAAAGGGATCATACATCGTGATCAAGTGAGACTTATTCCATGGATGCAAGAATGGTTCAACATCCACAAATCAGTCACTGTGATAGACCACATTAACACAATGAAGGATAAAAATCATAAGATCATCTCAATAAATGCAGAAAAGCATTTGACAAAACTCAACATCCATTTATGATAACTCTCAATAAAGCAGGTATAGAGGGAATGTATCTCATCATAATAAAGGCCATATATGACAAGTACACAGCTATCATCATACTCAATGGTGAAAAGCTGAAAGCTTTTCCTCTAAAATTAGGAACAAGCAAGGATGCCCACTCATGCCACTTTCATTCAACACAGTACTGGAAATCCTAGTCAGAGCAATTATGCAAGAAAAATGAATAAAAGGCATCCAAATTGGAAAGGAAGGAGAACTGTCACTATGTGCAGATGACATGTCATATTTAGAAAACCCTAAAGAGTCCATCAAAAACTGTTAGAACTAATAAATCCAGTAAAGTTGCAGGAGATACAATCAAGACACAAAAATCTGTTGCATTTTTATACACTAATAATGAACTATCAGAAAGAGAACTTAAGAAAACAATCCCATTTACAACTGCATCAAAAAGAATAAAATACCTAGGAATAAATTTAACCAAGGAGGTGAAAGACCTGTATATTGAAAACCACAAGACATTAACGAAAGAAATTGAAGAAACAAATAAATGGAAAGATATTCC
Organism: Equus przewalskii; assembly: GCF_037783145.1. NCBI lineage: Eukaryota > Metazoa > Chordata > Mammalia > Perissodactyla > Equidae > Equus > Equus przewalskii. The sequence continues at coordinate 38,629,687 of NC_091855.1, read as the reverse complement.
AAGTTCATGGACTGGAAGAACTAATATTGTTAAAACGTCCATACTACCCAAAGCACCATACAGATTCAATTCTTATCAATTCTTATCAAAATTTTAATGGCATTTTTCACAGAAATAGAACAAACAATCCTAAAATTTACATGGAATCACAAAAGACCCCAAATCCCAAAGCAATCTTGAGAAAGAACAAAGCTGGAGGCATCATGCTCCCTGATTTTAAACTATATACAAGGTTATAGTAATTAAAACAGTATAGTCTTGGGATAAAAATAGACACATAGATCAATGCAACAGAATAGAGAGCCCAGAAATAAACACACACATATATGGTCAATTAATTTACAACAAATGAGCCAAGAATATACAATGGGGAAACGACAGCCGCTTCAAAAAAGGGTGTTGGGAAAATTGGACAGCCACATGCAAAATATGCAACTGGACCACTATCTGAATGTTAAGACCTGAAACCATAAACTCCTAGAAGAAAATACAGGTGGTAAGCTCCTTGACATAGGTCTCGGCAATGATTTTTCTAATCTGACACCAAAAACAAGAGAAACAAAAGCAAAAATAAGTGGGATACAGCAAATGAAAAAGCTCTGCACAGCAAAGAAAACCATTAACAAAATGAAAAGGCAACCTACTGAATGGGAGAAAATATCTGCAAATCATATATCTGATAAGAGGCTAATATGCAAAATATATAAAGAACTCATACAGCTCAGAAGCAAAAAACAAACAATACAATTAAAAAATGCACAGAAGGGGGTGGCCCGGTGGCATAGTGGTTAAGTTTTGCACACTCTGCTTTGGCGGCATGGGGTTTTCGGGTTCAGATCCCGGGTGCGGACCTACACATCACTCATCAAGCCATGCTGTGGCAGCATCCCACATACAAAATAGAGGAAGATCGGCACACACGTTAACCCAGGGTCAATCTTCCTCATAAAAAAAAAAGGGCAGAAGATCTGAATAGACGTTTCCAAAGAAGACATACAGACAGCCAACATTAAAGATGCCCCACATCATTGATCACGAGAGAAATGAAAATCAAAACTACAATGAGACATCACACCACACCTGTTAGAATGGATATTATCGAAAAGACTAGAAATAACAAGTGTTGGTGAGGATGCGGTGAAAAGGGAACCCTTGTGCACTGTTGGTGGAATTGTAAATTGGTGCAGCCACTATGGAAAACCGTATGGAGGTTCCTCAAAAATTAAAAATAGAACTACCATATGATCGAGCAATTCCACCTCTGGGTATTTAACTGAAAAAAACAAAAACACTAAATCAAAAAGATATATGCAACCCCATGTTCATTGCAGCATTATTTACAATAGCCAAGATATGGAAACAACCTAAGTGTCCATCAACAGATGAATGGATAAAGAAATTGTGGTATATACATACCGTGGAATGTTATTCAACCATAAAAAAGAATGAAATCTTGCCATTTGTGACAACATGGATGGACCTCAAGGGTCTTATGCTAAGTGAAGTCAGAAAAGGACAAATACCATATGATCTCTCTTATATGTGGAATCTAAAAATAAATTAATTTTTTAAAAAACAAGCTCATAGATGAAGAAAATAGATTGGTGGTTGCCAGAGGCAGGGGTTGGAGAGTTAGAAAAATGGGAGAACTGTTTTGGTGAGTTTTTTCAGTTTAAATAAATTGAATTTACAAAGTAACAATACAAGGTGTGTTCAGAAGTCTAGATTCCATTTCTCCCCCGCCTTTTGGTTCCTTCCCTCCCCATAAGTAATTGCTTTCACTAGTTTTTACTTTATCCTTCCTTTTTTCTCTTTTTAAGTAAGAAATAAAATACTTTATCTGCATCCCCTGCTTCTCAGATAATAGGTAGATTATACAGCTTGTTCTTCACCATGATTTCTTTCACCAACACTATATCCTGGAACTCAATAGCAAATAGGCTCAGCTTCATCCAATAATAAAATTAAAATGCAAAATAAAATTATGAGACAATTTATGATTAAAATTACATTTTTCCACTATCAGAATAGCCAAGTTCAAAGAGTTAGAAAATGTACTGAGTTAGTAAAAGTATGTGAAAAAGGCACATCAATTTAGCATTATCTATCAAAATTTTAAATGTATACCCACTTTGTCTCAGCAATTCCCCTTCTAGCAATTTATCCTATAGATGTACTCACATGCTGTCAAATGTACACAGATCTTCACTGCAGCACTGTATATAATAACAAAAGACTAGAAACATCCTTAATTTACAACAAGAGAACTTATTAAATGAATGACGGCATATCCACAGAATAGAATATTATGCAATTTAAAAAATGAGGCAGATCTACATATACTGATATGGAATGGTCTCCAAGGTATAGTTAACTGAAAAATGAATGGGAGAAACCATGTATAAAACATTCCTACTTATATAAAATAAAGGGATCTATTATACATATGCCACATATGCTTGAACACACATGAATAGCATTGCCAGGGAACTGGACAAGGGACCGCCCCCCACATGTGTATATGCAGCATGTTACTAGTAGCAGATGATACATTTGGGCTGTGAGGTTTACTTTTCATTCTTTATCTTTTTTATATTGTTTAAATTTATTATTGTGTGTATGTTTTAATTTTTCAATTAAAATATTTTTTAAGAATTCTTCATGAATAATGAAAGAGCTTTATTAAATAAAACACCAAGTAACTCTTTCCAGTGTGGTTTATCTGGAATTTGCCAGTGCTTCCTTCACATCAGGATCAGCACAAGTTAGCCCCAGCAACTATCTCAAATTAAAAACACCACAATCAACTCTGTAGAAAACAATTCTCAATAGCTTCATTTGCAGACAAGACCATACCTTCATGTTTTGATGTAAAGACCAGGTCAGTCTTTAAAGATCAACAGAATCTCTAGTCTTCAGAGAGTGAAAGACTATGAATTCAAAGGGAATACTGACATGAGGTTCTTACATTAATGTGATCATTTATTTTTGCCCAATTAATCCCAAATAAGTAAAAATGTGAATAAACGATAAATAAATATGAATATATCTATACCAGAAAGAATCAGTTAACCATTAATTTTAACTTACAGCTCTTACATACAAATGAACTAACATGTAACAACAACTGCTACCATCACTGTTAAGCAGCCAAGTGGCAGGCTCTACAGTGGGTGATTTAAATGCGTTATTTCTGATTCTTACAATAACAAAAAAAAATAGGTATTATTGTACCGACTGTACAAGGAAACTGAGGATAAGAGAATTTGTCCATGGCCTCACAACCAGTAAGTTAATAGTGTCAAGATTCAAAAAATACGTACGGAAAGTGTAATTTTTGGAAAAATGCCTTTTTGATAATTAAAGAAACACTACAGGAGAGCACATACTGCAGAATCATTTGCCGAGACTAGAGCTCATTGATCATGAATAACTTCTGCTGACTCCTGGAAGTCTACCTTGTTTCTGTGATTCTTACAAGTTCAAGTAGGAAACTGAAGGAAGGGACAAGTAACATGAATAGTATACGCAAATAACCTTCAGAAATGGAACTGGTGTCCTGAGCCACGGCTACAAAGCAGAATGAGGAGCTCCTGGCAAGAGAAACAGCACACCAAGAAGACCAAAAGAACATGTTTGGGCAGGGACTTGCCAACGTGGTCAAGAGAGCTGTCTTTCATCAGTAGCCTGGATGAAGATCTAGATGGCATACTCAACCTGACTGATGACAACATAAAGCTGGGAGATCATGAATCACTAGATAACAGAATCCAGATCCAAGAAGACTATCACAAGCCTAAGTGAAACTGTAAAACTAGGTAGAATGATCTAACAAACCAGAGCCAGAATGAAAAACAGAACACACTGCATTCAAATCTTTCATTTTACAGACGAAGCTGAGCGTGAAGGGTTTAATAACACGCCCAAGTTCAGAAGGTACACTAAAGGTACACTACATTAAGGCTGAGAACACAGGACCCCTAGCTCCCAGGCTTGTGTCCATGTGCTACCTGCTGTTTTTGTATAGATAAGCACACAGACAAAAAAAGGAACCTTGACCCTTAGCCCACAACACACAAAAATCAATTCCAGGAGACTTAGACATAAATGTGAAAGGTAAAACAATAAAGCTTCTAGAAGATAAAGTAAGAAAATGTCTTCACGACTATAGGGTAGCAAAAACTGCTTAAACAGGACACAAAAAAAACACTAGCCATAAAGGAAAAACTGGTAAACCAGAAGTGATTAAAATTTAGAACTTCAGTTCATCAAAAGACACATTGCAAAGGGGCCAGCCCAGTTAAGTGTGTGCACTCCACTTTGGCAGCCTGGGGTTCGTGGATTTGAATCTCAAGCACAGACCTACACACCACTTGTCCAGCCATGCTGTGGCAGTGTCCCACATACAAAATAGAGGAAGACTGCCACAGATGTTAGCTCAGCAACAATCTTCTTCAAGCAAAAAGAGGAAGATTGGCAATACATGTTAGCTCAGGGTCAGTCTTCTTCATGGAAAAAAAAAAAAGACACATTACAAGAGTGCAATGGCAAACCATAGGATGGGAAGAGATTTTTAGAACTCCTATATTCAACAAAGGATTCATATCCAGAATATATAAAAACTCCAACACTTAAATAAGAAAAAGGATAACCCAATCTGTTAAAAATGAGCAAAAGACTTGAACAGGCACTTCACAACAGAGAATATCCAAATGGCTAACCAGCATAGGAAAAGGTGCTTAAATCACTAGTTAGCAGGGAAATGCCAATTCAAACCACACTGAGATCTTCTACACAACCACGGAATGGCTAAAAAAAAATTTTTAATGTTTGACAGTACCAAGCGGAGGTGAGGCTGCAGAGCAACTGGAACACTCACACTTTGCTAGCAGGAGTAGGAATTGGTATAACCACTTTGGAAAACCATTTGGCAGAAACAGTCTATTAAAGCTGAAGACACACATTAACTATGAACAGCAATTCTACTCTTAGATATGTACTCAACTAAAATAAACATACAGGTGAACCAAGAGACAGGAACAAGGATGATTACAGCAGCATTATGCATAATCGCTCTGAAGCAGAAACTACTCAAGTAACCATCTACAATAGAACACATCAATTGTAGTATATAATTTGTGGTGGTTTTAAAAAACAGTCACAAATTTTTTGACACACCTCCCAGAAAGATGTGAGGTCTAAGTTCCAGGCAGGCGTTTGTCTACTTCAATCAATAGAATAGAGTGGAAATGATATTATGTGACTTATGAGGGTAAGTCACTCTCAGGAAGCTTCCGCTGGGAAGCCAGCTAACATGCTGTGAAGAGCCAAGGCCTCGTGGAGAATCTCCCAGTGGAGAATCTGCAACCAGGGCACAGCCACTTTCATAGCAACCACTATGCTGGTGATAAGGTGATAAGGCTTATTCCCAAAACAGAAGAGAAAGCATCTGCACCGAAGAAAATATGCCACCAACATAAGCCCCTACACACGCCATGTCCAGTTTAAGCTTGGTGTCTCAGGACAAGGGCCCAGAAGGAGGATGCAGGAGCTCACCCTGCCCCAAACCGGGCTTATTTTATCCAGTCCCAGAACGACTGTGCTCGCCAGGCATCTCCTAAACCTCCTCTCCTCTTCGAAGGAATCTCTGCTACTGGATATCGACATTAACCTTCCTCTGGTCATATACGATCACCAAGCCCATTACAGCCTTTTCAGCAGCAATAACTGAACACTACCTAAACCGTCCACCAGGGACTGTTGCAAAGAAGGTGCAAAAAAGCACAGAAGTTTCAGGGAGAAGTTTCCATCTCCACTGAAACCGTGTTTTAGTACACCATCTGTAGTCCCAGATGATCCTGGTCTTCAAGACATCCCAGCCAAGGCACCATCCATGTGAATGAAGGAGACTCTAAATGATTCTAGATCCCAACCAACACAGAGAAGGGAAAGCTCTCCCCACCCAATTCCTAACCCACAGAAGCCATGAGCACAATAAAATCATTGTTATTTTACTCCACTAAGTTTGGAGTGGTGTGTTATGCAGTAATCAATAACCAAAACAAACGTGGCATGCAAGAAGAGACAACCAGAACGATAGAGCTGTAAAACAAAAAAAAAACTACATGCAACAACACGGATGATTCTCAGACACAATGCTGAACAAAAGAAGCTTGGTAGAAAGGAGCACATATGGCATAATTCCATTTACATATGAGTTCGAAACCAGGCAAAAGTAAGCTATAGTTATAGAAGTCAGAAGAGTGGTTACCTTGGGTGGGAGTAATTACTGGAAAGGGGAACAAGAGACTGCTAGAATAGTAAATGTTTTGATCTGGGAAGTGGTTATTATAGTGTTTGCTTTGTTAAAAAAAATCATTGAGCTAGATACTGAAGATTTGTGCAGTTTTTCTAGTATGTATGTTATACTTCAAAAAAAATTTTTTTTTAATCAGTAGAACTTGGTAACCCAACAGATGATGCAAGGGTGTGGAGAAAGAAATGATGACAAGTTCTCAGGCATGATTGACTAGGCAGTGCCAGTAAGTGCATGTGGGGCAAATAAAAACAGGAGCAGAAAGCAGAGGCCCGGTCTTATTCATTTTGTATCCAAGTATCAACCATAATACTTCACACATAGCCACTCCAGCTTCCAAGATACTCCTCTCATTTTCTTCCCACCCCTTCTTGGTGTCTTTTGTTGCCTCTTTTCTCCCAGCTGCCTCTTAATGCTGGGATTACCCAGGCTTCCATCCCCAATCCTCTCTTCACGCACGCACACACATCCCTTTCTCCTGTATTTTCAACCTCAGTTGATGGCATAATCACCTACTTATTCTTTTAACCTAGAAACTTCAGAGTCGACCAAGAATTAGGATTGCAATTAGCCAAATCTAATAAAAAGAAATCTAACAGGATAAACATAAGCTCCCATGGTTGGACCCTGAAACTAATGCATAAAACAGGGCGAAGATACGGCTTAGACAGATCTAGGGATTTTATTTAACTCTTGGTTCAGTGTATGATGTGATTATCAGAAGAATATACCTAATAATAAGAATACAGGATACAGAAGAAATTCCTATATAATGGAAGAAAAGTGCTATATCTCAAACAAGAGAAGCCACTCTACTTCTTACTATCAAACCATACCTGGAGTACTGCATTCCAGTCTAAGCACTACAGCTTAAAGATGGAACTAAATCAAAGGAAAGCCACCAGTGCGGTGAACTGACATGAAGTCATGTCTTGGAAGGAATAGTTAATGAACTGGACATGTTTCAACTCAAAAAGACTGAGAAGCGGGGCTGGCCCTGTGGAGCAGAGGTTAAGTTCACATGTTCCAGTTCCGCTTTGACGGCCCAGGGTTCACAGGTTCGGATCCCAGGTATGGACCTATGCACTGCTTGTCAAGTCATGCTGTGGCCCGTGTCCCACATATAAAGTAGAGGAAGATGGGCACGGATGTTAGCTCAGGGCCAGTCTTCCCCAGCAAAAAGAGGAGGATTGGCAGCAGTTAGCTCAGGGCTGATCTTCCTCAAAAAAAGAGACTGAGAAGACCTGATGAGCACCTGCATGTATGTGAAAGGATGTTCTGTGGAACAGGGCTTCAGCTAGTTCTACACGTCTCCACAGGACAGAACTGGGTAGAAATACAAAAGCAGACTTCTACTCAATATGAGAACTTACTAACAGTCAAAACTTTACTAAAAACAGAGAGGCTGTCTCTAGAGCAGTGTTTCTCAACTGGGGACGATTTTGTCCCCCTGGCCAGGGATGCTGCCAAACATCACACAATTAAGAGAACAACCCTCCACAACAAGGAATGACCCATCTAAAATGTCACTAGTCCCACGGTTGAAAAACCTTGTTCGAAAGGTAACGAGTTCCCTGTCATTGGAGGCATTCCATTATGCACCAGACAGCATGATCCAATACATGACTTTTAAGAATGGTGGGAAATGAGTTGAAAAAGATTTTCTGTTTGAGATAACTCTCCACAGAAAAACACCCTCAGGTACGTTAAAGTGGTGATGATGACAAACATTTATTGAACGCTTACTGTGGGCCAGACGTTATAACACGTGGTTTAGGTACACATTTCACAGTTAATCCTCACAACCACCCTAAGAAACAGGTACTATTTCACCTTAATTTGATGGTAAAATTAGGCTGCCCTAATGTCACACAGCAGTCAATACCGGAACTCAGATCTACCTGACTCCAACGATATGCATAGCTGTCCAAAGCAGAAACGTGAAATGACTTTCAAAGCTTCTGTACTCTAGAAAACAAATGAAGCAGCACATATTCTAGAAGGATCAGGACAATGTCTGAACAGGTTTGTACTCATTGCAAACCTAGTTGGCTAGGAAAAAGAGGAAAGGACTATTTGAAGTAGTCCTGTGAAGAAGGAGAGAACAATTATCCTGATTGTCCCCAAGTGCCTACTTCTGTAAGAGCCAAGAAGCTCTTATATACCCATGGAATCTCAGTCAGAAGCTGAGATTAATGATGACATCCCTTTATCCATAGGCGTGAAAGCTCAGGATGGACAGACGTTTGAACATCCCCGACTGGGAATCCTGCCCTTAACAAATACACTAGATGCAGATACATGGTTTCTTGGCTGCCTATACTCAGGCCCATCTGTCACGATGGCAGTGTGCCTGCTCACATGTTGGTCAAACTGTCACTAGGGCATAGGTGCCAAGCAATGATAGTTTTAAATGGGCAGCTTGCATAGCACTGTAAGAGCTTGCTCTTCTGCAGAAGAAAAAAAATTCTGTGATAATACCGAAGGGTTACAATCACAAGTGAAACATTCTTGGTCAATCTCAACATTACAGTAGAAAACGACCTAGACTAGTAGAAAAGAATCAGACTAAAGAAGTTCGATCAAACAGAAAAGGTCGTTTGAAGACAAATAAGCGGTTGCATTAAAGCTTTTCACACTGCCAATCTTACCCTAATACACATCGTGGTAATCTCTCATGCAGCAAAATCCTTTGCTCAACAAGTCATCACTGATTTTTCTTTAAAAATGGGATGATATGTGTCTCTACGTTCTAAATAAAAAAGCAGAAACGCATTGATATTTAGGAGTTTGTCTGACATTAAGTAAGTTATATTTGTTGGCGGTTACTTTAAAAATAACCAGAAGTCTAATCTATATCCAAGATAATCTTTTAGATGCACAAAAGAAAGCAGAAACCAAATGAGACTCTAAGAGATGAAAAGAAAAAAGTATAATTTGTTCAGAGAAAGAAATCAAGAACTAAAATGGGTGATAAGGAAACAGAAACTATTTTCAGTCACAAATTAATAAATTAGGACTCAAGGACTGTCACCTGTCACATCCCCCGTACTATAAGCAAAATGTTCCTAAACTGCACTAGGTTCCTGTTCCATCTTTAAACATCTCCTGGACCACTGGCATTAGACATCTAATATCCTCACTGCCTGGAAATCCTTCCCTCAGACTAAAACCCTCATGCTGCAATTTGAGCCTTTTGTCCTGTTCCGTCCTCGGCAATTCTGAAGAACAGCTGGTCCTCATCGTTCTCTGCATAGGTCTTCATAAACAAGTATCAGGACATACTCATTAAATAACCCCTGAGTCTCCTCTTTGCCATGATAAATAAAAGTGAACCATTAACTTGTCCTCGCTGAACCAATCAACTCTTATGTTTTTATCATCTCAGTTGCTCACCTCTTAAACCCTTTAGGCCTGATAAGAAATGTCATCCACATCAACAAGGAGCCAATAGAAACTACTCTTCTTCCCACAGGTACAACTTATTAAAAGTAGCACTAACACAAAAGAGTTTGCAAGTCCAGCAGAGTTATCAGTATCCGTCACCAAAGAGAGTGGCCAAGTCTGAAATCTAGTGTAATTCTTCTAGGAACGGCTAAGGACTTAATATTTTGAGGGGACACCAGTTTTTTAGCTTTATGGTAGACATCTGTAACACAAAGTGGTAAGTCAAGTCAAGGATCATGGTTCTACCCTGTTGTTCCTGCAAACTACCACGCCATACATGGCCCTAAAACAACTTCTCTTGAATACCATTTCTGCCATATCATTTTCCTGCTCAAGAACCTACAGCACCTTTCTAGAGGCCAATGAAACAGATTGCCAACTCTGCGACCTAGCCAGCAGCTTCTGCACTCTTGAACTAACTACCCTTCCTTTACTTCCTTCCTCCCCTTCACTCACATCACAGCAGCCAGTCTTACTCCTTTCTCTAAGACATGTCTTTGCTCAGACTATTCTCTAAAATGTTTTCCCACTTCCTCTCAAATCTATACACGCTTTTTTCAAGACTAAAGTCATGTCATACCTTCCTAAGTCTGTATTAATTTTCATACTTAATCACTTACTCATTTCCTCCAATCTTCATTTTGGTGTGCAGTTTCGAGTGTATGGCCAAGTGATTTTTCATAAAGGTAAAAAAAGTGACTCAGGGGCCGGCCCGGTGGCAGAGTAGTTAAGTTTGCACACTCTGCTTCAGTGGCCTGGGGGTTCATGGGTTTGGATCCCGGACACAGACCTACACACCACACATCAAGCCATGCTGTAGCCGTGTGCCACATACAAAATAGAGGAAGACTGGCAAAAGGTGTTAGCTCAGGGCCAATCTTCCTCACCGGAAAAAAAAAAAGTGATTCAATGGGATCATTTTGGGTTCACTTTTGCAAAGGATATGAGGTTTAGATCTTGGTTCTTTTTTTTCTTTTCCTTTTGCCTATGGATGTCCAACTGTTCCAAAACCATTTGTTGAAAACAACAGTTGCACTCCTGGCATTTACTCTAGAACAATGAAAACACAGATTCACACTAAAACCTGTACACGAGTGTTCACAGCAGCTTTATTTATAATAGTCAAAACTAGAAACAACCCACATGTCCTTCAATGGTGAATGGTTAAACAAAATGTGGTAGAGCCACACAGCGGACGAGCATAATACAATGATCAAAACTAGGAAATTGACATGGATATAGTATTAGTAACTAAACTACTTATTCGAATTTCAGTTTTTAATTCTTTTTGTTTGTGTGTGCAGAGACACTTTATCATGTCTAAAAATTCGTGTAACCACCCCAACAATCAGGACAGAGAAGTGTGCTATCGCCCCAAAGAAACTCCCTCGTGCTACGCCTTTACAGTCACATCTCACCCCACCCACAGCCCACCCTGGCAAGAACTGACCTCTTCTCCATTTCTACAATTGCATCATTACGAGAAGGCCATATAAACGGAATAACCCAATCATCCATTCTTTGTACATTGGCTTTTTTCACTCAGTGCAATACCTTAAGCTCCAGCCAAACTGCTGTATGTGTCAATAATCTGTTCCTTTTTGTCATGAGTGGTGTTCCATTATATGGCTGCACCATTTTATTTAACCATTTACCGACTGAAGGACGTGTGGGGTTGTTTCTGGTTTTTGGCTACTATAAACAAAGCTGCTATGAACACTCAAGTACAGATCTCTGCGTGAACATAAGTTTTTATTTCTCTAGGATAAATGCCCAGGAGTGCAATTGCTGGGTCGTATGTTTAAGCGTTTTGTTTAACTTTTTAAGAGACTGCCAAATCTATTTCTGGAGTGGCTGTACCATTTGACATTCCTACCAGAAACATGAGAAGTAATATAAGTTTGAAAGTCACTATTTATAAAATATTTTGAAGCCCCCCCAAAATAAGATTAAGCCTCTTAAACGTTATAATCTGACCTTAGTTTTTAGAAAATGAATTTTAAAAACTTTTTTCCTGATTCCCAAATAATACTTTTTTCTTATTACTTCTAACAAAGAATTTATAATTAGACATAATCTGTATGTTGATAGCTCTGCTGTCATATTATATAGTACACTGCAGTAAGAAGTGCAAAAAAGCAACACTGCCCCTAGAAACAGTAAAAGTTTCTGTTTCTATGTCTTGCAGACATAGTCTATGAAGACTACAGGTTTAACAGCACTTTCTAACGCTTAGTATTGTGAAATGTGATCGCAATTCATTTATACATAGAATCACCAAACAACGGCATTTGTTCAGCTGTTACTTGGTAAAACAATTTGAGAAAAGCAATTAACCTGAAATAAAGCTGAAGTTATCTTAGCTATAAAATTTCTAACTTGACGATTTTTTTTTTTGATTGTAGATATAACTGACAATTAGATAGATAGGGTCTCTTTCAGGTTCTTGAAACAAGGAGCTGGGTCTGGAGCAGACTTATCTGCCCCACATGCAAACAGCAGCAAGATAGCCAGCCTGCCAAGAGAAAGTGAAATAAACGCACAGAATGAAACTGTAAAGCCCCCAAGAGTGGGATGGTGCTGCCCTTGATCCTAATGACTTTTCAGTTCTTATCAGTTCCTTGCAGAACCAACTATAGTGTTCTGGATATTGAGCTCCATAAGACAAATGAGTCCTTCCAATAAAGTCTCCTAGTTATTTAAAAAGAATATGACAGAACATTCCCAAATCTCAAACTAGTAACCTTGCAACTTAATTATATGATTCAACCTAGTATATCTTCCCCCTTCATGTATATGGCTTTACTGATAAACATTTTAGTGTGTGTATATATTTAATATTCATCCTAAATATCTGCCAGTGTGAACAGCGTCTGTCTTCATTCTCAAATCCTAGAGTACTGGTTCCCATCCTACGGGCCAGAGACCCATAGAGAGACAGGAGTTATAGCAAAGAAACATCAAACTCCACGCACCTACATGACGACTAAATAAATAATACGATTCACGATGTATTTTTCCAAATTGACAAAGACACTGTCTAATAAAATTCTAAATAAATTTACCGAAGAATGTTACTAAAAGAGGAGTTCTTGTCAACAGTATTTATTGGTGAGTACTAAAATCTAACTCCTATTGGGGGGAAGGGCACACCTCATACCTGTCTAGGCTCTGTAGAGAACTTTTCTCTTTTAAAGTATTGTCCATAGGGCATCCAGAACAAGAATAAGTAGAAGGTGCTTGAGTTTGAGTGCAGAGACTTAAGACAACATTGGGAGAGAGCAGGAGTTACTGGGAAAGTGCATGAGTACTTCAAAACAGCAACCTTGGAATGTCAGGCACTTATCACTCAGGAGCCCGGGGGAGGGGGGAATCTAAGGGTACAGCCCTCTGCATCTTTATAATGGCAAGTGGGAACATATTCACAGGAATATTGGTCAAAAGGACCAAACATATCCTAGGGTACAAACCCATCTTGGTCCACCACCTAGCCAGATGCATTGTCAGGATTCTATCACCTTTCTAAATTAATCTTACATCCTCATTAAAAATTCCATACTTTCTTCAAATGTGCAGGGCACATTAGAAGTCAATAATGACTTCTCGTGCACTGGAGGCTAGATAAAAAACATCAAAAAAAAATGACCTCTACTAATTGAAAACTTGCTTCAACAAAATGCTATAACAGCAAGAACAGACTGCACCTAGCAGTTCCTAACACAGAGCAAGCACGAGGTATCTGGTGAATAAAGGAGTCCATTTCTACTCATGCTTAAATAACTTCCGCAAGCACATATAATATCCTACCAGTCTGAAAAATATTCTCCAGTCCCATTCAGTTACCAATCCATTCTCAAACCCATCAAGACCAATATTCATGAACACCTCACCCACACACACAAAGAGGCAGCATGTAACTCCCATTAGGGTCATGCCTGGTATGTGGAGATAGCAGCAGGTGCATATTTACATAAATTCAGGAGTCATCTTTCATTTGATATAAGGGAAATTTTAATGCTTTGCTTCATTTCCAGGAAGTTTTACTTTTCAAATCAAAACTATTTTCAAAGTTTTATTTTTCAAATCAAAATTTTATTCAGAGTACATTATATCTTATTAAAGATGGCTTTAAGGAAAAAATATATAGTTGTCAAAATTAAAATCTTGTTTTTTCTTTTTAGACATCTGGGACATTCATTTATATATTTATTATTATTTCACATGAGTTCTCAAATCCAAAAAAAAAAAAAGCTGGCCTAATTAACAAATTTAATTTTAGGGTCTATCAACATTTTGAATGCCATTACTGTTATTTTTAAAATATACACTTGCATCCTGGAATAAAACTTCGCATAAGCTTTCCATGTAACCATTTCCTGGGCACTTACTAACTTACTACATGCCAGGTTCTATGCTTGACACATTACTCCATTATCTCATTTGTTTAACAAATATCCTCTCACAATTTTTGCAGCACTGAACATAAGAAGCCAATACACTATACACCTGATATTTGTACTAGACACTAGCGCTAACCTGACAGTAATGCTTAACACAAGTTTATTGTTATTAAATCTAAGTTGTGTTACTGTATTAACACAGAATCTGATCAGCAATGCTGAGATGCACAGAGAATACCATCTGTGGTAGTTTCAGCGCAGAAAGCTATTAAGTGACTACTTAAGTTACATTCTCTTCTACATGTATAAGAATATACTCTCATCTACTCAGAAATTTAATTCCAATTACCACATGCCATTTTGAACACTATAAACACAATCTGAATAAAACAACTATACAAAGAAACTTTGCTTTCCTCTGAAATTGCCTTAAAATTACCATTTTTTAAATGGAGAATTAAAATTAAAAAATTACCATTTTTTAAATCTACCATTAAACTCTCTCCAAAAGTATCACGCTCAGCATGTCATAAAAAGTAAGCCGCCTTTATTCTGAACTCTCAAAAATAAATGCTGCCCTACATTTTTTTTCCTTTTGCAAATTTCAGACTCAACAGATGGGCAATGCCAGCAAAGGAAAAAAAAAAAACAGGAATAATTAATGAGGCTCTTCAACAGTTCCCTAAAACCAACACCCTCCCAAAGGCAAAACTCGTATTTCCAAGTTGTTGCAAGAAAGGGAGATGGGGGAGGGAAAGGAACAGTCGATACAAAGTGAGACAAAAATCGGTGACTTCATAGGAAAGAAGTTAGAAAATTGGGCGGCCTCAATAGGAGCCTAGCTTCTGCCTCCCCTCCCTCTCCCTGTCTCTCAACCCAGAGACTCTGGTGTTGTTTGTCGAATTTCACTAAATCACCTAAGAGTTCTGAGACCAGAGCCAAAAGCTATCTCGACAGTAGGAAAGACTATCTGTTGCCCTTGAATACAGCTGCATCAGTAAAGGGTGCCGCCCTGTCAGCTGGGGAGAGAGAACGGAGGAGGGACTATCAGAGAGACACGAAAATCCCTCCCAAAACTCCCCCACGGAGCTCCACCGCCTGGCACCTTGCTCCCAAGGGCAGGCTCTCCCCGGGCCTCACTGCGGTGGACAGGCAAGCAAGAGGCGGTCTCCTGCTGCCCGGAACTGGAAGGCTATCCCCAGGGCGGCAGGCTCCTTCTCCCCTCTCAGGTCTCAAGTCACACATCACCTGCTCTGCGATGCCCTCCCTCACCCCCATCACGCCGGCGACAATCGTCCCTCCTCGAGTTAAGGGCGCTTTTCACGATCTGCCAATTATCTTCTTCGCTTCTACTCTGTTGCCGTCCAGAGCGTGAACTCCATGACAGCGGAAGGACCTCGTCGGTCCAGGCTGGCACGGACCCCATCTCCCAGACCCGGGCGCCCGGGTGCAAGTCTGCCCGCGCCGAAACGCCGTGCAGAACGTGGAGCCAGGCCCGGGGTCGGCCTGGACCGTGCAGGCAGCCCGGGACCGCAGCGCGGCCTGAGGGACACCAGGCAGGAAGGGAAGCCCGCCCCGCGCCGCCGCAGCCCTCGGCGCCGCCCGGGGTCACCGGCGCTCGGCTGCCCCGTGCCGGCCCAGGCCCCCGCCGCCCCCTCCGCGGCCCCCGCTCGGCCCCCGCGGTCGCCCTACCCCGAGCCGCAGACCCGTCGCCTTCTGCCCACTACGAACTTCCCGCCGCTTTCGCCGACTCGCAATTCCGCAGCGGCGCCGGCCCCGTCACACCCCGCAGTATGGGGCCTTCCTATTGGCTCAGGGCGAGCGGGGGAGGCGGGGCGAGCCGGAACGTCGCGTATGGGGGCGGAGCCCGCGCTGGCGCCTGCCGCCTCCGCAGGAATGCCGGGAGCCGTGGGCAGGCGCTGCCGCTGCATGCTGGGAAATGGAGTCTTTTACAAGGAAAGTAAGAACCCGGTCTCTGCCCCCGTGGGCTTCTGAGGAATGTGGTCCACAGCCTCTGAGTCGGTCCTTGCGATCAGATGCTGTACCCATCAGTGCTCTAGGAAGCGAAATAAATGTTGCCAATGTTCACAGTGGCTTGATTTATTAAATAAGTGTGTTGACAAAAGGTTGGATGTAAAAGTCCTATGTTCTTGTTGGCTGTCTCTCCTGCCCACTTGCACTTGTGTTTTCCCACCTTGTGGTCCGCTACCCTGGAATGCAGCTTGGTTCAGTATACCATGGCCTGGTTCCGGAAGCAAACAGCCCCCAGTTCAAATCCCAGCTCTTCCACTTTGTAGCTTTGTGACGTAAGTTGGTTAACCCCTATGAGTCTCAGTTTCCTATTCCTGTCAGGATTAAATGATCTAATTTATAGACAGTGTTCTGCACATAGTAGGTGCTCAATAAATAGTAGATCGTGTTAACGTTACTCTGCCCATCCATTGCCATGTGTCTAAATCCTGTCTTTCAAAGCCTATTTCAATGTCTATGTAACCTTCTGTAGTATTTCATTGCTTTGCATTTATAAACAGTTGTCTAAGCCTCCATCACTCCTGAGACTATAAGCTTATTGCAGACTGGGACACTGTTTTAGATCAATATCATCAAAGCCATAGGCAGAGGGAGATTTACAATGAAGCTAATAAAGCAT
Organism: Equus przewalskii; assembly: GCF_037783145.1. Taxonomy (NCBI): domain Eukaryota; kingdom Metazoa; phylum Chordata; class Mammalia; order Perissodactyla; family Equidae; genus Equus; species Equus przewalskii. Next base: position 38,612,874 of record NC_091855.1, on the reverse strand, counting down.
TAAGCTCATGGCCTCACTTGCATGGGTCACTTCCAAAGTCCTAGGGAGGGCCTTAACAATGCGTTCACATAGGGATTTGGGGGGTGGGGGGACGGGCGAGCCAGTTATTTGCCAAAGTTAGATATTTTTGTATGATTTTTCTTAAGGTGGACCCCCAAAATTGTGCGAGCTTCAGTCCTCACAAAACCTAGATTCACTCTGTCCATTGGACAGTGCAGCATTGTGCCCAACGGCTTACATCTGCCCCTCCAGATACCCTCCCCTGCTCCTGATATTTCTCCAGCCTGCCCTTGATCCCAGGAGGCTGTGCTGTACAAACCACTTCAAGGTTCCTGTGCCCCTGGCTTCCGATGGCTTTGGCTGGTAGGAAATCCCACAGAGGATTGGAAGGAAGGAGAAAGGTTGCGAAGGGTAGGTATTCCTCTGGATCCTTGTTCGCAAGGTCACCTCCAGGTGGCTGGGTCTCTTGGCTGAAGGTCCCTGCTCCCTGGCCCTCCCCTCCAGCTTGCAGTGACAGCTCCCTCCCTTTGTGCCTCAGATCTGCAGGTGATAATACCCCGACTGCTGCTGAGCCACAAGTTACTGCTCCACTCCTGTGGTTCCCATCCCTACACCTGTTGATAGTCTCATTGCCAGTAAACCCACCTCAGATTATCCTGCGTCAAATGCGTCATCTGCTTCCTGTTGAGACCCTGACGGAAACACATGCACAAGGTGAGCACTTGATGAGTCTTTGTTGGCAAGGAGGTCTCAAGAGTCACACATCTCCTGGGTGTGGAATTCTGCAGCAAGACTCTGTGGGCAGAATCCATTAAAAGAGACATTCCACACACACACACATGCATGCACACACACTAAGAAGACTTGGAACAGGACTTATCTGTCACATTGAACCATGTTCCCCTAACCTCACCGTACACATGCAGAGGAAATGTCCCTGCTTCCACACTGGGTTAACAACGAGCTGGCCTTAAAGCGCAGTTAAATCAGCAGTAGTGCATTGAGTATTCCAAGGTGAGACCAGAATGTGTTCATTCTGGAGCTCATGCTTACATCACCCTCAGTCAGATGGCTTACTGTTAAATGCGACTTAAATGCAGTTGCAAGGCAGTTGCCAACACCTCCAACACCACCCACACATGCTGAGATGTCCTACGAGTGCAGAGTATGCGGGAGATCAGTCCAAGCTCCGTCACAGAGACAGCGTGCCTGAAATGCTGTAGGTGGGGATACAATTCTGAGACATACGAGACCCTTGATGAATTTTGATGAGTTGATAACTCGGTATCAAGATCAAGACTACAGAAGGTTGACCAGTGAAGACTTGCTGTGGCTGGGCTTTAGAACTTAAGAATTGAACCAGGGAGGAAAGGTTCATGAATATAGCCCTGCCATATAGTCCAAAATATCTAGACAGTCCAAACAAATGTTCACTGAGCACTCACTGTGAGTCGGGGATTGGACTAACCTCTGGGACTCTTGGGATTCTTGTTTAAATAATGTTTAAGGAGGTCTTACTGTGTGGCAGGCTCTGTGCTTTTTCACTTACATTATCTCAACTCTTAAAGGGAAAAAAATATCTCAAAGAGTTTAAATTATTCCAGGCCCCCTGAATCTACTCCTGAGTGTTGTTTTTACTACCCCTTAATGTACGGGCTCAGTACCTGAGGAAACTTCTAATAAAAAAAAATCATTTCAATGCAGGGATAGAGATTTTTACAAAATGCTGTCATAGTCAGGTAATGGGATTCCTGGCTCACGGGTCATCATGGATAAAGCAGCGTGACCCTTGAGTGACCCAACAAATAAAAGTTTTCTAGCCGCCTAGCAAGGGCAGACAAGCTAAAAATCTGTGCACGGCATCTCTATTGATTTGCCACATAGTCAGATCCCGGAGTGCCCTTTTTATTTCCAGGAGCCCTTCCAACTCTGGTAACCCTAGCATCAAGACACAGAAAGGTAATAAGAGTACAGGGCACTTTGGGAAAGGGAGAGGAGTTGGTATTGGCTAGACCATGGCAGAAACTCAGTCTGTGAAGTTCAAACAAACACGATAGTCATTGGAAGCAACTGCCCTGGCCGGTTGCCCAGCAGATGCTGGTTCTACCCATGAGTCAATTCATGAGTCCTGGTCCTTGTTGTTTTCACCTGTAGAATGGGAACAATCATCCTGGGCCAACCAGTTCTCTGCCTCCCCCGGCTGATGGGAGGGAGATGAGGCAATGTCTGAGAAGGGCTTTGATCTACCTGGAACAACACTGCTGGGCTGGCGTTACTCGGTGTAAGTGGCCTAACAACAACCCAAGGAAATATTCCCTTCTGGGAGGCGGGAAAGGGGACAGGAATGAGGACCAGAATGTGTTCAGGGGTCTTCTGAGTCCCCTGCCCCTGGTTTTGTACTGTCATCTCATCCCAGGGGCCCAGAGCCCTTATTTCCATTTTAGCAAGGACTTTTGACCATCTACCATGTGCCAGGCACAGTGTCCTGAAAGATTTCTCATCCGGTAGGAGATCCAGACATGTCCACAAATTCTAGTAACTATGGTCTTTATGAGCAATTATTCTGTGCTGGGAAAACCATCCCATGTAACCCTGAGAAGTGGGTAACATGGTCCCCAGGGTACAGATGAGGAGACAAGGCCCCAGAGAAATGAACGGATTTGCTCAGCTTTACTGCTGGTGACCAATAGAGCTGTCTGACTCCATATCCCTCCTGGTATCTATCACAGCTGCTGATATCGGAAAATGTCATGAGATAAGAGCTAACTGGTGGCACATAGACTCTGGGAAGTGAGAATGCAGGAAGAAGAGTAAGTTGTTTTGCCTGGCTTCATAGACAAGGTAACATTGACCCAGATACTCTGCTGAACTTACCTAGCGACTCCCACAGTAGTGGAGACATGGCCTTTTAGATTTAATGACACAAAAATTGATGATTATAGTTATCCTGAGGTCAGAAGTCGATGGATAGGGTTTTAAAGGCCTAGGAAAATGTTTCCTCCTTCTTCTTTTCTTCATCCTGGTAATAGTGACATCAATAATAATGATGATGATGATGATGATAATGATGATGATGACAGCTTCCATTTATTAAGTTTTCAGCATTTTCCAGGAATTGTGCTAGTACTTTACAAACAACATTTCAGGAAATCTTCACAATAACCCTTGGTGGTTGCTATTATCCCCTCCCCCAATGCAGAGATAAGGAAACTGAAGCTCAGAGAAGGTAAGTAACTGGCTCAAGGTCACACAGCTAGTAAGTGATGCGGTTGGGCTTTAAGCCAAGGTTTCTACTAACTTGGCAGACCAAATGTCTAACCACTCTCCATGCAGTGCACCAACCATTCATCTTTTCATGTGTTAATATCTCCTTAGCAGGTTTTCAAGATGCCATAGTTTTTTGTCTTCCCCATGTTTTGAGAGATTAGCGGTACAGGAAAATTTAATACGTGTGCCTGCAAGAATGACTGAATTGTTTCACAGTGTGCTGGTGAAACTCTGAGCTGAGGGTGATATAAGCTGCATATGGATGGGTTGCTTTCTGCCCACTTGCTGTGAGGAGTGGCAGATATGGTCTGCAGACATTCAGCACACATTTCTACCACCTTCTACTGTCCCTTCCTACTGCAGTGACTGCAAAGCTAAACGGTGCATTTTCCAGGCTCCCTACTGCTTAGGGCTCTGCATGCAAATTAGGTTCCACTAGTTAGATTCCTCAGGGAAGATTTGGAAGGCAGAAGTGAGGTGTCAACAAAGTCTTGAAGTCTTGGGATTTTTCCGCAGCATTGTTTCCAGTGCCAGGTGTCTAATTTCATGAGTGTCAGAAGACAGTTGTGTTGATGGCAGTAGCAGCTTCTTGATCTCTGGGTGGCAGGTACACCCATGAGTTTGTATAGTAAAGAATTTAACCTTGCCCCAAAAGAGCTCTGGCCTTTGCCATGAGCTTCTGGGAGGTGATTTCTAAGACCTTGAAATGTCATGCCTAATAGGAGTGCCTTTGTCTGCCTAGGAGCCTTGGACCAGCAGATGGTCTAACAATGTGATTTAGGGTGCAGGCTGGCCATACCAGATAGTCTTAAGGTGGTGGCCGACCACGCTGGAAGGACCAACAATTCAATTTATTATGAGTGTTTTGGGTCACGCAGTATCAGTCAACCTCCGGGGGACTGGAGACTGAGATCAACCACATGGGCAATCAATCATACCTTTATGATGGAGCCCCAATAAAAACTCTGGACACTGAGGCTTAGGTGACCGGTTGACAATACTCCATGCATATTGTCACACACTGATACTGGGAAAGGAAAGCTGTTCTGACTCCACAGGGAAAGGACAACAGAAGCTCCATATTTGGAACCCTCCTGGCCTCTGCTTCTGCCCTTGGCAATTTTAGTCTGTATCCTTTCCCTGCAATAAACTGTACTTATGAGTACAACAGCTTTCAGTGAGCTCTGTGAATCCTTCTAGCAAATTATCAAAACTGAGGGTGGTTTGGGAAACCACTCCCAAACTTGCACTTGTTGTCAAAAGTGAAGGTGGTGGACCATGTTCCTTCTAACTGTGCAGTTGGCTGGAACTCTCAAAGTGTTCCTAAACTCTGTAGTCCCAGTGGTGGACTCCTCATTCTTTCCTTTTTGATTGTGGCCAGACTAGTGGCTTCCTCAGCAAGGCAGTTCTGCAGTGCTCTAGCAAAAGCCTACTAGTCCAGCCCGTCAGCCATTTTATAAGTTCCTAACTCCCTGTATTAGATCCATTTGTGCTTAAAATACCTAGAATGGTTATTGTCTCCTGCATTAAACTTTAATACAAGAGAGGAGCTGGTCCTGATAACTGACATCTCGTATCAATTCTAACATGTGAACTTTTCACATTTTAATGTCCCTGAAATCAGGATGTGTCTTACAATCAATGCCAACTGTAATTGGAAGCAGTTCCTAAAATAATAGGGCATCTCACAATTGATGGACTCTTAGATTGATTAAATTCTAGGACGTCCTGTGCTTGCTTTGTTAGAACTTCTCTCCAGATCATCTCTCCCCTTCATTCCACTTCCCACATTGCACACTGGATCTGACACTCCCAAACTCCCAAGAGCATGGACCTTTCCTCCTTTCTCCCACTCAATACTTTTTGCCAGTGAAGACAAATGTCCTCAGAGAAAGAGAGAAGCAGTGTGGTCCTGTGATGGGAACATGGGCTTTGTGAATGAGACAGACCTGAGTTGGAACCTTCTCCTGGCGCCTAATTGCTGTGTGACCTTGTAGAAATGATTAATCTTGCTGAGCCTCCCTCCTCGCCTGTAAATGCTAGTAGTTGTTGGGATTAAACAAGATAGCATATGTAAAGTTCTTGGCCCCTAGGAGGCACTCAGCAAAGGTTGTTCCCTCCTCCTTCTGCTCATCCCTCTCTTATTTTCCTCCTTCAAAATGTCATGAAGTCCATCTCACACATCACTCTGTCTCCAGGACCCAGCTTCAAACAGCTGTCATCATTTATTGGCAGTGGCTCGTCATAGACTCAGGTCAAATATACGTACATGTTCATTCCCAGCTGCCAAGTTGCAAACTGGGAAAGGAAGGAGAGCTTTTCCAAAAACAAAAGCAAATTGTTGCTTTTATTTTTGCAACCATCCAACTCTTGTTATGTTTTGATTTCAGGGATGCTCCAAGATTCTGGAACAAAAGGCACTATATATACACATTATTGTGAGACTCAAAGGGACTTTCAGCAAAACAAAATCCTTTCATCACAAGAAAATTGGAGAGACTTGTTGCCAAATATAGTCACTGCATGGAAAATGCATTTTTCCTTTTCTCCACACATCATCACCTTGCTTGAACAAAACCCATAGCACATCAATTAATCTATAGGCAAATATTTTTAAATGATTTTTAAATAATATTTTTAAATACTAATAATTGACGTATTGACACAGGCAACCTGCCCAAAGTCATACAGATGAGAAGTGGTGTAGGCAGGATTTGAACTCAGCTAGATGATGTCAGTGATTATACTGTTGCTCTCTGTCAAAGGGAATATTGGATCATACAGTGAAGAACTGGCACGTGGCCTCTGATCTTCAGGAATCTGGGATCTGATCATTGATATTAGTGTCAAGCTCAGGTGTGGAAGAGATCTTAGTGGGCCAGGGTTCTTTAAGAAGACAGAGTGCAGGGGGCTATATTTTGTTAATGAATCACTTTATCCCCCTCCTCTTCCCTCCATCAATTTCTCTGTACCCTGTGGTTTCTCCCCAGATCAGACAACAAGGATATTCCAGTTCTGTGCCTCCAAGTAGGAACGCCACCAGGAAGCGAACCAGAGAACAAAGATGGCAATTCTCACCTTTTGAATTTTAAAATATGCTTTTGAAACTCATGGCAGAAGCAGTATAATTCAGAGAGGATTTGTGAGTTTCAAAAATCTCGGCTTCAAGTCACAGGTCAAGGCCTCGGGGGCCTTGGAGGAAAGGCCAGAGCACAGCAGAAGTTTCAGCAGAGCCCTGTGGAGTCCAACACCGAGAGTGGGGAAGGGGAGAAGGAAGGGGGAAGTTAAAAGGTGAGGGTGCCACGGGATCCCTGAGAAGGGCCCTGTGTGTATCTCGCCCCTTCTCCACCCCAGATAGTGGTGTTGAGAGAACCCCGGCTGGGACACATCTGATCTGTCTCAGAGGACGGGGTCTCGCCGTGTCTCCCAGACTCTGGGCTGCCCCTCTGCTTCCACAGTATTATGGGCTGAACTGTGTCCCCCCCAAAGTCTGTGTGTTAAAGTCCTAACCCCCGATAGCTCAGAATGTGACTGCATTACAGATAGGGTCTTTTAAGAGGAGATTGAGTTAAATGGGGCTGTTGGGGTAGGCCTCGGTCCAACCTGATGGTGTCCTCGTGAGAAGAGGAGATTAGACACAGACAGACACCACCTGAAAACACAGGGAGAAGACGGGCATCTACAAGCCAAGGAAAGAGTCTCAGAAGGAACCCACCTTGCCAACGCTGATCTTGGACTTTCAGAGAAAACGAATGTCTGCTGTTGAAGCCACCCGGTCTGTGGCATTCTGTTACAGCAGGCTAAGCAAACTAACATGCACGGTGACCCAAACTGAGGGCTGCAGAGCTGGGTTGCTCTGCATGTAAGCCCATCCCCACGCCCCCAGAGTCTGCTCCTCCGGCCCTCCCGAGGCCTGGATCCCGCTCCGGCTCAGCGCTCCATCCCTATCACGCACCAACATTTTGCATCAACCTGCTGTGCACCAGCCCGGAGCACTTTTTTCTTCTGTCACTCTGTTTAGAGGGAAACTTCTATGAGGCCAAAAATGTGAACCAAAGGAGAGATGCTGGGACTTTAAAATGTAAACTAGATGGACAGAATTCCTAGAAAATAGCAAAAGGAAATAGGAATGAACATGTGTTTCACTTCTATGACGGGAGGCCTTGGGAGGGGATTTATGTAATCCTCATTATCAGCGCTGAAAGGGAGGTCTGAGTATCATTACCTTACAGGTGACAAACAGGGTCTTTAACTGTGGTTGTGCCTAGTTAGTGACAGAATGGGGTTTTGTACCGGGACTGTCTGACTCCAGAACCATGATAACTCCACACTGCCTACTAAAACTAGGTAAATGGACATTTTTTTCTCTCTTTATCTGCCTAACTGTCTCTGGCTAATACCTTGAGAGAGAATGAATTATCAGCAAGTTGATAAATTATACTCACTTCAAGCAAACAAGCCAATTGCGGGTTTGCCTCTAACAGGTGTGGCTTGATTGCAGACCATTAGTGACCATTAATAAAAGAAACCCAGGCTGCAATTCACCAGTATGTTTGAATTTCCCAGGATTTGCATTTCACACCAGGGAGCTGAGCTCAGCCAATATTTTCATAAGCTAACACCTGCGATAGAGGCATAAAGCACGATTTAACGGAGGTAACGTTTATCTTTGGGAATTTAAACATAAACCAAAGGATAATTTGTGAACTTGATCATTCTTTCCCCTGTCATGGGTCTTAGCTTAGCATAGAGAGAAGACCTCAAGTGTTTTTAAAA